>NC_065525.1:19564833-19669403 GCF_006386435.1 Epinephelus moara | reverse complement strand
GTAAGAGTATAGTGGTGTATGTATGAGAGTATGATTGTGCATGTAAGAAGGTATAGTAGTGTTTATGTGAGAGTATAGTGGTGTATGTATGAGAGTATAGTGGTGTATGTATGAGACTATGATGTTACATGTGAAACCAAGTATGAATTATGTCTCAAAGGGCCTCTCATAGTATTCCGTGTAAAATCCAAAAGTCAAGTTATTTTAACTACAATGTGTAGCATGCTACACTAGTAACTTATGTCACATTACATGTGTCATGTGATGAAACATTACCTTCAAAAGATCCCAACTTTTTAAAGCCATAGCCAAAGCCATGATGTTTTTTCTAAGCTTAACCACATGCTTTTGTTGCCGAAACCTAACCAGGGACCTTTTTTTTGCCTAAACTGAAGGAAATGAATGTAAAAACAAAGTGTTTTACCTACGCAGTTAGTTAAATTTGAAAAGGACTGTGTACATGTAATGAGCAGAAACTGCATGCGCTGTGAAAATTGAAATGTATTTTGAAAGGACAAAATGCATGTAACAAGTGTTGAGATGCGGTCCGTGACAGTCCAAAACCAATGTGTGGGGGCTACCTAGCCCATCATATTTTGACGTTTAGGTTCGCTCACATGTTGGAGGTAAATACAAGCCAGAACTGCACTGAAACATATTGCATGATATTTCTTTAACAACTGGAAGTTTGTGTCGACGTAATGGAAAGGTCATGAAGAATCAGGATTGTTGGCATTGTAGGTTTCTCCAAATAACAAATATGTCACATTTGCAGGTTTCATACAAATCATATCAACGTCTTTTAAGTGAGAAAGTGCATGAACTTACTTTGTCATCGGAAAGTGGAGGGGAGGGGAGGGGATGGGATGGCGTATCAACCGGGCGAGATGCCTGCCAAGCTGCAGACCACTGCTCAAGACAACAACAACAAAAGACAGCTGTTGTGAATTTTTTTTTTTTTTTCCGGCAGCTTTTTAGCCACCAAATGTGGGTGTTTTTAGTGACCAGTTGCTTTTTTTCAGCTGGGATAGTGCCACAAAAAGTGATAATGGAGCCAGAAATGTGTATTTTAAACCGAGTATTTTAAGCCAAAACATGATCTATTCCCAACCGAAAGGGGTTTATGTGCCTAAACCTAACAACACGTTTACCACAGTGCTGTTGAATTGTAATGAAATGTAAAGTTTCAACATTTCCTACATAATAATACACAAATGTCACGTATTTATGGTTTGCATTAATCTATCCAAAATCCCAGAAAAAAATTGCCATTGTACATTTATGCAAAGTTGGCCTGAAGCATTTATGCAAAGGTAATATTGGCAAATATCGTCTACGACAGCTCACTGGACCATAATATAGGTTATATATGCAAGGGGAAAAGGGACAGATCCAAAGCTGATGACTACAAAATACTGAGACTGCTACTGACAAAAATCTGAAAAGCTCTTTCAACCAATTTGCATATATTGTAATTACATTTTGTCAAATCTACATCATGTAAAGTCATGCTTCTTTGATTATTAGCAGTATCTGTTGACATAGTGAATGTAATTGTAGATCATGTCACCACTGTGAAGCTCCCTGATCCCAGCACTGTGTGATACCACTGTGTTTTGAGGAGAAGTGGTGTGACTTTTGGGCTGTGTCAATCTTTGTCAATGTAAGACTAAAAATAAACACACATATTTAAATAAATATTCGCTGATTGTAACATTGTGTACACATGCAAAAGCCTGAATTGAGCAGTAAAGAGGAACTACATTGTCTATGAATTGCATTTGTGAAGTCTTCCAATGACGCCAGGGCAGCAGTGTCTACATACAACCACTACAAACAACTGTGATTACATATAGCACCCCGGGGTGTCATTTATTACTTTTAATTAATTACACATGCGCTTGCAAACTATCAACAGTTACACTGCATCTCAATCACCGTCATCACTTTAAAGGTAATTGGTAATAATTTGGATTCAAGCACAACAGAACTGAAAAAGTTTTTCAGTGATAGATCAAATGAAATGACATACACACGGGAAACCAAGAAAACTTGCACACATAAAAATAACATTGAAGTTGGATACACAACAGACTGACATCATTTGGACTGCTAGGTGTGTAGACAGCAAAAAAATCACGCAAACTCAATGAGATTGACTAAACAATGCTGAATAATGTTGAATATTAGATTCAGTCTCTCACATTCTCTCTCTTTCAGCCTACTAGAAAACAGAGTATACACTCTCTGTGCATGCTTTCACACCACATTCTTTGGTAAACATCCATTCACAGGTGGGAAATTGCTTAACCTTTTTTGTCTTATATAAAAGCATCAGTCTGGGGCGCCGGTGGCTTAGTAGTAGAGCAGGCACCCCATGTACAAGGCTGTCGCCGGTGGCTTAGTAGTAGAGCAGGCACCCCATGTACAAGGCTGTTGCCGCAGCGGCCCGGGTTCGACCCCAGCCTGTGGCCCTCTGCTGCATGTCACTCCCTCTCTCTCCCCCTTTCACACTTGTCTGTCCTGTCCATTAAAGGCTAAAAAGCCCCAAAAAATATCTTTAAATAAATAAAAGCATCAGTCATATATTTGGCACCTGTCCTAAAATCATCTTAATCAAAAAGAAGGGACTATTCTGTGAACTCACCTGGCGCACTGTTTGGCGGAACCCCTGCACTACATTGGTGACATCTGCACTGTTAGGGAGCGTTCCTTTTTCTCGTGACTTTGAAACAGATGATTACTGTGCTGTCTGGATAACTTTTCATAGTCCCTTACAACCAAGGACAAGTTGTATAGGCACTGGGAGAGCTGGTATCACCAGGGCACATAAGACCCAGAAGCTCCCTGCAGAAGTTGGGGAATGATCTTCAGAAGGCCGTGGATATCACTTATTCAGTGTCTTTGATAATAAATTCAGATTTCTCCACTCAACAGCTCTGTTTTCAAGCACACAGGAAGGTCAGAACTCCTGAAGAAGAAGAATACAAGGTATAAGAACAAAATTGCGCTCTACAATTTGTGTTCCCTAATATAGCCTACCTCTTACAAAATGTGCCTTGAATATCAGACTGAAATGTAATTGTGTCTGAAATGTGTGTGCATGGTTGCATGATTTTATTATTGTGTAGTTCCACAATGCTGTATAAACAGTGCATCATATTTGTCTTTACGTATTTCTGCCATTCTATTAAAAGAATGTTTTATCCCTCAAAACACTCAAGTTATCCTTCAGGGATGTTTTCTTTCATTCCTAGACATGACAAGGACCCCAGTACTCTGTCTCCCAGTTAGGTTCTGCCTCTCTTTCTCTCTTTTGTTTTGTCTGTTTAATAAATCTAAAGAATATACTTTACATGTATGTTGTGGACCTATTTATTTCTAACATATTATATCCCCTTGGAGAAAATTTACATTCAGACTTGACTGACTGCATCCTCTCCCTACCTATCCGTCCCACTTCACAGTCCTCCAACCACAACCCACACCTCCTCACTCCGCTCCTGCAGGCTTGCCGTACCATTTCCATACTGTGTTCACATTCCTTACAGTGTGGCATTATCATCAATAGTCATTTAGGAGAGGGCCGCTTTCCACACCACCGGATGCAATGAAGATTCATAGCCACCATTTCAAAAGGATTGGGGGAGATGTAGAGAATGAGGGAGAGGTGGAAATTGTGCACATACACCACTGGCTATTGGGTTACCACTGTTTGGCCTTGCATGTCCAGTGAGGTGGATGGGGAGAGGCAATGGATGACAAATGCTCAGAACTGTAAATGAGTAGTAATCTTTGGAAGACAGGTAGGAGGGGGCAAATATCAAGCCAAGGCTGTGCATTACAATATGTCTCGTGAACAGCCATGTCAGCTTTACTGTGTACAATAGATATGGTGGCTGTAAAAAACAACCAAAGGTTTGGTGATTCAAACCTTTGCTTGACCTGTAGCAAAGGGAGGAAGCCGATCAGTGTGGTGAATGCGGCATGTGTTTGACGATGCTTGTGTTTGTTTGACTGTACAGACCCAGACATACTACTGTATCCACGTAGCTTAATATTTAAATAGATGGAGAGAATCTTTTCTTTGATATGAGATTTACTGACTCTTCCCTACACCTCACTGCTCTCGGTTACTGTTGCTATGCCTGTCAAGGTGACCCATCTAGCACAGCATGTGTACAGTTAACAGCTATGGTGGCAGATTTACCACTTCAGACTTCAGAGATTCATGATATCTTCATAAAAACTATTATTAACTTGATTTCAGACAGATGTGACACAATAAGCAGGCTTAGTTAGCAACAGTTGATTCAGCCGGCTAGAATGAAAATAGTGAGTTGTCCAAATCTGGCTATTAGGCAGTGACTTGTGGCATCAGAAACCAACGAAAAAAATAGTTCCTTTAAAGTCGACATGACATGTGGCTGGTTGCCGTTGTAGTTTAAGAGCGCTCAGCGGCATCAGGGGGAAATGCGGCAGGACAAGGACAAAAGTTAAGGCAACAAAAGTCCGACTGGGGCGGGAGGGGTGGTGGATGGGTCAAACAAACACAGACTTTCACCCGAGAGAGCGGTGTTTGTGTCCTGTAAGATTCTAAAGCCAAACCCTGTTCTTTTTTCCTAAACATAGCCACGTGTTTGTGTTGCCTTAACCCAACCATGTGTGTTTGTTGTTGAAGAAAAAAAAAAAAAAAAAGCCAATTCACGCTGTCATTTTGAAAGAGACTGTATGTAAATGTTAAATTTTCTGTGAAAACAGAAGTGTATTTTGAAAGAAGACAATGCATGTAACAGGGTGAACTTGACATGGTGTCCCAGAACTTCAACAACCAACGCACCCAGGGTACTTTGCATGTCATACCTGGACCTGGAAAGTCCATGACCAAACGTCAATATGTGACAGGGTCGGAATGAGAATGTGTTGAAACTGTAGCTGTGGTGTTTTGTTAGCTGTAGCTTTTATAAGCTAACTAAAAAACTTGTACTTAAGTGTTCTGGTATTGTATGACAGTATGGCTTCCATTTGAATGCCTCACAGTTTGCCATTCAGTACTTAAATAAAAAACACTACAACTCCCAGGAGGTGGAGCTGCACAGGTGTGTTGCAAACTGCCAGTGATTAGACTGAAACTGGTTACTTTTACCAGTCTGTCCATTGTTCCTGTATGTACGCTCTAATAAAGGTCTTATACACCAAAAGCTCAACAGTGAAGTGATACACTGCAGAGATGTAAGTGTGCAGAAAACTTTTTCTTCTAGTCTGGACATACTGATGTTTCCAGCAAGACCAAGCTGGGTGGAGCAGTGGTTGCTTCTGTATCAATGTTTCTTGTACTAAAATGAAAACCTTGCGAACACATCTTATGGATTTCATAGCAACAAACATTGAAAAAAAAACTGAGGGTCACAGGCAAAAATTCCACATCCTCACAAGCTGATGAACAAGTAGAGGACACGGACAAAAAGGAGCAGCATTTTACAATGGAAGAAAGAAGCGCTGCTTATCTCTGATCGCTGGTCTGACAAGTGCTCTTTGGTGAGGCAGGTAAAAATAAAATGTAAAATACAAGATCCTTGAAGTCTTGATTAATGCAGACAACCATGAAGGAAAAAAAGGCACCCAAGTGAAATAATCTCATGTAGTCATTCTTTGAGGATAGGCAATCTAACAGACCAATGCATATCAGCTGTTGTGAAATACATAATAAGTTAACCTAGGTTAGGGCCTGCAGTTTATTTGCCTTTAGTTACAGTTGCCAGGCCGTGATTGGACAATTAATGTTTGGGGGAGGGGTTTAGGAAACATTCAGTTACCTGTACAATAACAGTTCAACATAGACCATGAAATCCTGACTCCCGAGTGTGTAGAATTTATTTCTGAGGCCCTAAAATCCAGCATTTCATCACTGACCCTTAATTTTACACCTGTCACATTAATTGATAACATTTATGACCCCTGGTGGCAACTGAATGTCAAAGGTGACGATGCCTTTTTATCTTACCCTCAGGTTTAACATTTTATAATATTTCTGACTGGACTATGCTCTTTGCAAATGTCATATATCGTTCGTTCGTGAACAGATTAGGGTGCCCGTGTGTGGGAGAGGGAGAGACAGAGTAAGAGACAGACCAACTGACACACACATCCATACACAGATAAATGAAGGGAGAGTCTGTGAGTTTTATTAGCGTACGTGCATGAGTGTTTGGGGAATGAATTATGCTCAGCTTTCAACAGATGTTTTACGGCGTGTGCTGTGTAAGTGCACCGGACTGTCAGAGTGCTTTATCATTCAGTATTTTCGGGAAATGCAAATACGCAGCCTGAAACTTCACCATTTTCACTCCATGTCATCTTTTGAGGATACTTCATTAGGGCCGGAGGGGATTGGAAGGCAGATGCGGAGATGTGGACCTCTGAAAGAACGAAAAACAATTGACAGTGTTTTTAAAAGTGGAAATTAATTGTAGTGTACTGCAGCATACTACAGGTAAGTACAGAAGTTTCCACAGTGTAGGTGGACACGCATAAGGATATATACTGCAGGCTATCTGATGCCTCCTGCTTCAAGAGAGCAAAAAGGAGAAAAGAAGAAAAAAGCGAATAATCAAATGCTAAAGAGGTAATTTACTTGGGTAATGACCTTTCTTGCTGCTGCTGATATTAAGGATGAAGCATGGTGATGGGCCCTGATAAGGGAAATGTGAGCCTGACTCTATGACTATGCATAGAAGTAGAAGGATGCCACCTCAACCATCGCCAGGGTTTGAGAACAGAGGCTGGATATCTCTTTCACATTCTCTCCCCGCAGCACTAATTTATGGTCCTCTTTGGAGCCTGGCATAGCATGCAGATGCAAAGATCACTCCCTCTGCTCTTTTCCTGAGACCCCCTGTAACAAGCTGGCTCCAGCCCTCTAATATATCTATTAGGGAGCTGAACACTGTATAATGGCTTCAACTGGGGCTTTGGCTCCATGAGGTGTTGCATATCAAAGTGTTGGCTGCTGGAATGGGCCGACAGCTGACTTCGAACCGCAAGAAGATGGATCTGTGCAAGCTGAAGGCCTGCATGATGTCATCTTCTCACCACAGAGAATGAAGCCGTGAAGCCACACAATCATGTCTTTCATCTGCCTGATAAAAATGGTGAACTTTTATGGGCAGCTGTGCTAATAGACATTGAACATTATAATTACATCGCTAATAGAATTTAAAGAGTAAAGGCAGTTAGAGGATCTAATCACGTCTAAACTGATTCATTAGGGCAGCCTTTTGAAATGCATGGATGATATGACAGAGCATAGAAGAATGTGAGTTTTTCAATTTAGGCGAGGGGGATGTGCAACGTTTTCATCTGAAGCTGCGCAGTATTCTGGTCATCTGTGCAGTGTTGATGCCATTCCCCGCTCCACAGGGAGACTGGCAGGCTTCACCTTTGACCGACCTGATTTGATTTTGTCAAATGTGTTCCCTCGCCCCGCCGAGACCAGGCCAGCTGCTCATCTCTCCCCTGCTCCTGTTCATCATGTTTGAGTCGGAGAAGAAGATAAAAGGAGAAGAATGTGAGAGACCAGCGTGAGAATAAAGGGAGGTGGGGTGGGGTGGGCGAGTGGACCGAATCAAGTCTATCACAGTGGCCTGTCTGAGAGGGATGGTTTTATCATCCCTGGCATCTCAGCGTGCGACTGCAAATCTGGTGTAACTTTCTCAGTCTCTCCCCTCCCACTCATTCTCCATCACTTTGTTTTCTCTGCCTCTTTCCTCTGCTGGCGCCTGTTCTGCCAAATCCCTGGGCAGTTTGGCTGGAATATCAATGAATCAGTCTTTATTAAGCTCTCATATATATGAAGCTGTAAGTGAAGCGAAACCACAGCGCTTGATGGGACTGATGTGGGTGAGCAGCAATGCCTCTGGTAAGGCACTAGCCTCTCTGGTGGAGATCAGCATGAGCTACTCTGGAGAGTTGGAGCTCAGACTTCATTTATTACGACGCAATAATTAAGAGGAGCAAATTCTCAGCATGGTTCAGAGTTTTATTCACAGGGAGGAATAGCCAAAGGAAAATGGATGTTATTAAGAGAAAATGGAGGTTGTCTCCAGGTGGTGGACAAAGAAAAGGAAGTGAGAGGAGGAGAGAAAGAAGGCGGGAGGGAAAAGGGGGGTTGTTGGGAGGTGGGCAAGAGTCAGTGAAGTCCAGTCGTGCTTTACAACACAGCCTGTGGGACTGGAACACCTCTGTGCAGCATCACATCCCATTTCACACTGAATTCTTCTCACCAAGTCATTGAAACCTCCCGAGGCTGCCACATATGAAGCAGAATGCACAGTTTAACGTGAAGACATTCAAGAGTGCGAGTGCTCAGGCTGCTGGGGTAAGAAACATCTATGATTTCAAAAATAAACTTTTAATATTGTGAGAAAAAGGATAATAAAATTATTAAAATAAAGATTCATTAAGACATACCACCAATAAAATGTAAACAATTCAAAATAATTCTTAATATTTTAGAAACTAAGAATCGTGGGAAGAAATAGATAAGTCTGCGAGCTAACATGGACATGCACATGGAAATATGAAGTTACACTTTGCTAAACTTCAGCACATCATTATCATAGGTCAGGACATTGAAATGATTGGGCTTCATCACCTCCAATATTTTGCATCCACCATTAATATAAATTATACCAGATGATGATGAGTAACTTGATATCAGTTTTGAACTGGCATGAGGTCATTTGCCTTACTATCTGTCATAATAATCTGAACCAATTAAATGTCCTCCAGACAGCCGCACCAAAAAGTGCAGGGATCAAGATAATAGCATCAGAAATAGATATAAGCGGCAGTTGGTAAGTTTTATTAGAAATAACTTTTGTCATATTTGCTGAAACTGTCGCTATAGTCACACAGCACTAAATGAGACAAAAATCGTGTTCTTCCGCCTACTCCATGCACGGATTATAACTGGGGCACATAGGGCACGTGCCCAGAGGCCCTTAGCCACCCAGGGCCCTTTAAGATGCCTCAAAAATATATATATGTTTATATTATCTTGTCGAGCCCTTCATATAGCAATTCAAATCTGTTTCAAAAACTTTGTGACACTGGAAAATGAAATAATAAATAATAAAATCATGTTTTTTTTTTTTGTTTTTTTTTAAAAAAAAGATCGGAGTGTGTCATCATTACGTGACGCTGGCTGGCAAGGTGCATGCTGGGCAGCGCAGGCCGCGGCAGCACGATGAACTTCAAAGTGAGGTCAGTAATAGACAGCTCACGCTAAGATAAGAGAAAAGATGGATTTTAAAAAGCCTTTAAGCGGAGGTGCAAAGGGGGAAAAAGGAAGACAGACAAGCGACAGAAGCAGCGGTGATTAAAGATGTCCCGCGAATTACAATGTCTTACAAAAAAACTTGAAGAAGACGACGAAACGGAGTTGGCTAACGTTGAAGGACAGCCTCCAGTGCTAGCTAGTCAGCTAGAGCTAGCTAACGCCTCTAGCCCGAACGTTAGCACCAGCACGACTCCGGAGGATAGGCCAACTGTTTCTCGCAGCGGAGCACTGGACCCAGTGCCCCTGACGTTAACCGTTAGCCCGGCCAACACCAGCAACAGGTCCAAGGAGCTGGAAGAGGACGGTGACCCAGAGCCTCAACTAAATGTGGATAACGAAGAAGCAGAAAACGCAGCCACGAGAGCAGCAGCCGAGCCGCCCAGCAACGATCCTGCTTTATGGTTGTTGATGACGGATAACCTCAGAGGAAATTATGGTGGAAGGTGCTTTTGCTTTTCAAAATCGGGCCAAAAAGTACCCAGCATCATGTCGGACGCAGCCGGGGAGGGCTAAAACGCGCTCACTGACCAATGACTTCTCCAGTAAGCTTCAAAATGGAGAAATTATCACCCGTGAATGGATAATTCACCGGAGAAATATACAGCTATGCTTGCAAAATGTTTTCAGCACATAACGCATTTGTATCGGGATGTTGTGACTGGAAACATGGTGGTCGGAGAACATGAGACGGGACCCGAACATATAAAAACACGTACAGAAAAGGAGGGAACTGTGGATACTTGCCAGGCAAGGAAACTTGAAGCATAAGGTCAGTATTTCCCAACTCTAATGCTTTTTATACAACAGTTAGTTCCGACCGAGTAATTTGATTGGACAAGAGACAAGAGTATGACATCACTGGGACATTTAACAGTAAAATCACTCCGCTCACAGGTGTTATAAATATAAATACAACCGTTAATTAACCAACTGTCACACTCGCTACACTGACGCAAACAGACACTATAGCGTTACACCAAGAAGATGGATACTTTCCCCAAAATTACATTTGAATTAAATTATGAGTGGTCGTCAGGAGAGGACGAGGAAAAGGAAAGCCAGGACTCTACTGTGCAGACCTCCAGGTGTGTTTGAATCCGTGCCAACATCCAGGTTTGCCAACGTTTCATCAGCTGAACTGGACGAAGTTACACAGTTGCAGATCAGTGTAAATACAAAGTAGCTTGTGAGTTCCTGGCGTGTGTGCTGCGTTGCCTGGCAACAGACCGGGGGAACTGTTTTTTTTCGCGGAGCTACATAACATACTTAAATAATTTATTTCATCACCTTTTGTTAACAGTTCCTTACTCAGCATTGCTGTTTAAGCTGTTGTTGACCTGTTGTATAAAAGCAATATCACATTCGAGGTCGGGACGTTGTACTGTATATCGTCACGGCTGTAATTGTCTTCGAATTAATTGTCCTATGACTGAATCACAGCCGTGACGATTTGGACCGTTTCATTGCTAGTCTGTTGCTAGGGCAACAGCTTTGGTCCCTGTTTACTTCCTGTCAGCTTCTACATTAACATACATTCAAACAGAAAATACAAAGGGACCCATTTAGAATGTTTATGTTGTCCAGTTTGAAACGGTCTATACAGTACAACATCACTCCCTCTCGTGTGATATTGCTTAAATAGCACCTCGAATGACATCACTGCTTGTGAATGAAAAAAACCAATCAGAGCTGTGGAGTCTTTAAGTGCAGCTGTCAATCATGTCAATCACTGCTTGTGAACTATGATCAAACTGTCAAACTAGGCAGCACTGATCAAACATGAATCAAGATTCTGCTTATTTCGCCCCTCATACATACATACATACATACAAACATATTTTAGTGTAGTGGTTAGCTGTAGAATGCGAAGATAAGTCCGACGGTGGGCGGTCTTATCCAACATGGCTGCGAAGTCACAAACTTTCTCATTTGACAGCTAACCACTACACTAAAATATGTTTCTGAAAACATTTTTTTGTGATCAAAATTGACCTACTGTCTGATCCCCCTCCCCACCCAGGCCGGCTTAGGATAACCCCGGACATTGCAAGAGAGGGAAAAAATAAATAAAATAAAATAAAATAATCAATACATGCAGGGATAAATAAGACGAAAAAAAGGTATAGCTACAGAAAAACTAAAAAAAAAAAAAAAAAAATCCATACATATCCATATGAAGAACAGTTAGATAAATATATGCCCATATTTAAGCAATATCACACGAGAGGGAGTGATGTTATACTCGTATATCGTCACGGCTGTGATTTGGTCATAGGCACGAGGCCACAGTTTAACAGCAGTTTAACAGTTAAATAAGCAAGGCTGATTAAGAAATGTTGAAAAATGAGGACAAAATAGATAATTTAAGCATTTTATTTGTCTTCCGCCAACAAAAATAGTTCCCTCAGGACTCCGCTGTCACCGTTGCTATGTAACGCAAACATGGTGCGCCAGGCACTTACTCTTTATACACATTTATCTGCACATTTCCATTAATTGTGCAGCCGGTGAAATAAGTCTCTGGTGACTGCATGGTGGACTGTCGCTTCACAGGCACAGCCGACTCTGCCTTCTGATTATGTTATACAGTAGGGTAACCCGTTGAGTAATGTGGAGTGTACGAGGGGGCTTCCACCTCTGTGTTAGCATTTTCTTTGCAGCTGTCAAACCTAAAAGCAACAGTTGTCTCTGAGAAAGTTAAAGAAATAATGAAGAATCATCATTTCAGCGTAAAATTGTCGGAGTACAGGTTATGTACTATTATATATATCCCATCAGAGATGCTACTTCTTGTTCTGTTTCTGAAAACATTTGAGACGAGAAATAGTCAATGCAGCAACTGAATCTTGGTTCAGATTTCATGAGTGTTCCTCAGACAGTTTGACCACAGTTCACAAGCCAAGATTGACATGATTGACAGCTGTGTGAGAGACTCCTCGGCTCTGATTGGTTGTATTCAGTGGGCTGTGTTAGATTCTAGTGAATGCCATTAAGCCCAGTTCAGACCAAAGATTTGCAACAAGACAAAACAAAACCATTTTAGAATGTTGCAGAGAAAAGTTGCGGTGGTGTGAACTGGCGGTCTGAACTCAACTGAAGCCGATTGATGGTGTCACCTGCAACACAGCGGGTCAAATCAGCGGTTGCTGGTTTTAGAACATAAAGCACGTCACTTGCAGATGGCGTGCTTGCTTTCTGCGGGAGGTGCTCTGTCCCCCATTGAGCCCACTTTTTCCATTCTTAAGGTTTGCAGGTGTTTGACAGTGGGTTGCTGCTGCTGCTTGCAATATGTGCTTATGCCTCCCTCACACACATCTCATTGACTGATTTATTGGCGCTGGTTATTTATATTATTGTGGCATATTTATTATGAATACAGTCCATCTGATGCTGGTTTTGTTTGTTTTATTTCATTTCATTTTATTACTACTACGAATGCAACTGTAGCCAGTATCTCACTATCACTTTCCTCATTCATATTTTAAGAAGCTACAAATTCTATTCAGCCACAAAAAAAAACATGCCTGAAAACTTTGAAATCAAAATGAAAGTACAGAGTTGTTGCATACAGATGATACACTGTCTCATCTAGTTGCATTGGTGTGAACTGCCGGATTTTGAGAACGGTGCGTTGCAAGTAGTTGCCTGTTTTAACTCATCTTGTTGTGAATCTTTGGTCTGACTTCGGCTTAAGAAGCAGTAGTAAGAGGAGAACATGATTTCTTTTTGTCAGTCTCATCTACTTCTTTCACAATATAGTGACAGTTTCAGCAAATATGACCCAAAGTTATGTTCATGAAAATCACCAACTGCAGCTTTAAAGCCCAGTGATTAGATACTGAAAAATCAAATTACTTTTTGTCAGTTTGGTTGTTAGTTTATTCCTGAAAGAAATACAGGTAGACACCTGACACTCATATTGCAGCAGCATTTATCCAACGCACCCTTCTCCAGTCAGCGGCCTATTTAAACTTTCAGTGTCCTGCCTGCTGTTTGGCTTTGCTGTGCTGCTTGTTTACTAACTCTTCTGCAAGTAAAACACTGCTGTAAACTTGCTGCTTGTTAACAGTCTGAAAATATCATGTTTGTGGAGGAAAAAGAGTGTTTATTTGTGACTGTTTCTGTTTGATTCACCGTCTGTAGGCCAAAGGTGCACCTCAGGCTGGAAGAGACGCTCTCCAGCCGGTGTTAACAACTTTGGGAACATGGCGACTTTACTTTACTTGATATGCCAGGCGACGCTGCTACACTTCAACAAGGTAAGGAAAGTATGCCGCTTGCCATATGTCGGTGCCAACTTGCTGTTGAATGACTGTCTAGCTGCAGTTGGTGTTTGTGTGCTTAGCAATGTAAGCTAACTTTGTGAAAGTGAACACTGCTGGAGCTGCTCTTAATCTGTTTGGGCTGTCATGTTATGGCATCTGTTGTCTGCTGCTCAGATGCTGGCTGTCTACCAATGGCCAGTGTTTGTTTTGCTATCAATTGTGAATTTATTTGTTGTAGTGGCTGAGCTGGTTTTAATTTTGTCGTGGTTCATATGCTGAACAGCCACAAAATACTGCAAATGAATACCCATGGTCTGAGGAACATTTTGCTGTTTTCCAGTGGTGGCCCTAGCACATTTGGTGCCCTAGTGTAAAGAAGGAACGTTAAAGGTATCTTTCATTCTTAAAACGTTCACATGTAATGAACAATCCATTTACAAAACAAATGATGAACAGATGAAAGCTGAGGGATGATAGAAAAATAAGCGCAGTTAAAAAATACATCTGTTATTGAGCAAACTCACCCTCACAGTGTGGCTCTGATGCAGATGCTGTTTTGTTAGCAATAATGTAGCTCTCTTTCACAGCTGCAATGCTGATCTCTCAGCTAAAACTAAAACCAGACTTATGTTTCCCTGAATCCTGCCAACAATTAATTTATCTTCTCTGTTCTTAGTTGTTGTTGCAAGATAATGTATTTTTCGCCATATTGAGTTTGGCAGTGGTGCTGAATATTAAATTTCTTGAGCAGTGAAAGGTGCTGTGAGCACACCAAGCACACTGGCTTTTCATTTACGTCTGTGAAGAAATAGGAACTGGTTTATTTCGACAAATAGGAATAGCAGTGCATTTAACTGAAAAATTCGAATTAATGACTTCTCTGATATTTTTACACTTAGCAAAGTCATTCCAGATTGGACCCTTTGGCGGGCCAGCTCTGGCCCACGGGCAGGTATGTTTGACACCCCTGGCTCAGAGGTAGCGATAACTAGCTCTCCGCCCGCTGAATTCAACACAAATTTGTTGGTTTTCATGTTCTTTCTATCCACATACACTCCTCTCAGTAGTGTAGTGGTAGTTAAGTGGGCACCAGGGAGCGTTTATCTTTTTGAAATGATAACAATACAGCATGCTTTGGGGTACACGTGACGTCAGATAACAAGCCTATCTCCCCCAGAGAGAAGGTAAACTGTAATGAGCTGGGGAGGGGGGCCGGGGAACCGAGAAAAAAAGGCCTCTCTATTATTTAGTAGGCTTTGTTATGTAGTTATGTTGCTGTGGCCTTTTGTAATATTAAAAAAATAGTAATAATAGTATTTGTAAAAAATAGTAAAAGATAAGTATTTTGATTTTTTCAATTCTTCCCCCATTTGTGGCGCCCCCTATGGATGACGCCGCCCTTAGCATTCGCCTATACTGCCTGTGCCACAGCCGGCACTGCTGCCTTTATTACAGCATGAGCAGATTCCACTATGGTACCTACTTACATAATAGTGTGATTGGGGAGCAAGTTATTGTAACTCTAACTTTTTACCTCTGGTGAATGTATCCAGTGTTAAAGGTTGCCAGTTTCTTTAACCATCTGTGGTGCATTCCTGTGCCAGTGGGAGGCACATGCACATCCAAGGCCATGCATATCTGCCCTGAAGTCTGAGCTTCCCACTATAACTTCCATGAAACACATCCTACCCAAACAGCCGCACACACAGAGCTGCCTGCCTTGCTTTTTAAAAGTTAACTTTTCTGTTTTAAACAAATATGATGTTACACTGTGTATTTAATATATGAAATACATGATAGCTACTGTACATACAGGCTCAACACAAGTAAAAGCTCTCACAGGCTGTCAGCCCGCAGAATTAATACCTAAGGTATTAATAGACGAAGTTAGAGCACATTTTAAGGAACGTTTTTATTAATCTGCATAAGACTTACTGTATGGGGGATTCAAGGCTGCTCATATGGCCTCTAAATCTCTTGGCGCGATGAGGGTGGGTGGTTGGAGGATCACAGATTTATCGATTGGCTGCTGTAGAGATGCACCTTCCCATATCCATATAAGCTGTAACATTATTGAGAGCCATTAATCATCCTGACAGAAACAAATTGCAGCCAGGCATCCTTTACTTACAACTGAGAATGGGGGGAAAAAAAATAAAAAATTGAACGGGTGGGGGTGTGAGCGGACAATTTCATACACTAACATCCAAATAGTAATGTGCAGCGAGGGCAGCGCCGCACACCGTGGCTTTGCTTTTTCTGTATCTGAAGTGGATTTATCAGCTCTCTTTCATTTCAGGGTGCTTCAAACCTAATCTGCCCCCCGCCGCTGTCAGCTGTTTTTGTTGATGAGATCAAACAAATTCATAATAAATAAATAAATTTCCGTCATCATTTATTTGCCTAGAATAATCCTGTGTTTATTCAGGGAAAACACACCGAAAACATTACTTTGCAGCTCCTTTAAGAAATGTGTTTAGACAAAACTTTTGGGCATATTTATTCATGGGATCGTGCAGTCAAATCTTTCAGGTGTTGTCAATATTGCTTAACTGAAAAACTCTGAACTTTTTTTTCCTCCTCTCTGTAACACACAGTCTAACTGATGATTTGTGTTGTTTTGCCAGCAGCACACTGTGCTCCAGATTTGTGTTGCTTGCGCAGTCATAGAAACCACATTGATTGTTATGTTGAACATTATATTGAACTTTTTCACTTGTTCAATTCAGTCTTTTGACGTTTAACATTTGTTTTGATCTCGTGGCAGAGTCACTGTCTTGTTCGTGCCGCTGCTTGGTGATTTCTCAGAGAGATATGGATCACGGAATATGTCTTGTCGGCATGTGAGAGCCTCCTCCGTCTCATTCTTCAAGCCATTTTATGCACGTTTTGCAAATATTATGCACAGAAGGGCCTATTTGTCATTCCAGTATTTCAGCTCCAGTCTTTCACTAAGCTCTGGAGATACTGTCCACTATGTGTTAATTTTATGCAGGGTAAACACAGAGATTGGACTATATATGTGAGGAAATTGGTGTGAAATCAACATATCTGCGAACACGACTCCCCCCCGGAGCATTTCTGTGATCAATTATTTATATGCTGAAGAGAGCCAAGAAACTATATTTAAGATCAACTTCTTTGCATTTTCTGCTTTTTTTCTCCAATCTTTAAAGGAAATATGGTTATTGAGTATTTATGTTGATGCTTGTGATAAATGTCAAACGAGAGAAGCAGCGTGGTTCGGGGAAGAAGAGAGAGATCAAAAGTAAAAGGAGAAAAGCCTCAGAGTTGTTGGGATGTGAGGTTAATGTGGTACCATGCTGACAGAGCATGTTGGGTGTGTACACTCCTAAAGTCATCTTCTGCCTGTCCTGTCATTCACACGCTGCTGTTGGACCACAGTCATCTAAAGGGATCCTGGCGTGCCACTGGAAGCCAATCAAGGATCTTTGTAACTCGATTAGAGCAACCTTGCAACCAATAGTCATAAATTAAAGAAAGTGCAGATGCAGCACTTCAGCAGGTGTATATGAAATGGATAACACCCTGCAGCAGAACTTATAGAGCCTTTTCCTTTAAGTTTGGGCTTTCTGTTGGGATTTTACTTTAAGGCAGTGTGATCTCATCCTGACTCGTCATGTTTTGCTGCTTGGGCAGAAGCCCCAGTGTTACTAAAATGATGCTGGGGGCAGTCTTATGGTTTGTATCTTAACATAGAAAGGGTTGGCGTTAAAAGGGGGTTGGCGGGGGTGCGTGTCAATCGGTGACACTAGATGAAAACAAGGCGCAACATACACGCTACAAGCTAACGTTAACCCTGCAGCATTTAGGCAGTGACTCCTAACTGATTCAAACAGACCGAACGAAATCACCACTGCGACTGGTAACATTTTATTTATAGCTGCAGATATGAGACCCTACTCTGTGGTTGAATACAGGCTTTATCAACATGTTTAACGTATTCAGACCCTGTTACAATATTCCATAATGAACCCATTTCAGCCAGATTCCAATTCTTGCTTCATGCAAAAAAACAACAACCCAAAAAACAAAACAAAGCCCAAATTATTATGTAAGTGTTTATACAGTTAAAATAAAAAAAGGTATTTTTCTATTTCAGAAACAGAATTGTTTCTTTTGTTTGTATTTGTTCATTACAGAAGTGTATTGCTGCCACACCAGGAAATTTATTTTGAATTTTTTTGTGTTATAACAATATAGTTTCATGTTAAAACGTGATAATTTATATTGTTAGGACATTAAAAGTTCCACATTATAACGCAATATTTGGTCTCCTGAGGAGGTGCACCCATAAATTAAATTTAAATTTTTATATACTTTATTAATCCCCCTGAGGGGAAATTCAATTTTTTCACTCTTTTTGTCATTAACACACAGGTCCGAAAGACACACACATGCACAAACAGGACCTATACGTGCACAAAGTGGAGAGATGTCAGAGTGAGGGGGCTGCCTTGGCCAGGCGCCCCGAGCGGTTGGAGGGTTCAGTGCCTTGCTCAAGGGCACCTCTCCAGCCACCAGTCCACGCTCCATATTTGGTCCGGACAGGGACTCCAACAGGCGACCCTCCGGTTCCCAACCCAAGCCCCTATGGACTGAGCTACTGCCGCCCCCATATACTCTGGTTGTGATTTGACACTTGGCTATTTGCAATGAACAGGCATCAACATGGCCCAAAACATGGATAACATGAAACTATATTGTTATAACGTGAAAAACTTGTTGTTAGAACAATAAACTTTTCACGTTATAACGTAATACTGATCCATTTTTTTCCCCTGATGTGGCAACAAAACGCTTCCATAGTTTATAACTACAAAAGCACATTATATATTTTATAAGGAGCCATTTTGGTTTTGTATGTTGCAGAGGAGTCACCCCAGAAGATGGGTCACTCAGGTATAGCGCCATCATTGTTTAAGGTAAAAAGAAAAGACTTTATGGTGTTAGTAAAAAAATTTTTTTTTTAAAATAGAGGACATTTCTCTGGCATTTTTACTTTTTTGTTGTTTTGAAAAGCTCCATAGCCATATTATATTCAACTGAACCGTGAATTTTGTGAACCATTGCACTTGTGGTTGGTGGTTAGGGTTAGGGCAACAACCCAGCATCACAGCTTCAGTGACTCCCTTACTATCTCCTTTATCATTGGATACATTGGACCCTACTTTACATAAGGAAAGGAGACAATACCATCCCACAGTTCCTTGTGGCAGCGACATGTAAAGTGACACATTCAGCCGTTCTTTGGGGAGGCAACTATGTTCTGTCATTTTACACATCCACAGTCTCTATCAGCCACAATAGCTTCAAAGCGCAATAACATCAACATGACAGGTGTTTACTGAGTTGTGTGCTAGCTCTTAAGCTAGTAAACAGTTTTGTATCGCTTCTTATAGCCTTTACTTATTCTGTTATTGAATTTTTGTTTGTCTTTTAATGTAAAGAGAACAAGAACAACAAAACAAAAAGAATCAAACAAAAATGAAATAATCCGTAAGAAAGGAAACAATGCAGAGAGGAGGAGGAAGAAGAACAAAGTTTTTTTTAGAGGTTGTAGGCAGTTTTGAAGAGGTGTGTTTTGAGGGATTTCTTGAAGGTGGAGAGTGAGGGGAAGTCTCTGATGTATTTAGGAAGTGAGCTCCAGAGGGTGGGAGCAGCAGTGGAGAAAGCCCTGCCCCCCAAAGTGTGGTGGTTAGTCCTGGCATTTACTGTTTTTCTTTAATAGAGTCTTCCACCAAAAATACTGTAAACAATAGTACTTGTAAAACCTGAGTGATTATAAACATTGTGAATCTGCAATATTTTCAGCAAATTACATTTACACAGAAGTCTGTCTTTCAAGTCTGTCTTTAGCCAGATAGTTAAACATGTTTGAAACTTAAAAATTATAACGTGCACAGTAGTGTATTTGTAAGCCTAATGTGTTATGCCTACCTTGCAAAAATTTAACTATTATTTTTATATAACCTAGAGACTATTTTTTACAGGGTTGTCCACTTAGTGCATGAAACAGCATGGTAAGAGTGCATGAGATGACGTATCTAAGATAATAATAACAATAATAATCTTTATTTATAAAGCACTTTTGAAGATCCATGTTACAAAGTGCTTCAAGAAGGCAGCTTCTGTTGGACCCATTCACCTCCTCTCCCGCCCACCCTAAGTAGACTTTTATGCTCTTTAGATTACATATGTTGCTCTGAGTGTCTGATAATGATGCTGATGGGTTTATATTGGAGTTGGTGGAAAGCCTGGTGCATCTCAGCTGTGAGACCAGGCTGTTCAAGATTAACTGCTTTCTTGAAATAAAGATTTTGATAGATTGGCTCTTACGTGGCTTAACCACTCACTCTCAGCTCTGGTGGCCTCGATGTTTAGATACGTGAACTATAAATGAATGATAACACAAAGGATTCTGTCATTGTTGTTTCTTTTCCAGAGAATACACAATATTTTAATAATACATAAAACCCTGCACCCACTGAACCACCTGTTCTGTGTTGTTGAATTAATCCGCACGCTCTCTCTCCTCTCATTTCTCCCATTCGACTAATATTTTAAAGCTAATCATGGGCAACTCTGGTGCCATGTTTTTAATTCATTTGTTTGGCTTGTGGTTGTTGGCAAAATAAGCCCTGGCACACTTTCCACAGTCTTCTGTAACGTCTCCCTTTTCTCTTACATTGGCCTGCAGTGTGTGTTTTGTATGACAGCATGAAGGACGAAACAGGCAAACTGAAAAGACAGTGCGACAGGAACAGTGTCGGGGGTGGCGGCCTTGATTGTGTGTATGTGTTTGTGTGTGTACATGTGTGCACTGTAAGGGTGCAGTACAGAGGATAAAAAGTAATGTGCAAATTATAGAAGAAAGATATTGCATTTGCAGTCTTACACTTCATGCAGTACATCAATAAACACTGCAAATATAATGAAAATGTAACAAAATATATTTAAAGGTAGCACCTCACAAGGTGGTGTACATCTCTATTTTGAAGTAACAAGCTACATAGTTTGCCCACCAGAGAGCAATGACAAGTTTATTTTTGGCTCTAGTGATGTCACTCCCGGCCTGTTAATCCCCAGATGATGTATCCTAATAATGAGCCATTGACTTTTTTTCTCTAGACACCTGAAAAACGAATGACATCCTTATTAGTCGTAGCTGTATTTAGTGCTAAATAGCCAAATTTAGCATGCTGACACAGTAAGCACGGTGATCATTACACCTGGTAAACGTCAGCATGTAAGCATTGTCTTTGTGAGCATGTTAGCATGCTGATGTTAGCATTTAGCTCAAAGCACTGCAGTGTCCAAGGACGGCCACATAAAGCCACCATTACAGCTGTGGACTCTTAGAGCCTGTTCAGCTGTCACACTGCTATGTTCCACTCAGTGCGTGTCCTGTTTACTGTTCTTAAGTAACCAAATTTTAGGGAAACCCTCTGTATTATGTTTAATGTTAAAATGTAGCGTTCGGATTTTTAAATTCTTTATACTGGCATAAAAATTCAGTGTCAGTCAGGCTCCATTAAAATCTGAATATTAATCAACTCCACCTTTAATTTTTATATATGACTGTGGAAATAGTCCAGATACATTAATGAATAAATCTAAGTGTCTTATATTTTTCATAGATATGTGAAAAAATGTACACACATTTCATATATCTAGTACCCTAGCATATATTATTACCAGCTGCAACAACGACAGCTGGTGTTGTTTTCACCTTGTGAAGCTGTGTGTGTTTCATCATAGTAAAATGTGGTCCTGATGGCACCTATTGTAGTAGCAACTATCACAGAAGCCTTTTTAAGTATTTTACCAGATGTTTCTCTGTCTGTCCGTCTGTTTGTGGACAGATTTTTTTCAACGTGATAACATTGCAATTGTATACGATGCAGTGATGAAACTTTACAGGTGTATAGTTGATCTCTAAATGCAGGCGATTGCAGAAGGGAGCCTATCCCAGCTAACACTGGGCGAGAGGCGGGGTACACCCTGGACAGGTCGCCAGACTATCACAGCTGCTTCAAAAAAATGTCTGGGGTGAGATGAACAGACTTTATGTCAAACTTTATCTCTGTAGACACAACAGATATTGAAAAGGTTTACAGTTGAAAAAAAGGTAATGCATCGCAATATATCGCAATATATTTTATCACAATACTCAGCATATCTTAAAATATTTAAAACTGCAATAATATTGTATCATGACTCAACTATCGTGATAATACTGTACCTTGGATCCTCTGGTGATTCCCACCCCTATTGGCCCCTCCTTTTATGCCCCTGGCCAATGTATGCTTTAAAGCCAGTGTGTGGGAATTTCTCCCATCTAACGCTGAAATCATGCATCGCATTCCAACGGATAGCGCACTCTAGAGCTTCACTGTTTCAAACTCGTATTGCAACAACGGTAGCCGCTGTGTACCAAAAAGCTATGATAACATTGATGAAACCATGTCATCCGATACTTCATGGGGTATTCATTCAGGCTCCTACACAGACACACGTGACGCGAGTTGACAAACCCCCTCCTCACCATGCTGGCTGTGTTTACAACGTAGGACTGTTGGGGCGGGTGTAAATCGAAACAAACCAATCACGTCTTGTCTTTTGACAACTGACAAGTGGCTCAACTTCACACACCTCATCCCTCTCCTCGCATCACTGCGCCGCTGACAGCTACCCCAATGTTGACCCTCGTTTTTTGAATTCGCCTGTCACATTGCCTTTTTGATTCCCTTTTGCACTTTCTTGGCGACGAGGATTCCGTCTCCCGTGATGCTGCATATGCACGATACCGCATTATGCTCAAAGAGTGGGACTTTGTTATGCTGCAGTAGTGCCGGGGTAGTAGTGAAGCGCCTCTTGCTCCTCTCCTTCGGCTTCTCAGTGACGCAATGCTGGCTCTCGACCAAACTGCCGAAGGCGGGGCTGTATGTCCCTTGCTGGGGGATGTATTTTCAAGATGGCGAAACATTATGGAACCCCCCCAGACAACTTACCCGCACAATATACAAACAAATCTGAAATTCTCCTTTTACGAGAATAAGTCAGATAATTGGTGGAGGTAATAATACACCAATGATGACATACTTATGAATGCAGAAATTGATTTTTGCCAATAAACAACTTAAAATGCTACACAATGTCCCTTTAAGTTGCAGAACGCTGTATTGCGGCTGGAATGATCCGCACTGCGAGATGGTACCTAGTTATTAGATCTGCATTTAATGACAATGTATTTTTATTGCATGAGTGCATTTATAAACACAATTAGACACATTATCCTTGATTAGGGGCCAGCTGACTCCCCACAATTCTACTGGTCTTTAAAAAATGGCACGTGTCCACAAGGACATTGACATCCATTACAGAAAATTATGAGCCAGTAGGGAGTCTGATTCTTGGAGGACGCTAGCTCCTGGCTCCATGTTTCCTCTACATAAGGCCACACATTTGCATTTCTATTCCATTTGAATAATTGCATTTCCTTACACTCGCAGTGAAGTTTGTTTTTATTTGATAGCTTTAGATTAGCCTCATTGGAAAGATAATTATTCCCTTTGGTTAGGTATCTCATTTGGGCTCTCTGCTGTGATAAGATTTGTTGAAGGGCCTTTTTCCATGACCCTAATGTACTGCTCTTTCATCCTCCATTTTCCTCTCTTTCTTTGACTCTGGGCTTTACCTGGAGTGTGGTACCTGCCCATCTCAGGCAGAAAGAGAGATGAGACTGAGAACGATGAAGAAAGTAAGAAAAAAATAAGATAGGCAGAGGTGGTGTCAGCAGAGAGACAGCACTGACACTCGAAGGAAAGAGTGAATAATTGAAACAGCCTCCAAAGAAAAGTGTCTAGTTTTGATGGTTGGGCTGTCAGCATACAGTGAAGTAGGGACATGATGCCAGGCAACTTTACAAGCTGTTGAGGGGTCCCTCTTCAATGAGATGGTAATAACCAGTTCTCCTAAGCCCTGCTCACTGACGCTACGTGAGAAAGATAGTTTAGAGGAGAATGTCTTTGTTCCTGGGGCTTTATTAAACTACACACAGCTCTGTCACCATGATGTGCCTGTGATTAAAGGATGTGCAACACCAACACCTCAACTTCTGACAGTTTCTCACAGCTGAACCAGGAGAGGTCTAGCTGATATTTGTTTGCGCCTCAGTACAGTACGTAGAGTGTACAGTATATTCACAGTGGTGTGTGCAATAACAGTCATGTGTAATGAATTGAAAAACACTCTGGTGAACAGCATCTAGTGGCTTAAGGGTGTTGGCAGAAGCGATGAACATACAGAATATAAAGTGCAGAGTTGATTGTACGACCATTTTTACATTGACAAAGAAGCACCACACTTTATTTAGACAGTAGTTGGATGATAAAATCATGCATGGCAGGAGGAGACTTTGCAGTATGAGGTCTTGTAAGAGTCATACATTTAGTATTTTTAGAGATGATGTGTGAAGATCATCGAAGGGAGAGGGTAACTATTTGAGATGCAGCAGAATGCCAACACAGAAATAGATATTCAACTGCTTAGGTACGCTGGTAGCATTACTACACAGTAAACAGTAATATAATTGACCTTTTACAATCATTGGGAAACACTTATGGATAAAAAAGTTTATTTAACATTGTGTGCAACAATCACCTGAGTTCTTTCACAATCAAATCTAACTGACTATCAGGTATTTGGGCAGGTAGTGAGTGTAGTAGACAGGACTAAGAAGCACTATCATTAGAGTGGGGCTGACTCACCAGGCGTCACTTTGAAGCTCACTTGATGGATAAAGCCGTAAGCTGTGTGTTCTTAGAGAAAAGCTTTGTTCCATTTCTTTTGGGATGAAGGCTATTGCTGCCAAATTCTGCACCAGACTGGACCCTTTGTGCCAAACACTGATGTTTTTTCCGTAGTGCTTGACTTGATCATGATCAAAATTGCTCAGCGGGTACACAAATCCCCACCACAATCTGTGCCAGCAAACACCACCATCAGGGCAACATCTGGGCAAATAGATTTTGAACCCTTATACATAACGAGCCTTTTATATTCAGTATTTCTTTTGAAAGCAATAACAGTGTTATTCAGTAAAAGTCACTAACATTTTTAAAAACTGTGAAAAACATCTGTTTGGACTTTTGGATATGTGAAAGTCTTTATTGTGGCCATTACAAAGCTTTTGCTGTTTTATATATGGTGTAGCACTTACTATATTGTTCTAGGATCACAGTCTTTAAAGATAAGCTGTATTCGGGCTGGGCAATATGGACAAGAATTCATATCCCAGTATTCACAGTCTGACTGGCGATACAGGATATACATCTTGGGTTTTTCTACAAAATGGGCGATATGTTGTCAGTTGCAAGTCAAAGCCATATTTGACATGTCACAAGCACTTTTATAAAAACAGACTGTGATCAAAATAAAATGCAAAGACAGGATTTTTTCCCCCTGTTGAAAATATGCAGCTGCACAACATGTTTATAAAAATTGATATAAAATAAATAGCAGGGCTGTACATTAACGTTTATGCACGTAGCACTGGAGCTACAAAGGTTTTAAGGTTTGCAGCACAGGACACAAAACTATAACATGATTATAAAAGTATCAAGTAGGCCTAAATCCATTGCAGTTTGGAACAATTGAAAATCTTGTGGGGGGATTAAAATAGTATTTTAAGTGAATCTAGTGCTGGAATATGATTAAAATCTTATGATTTATTTAGGTTTAACAGATCTGTCGCCTGCATCCAAAGTCGCCTGTCTCAAAGTTGCACAGTAGACTACAACTATCAAGAAGGATGGCGATGCGCTATGATCTACCTCACACACAAACTAGCAGCACAGAGCTGGATTTGCACATGTGCTGCGGTACTTTCATTCATCTCAGACTGATTTAGCGTAGCGCGTGCAACATAGACCGATGTCGCACTGTAGTCTAATTAACAGACCGATTAAGCAGAGGAGCAGCTCTGTGTCTGTTGCTGAAGAACTTGTGAGTGAATGAGTGGGACAGAGCTGTGTGAAGAGTGTGAGAGAGGAGAGATGCACAACTTGACCCTTTATTAATACAAACGGTGTAGTCTGAATTTATATTTTGCTTGAAAATATATTGATATATCGTACATAGCCGCTGTATCGCCCACCCCTAAGCTGTATAGGTGAAGAGATTAGATTAGAAAGTCTTTATTGTCACTGAGAGGCAATTTGATTTGCAGCAGTAGTCAACACAACCAAAATCATACAACACCAACATCATAAAATGATGTAATAAATAGACTACGGTACATATAAGGTACATATAGGCACACACAACAGATGTCACCATGATATGGATTGCAGTGACACACAGCGTTCAGAATCCAACACAACTTGATTACTGATTGTGGGGGTATTATTTTATTACTCACAACCACCAATGACTAAGCTTACACCCAAAATACAAACAGGACGTAATGTACTTTATCTCTTCATTTTATTTATTTTTTTGGCATGTCTGATCACTGCTTATTGCAGTCATAACGAAGCTCACTTGGCAGAAAAGTCCCTATTGTCCTGTTGTGCTCGATATAGTCGTTATGTGAGAAGGAAGAACATTGAGCCCAATGGGAAAAGACCTAAAATAAGAGGAACAGTGTTGCATCTACCCATAATAAGATACACACATTCTGTACTTTCCCAAACATGGCTAACCTTCAAAATATTCTAGATGTTGCTCTGCTTAGAAATGCTGCTTGCAGTTATATATTTTCCCGTCTTTGTCTCAAGGCACCTCACGTTGTGGTTTGCTGTTGGTACATAGGAGGAACCACTACCACCAGGTAGCCATAATAATGTGTGCGTGGCAAGAAACTGAGGTCATTTGGAGCTCAGGAATTCAGGAGTGCAGAGTCGGCTGAAAGGAAGGAACAAGTTCTCTCAGCATGGCACCACATTAACCTCACATCCTTCAAACATTAACATCTACCTCTAATGTTCTCCCTTCCTTTCTTCAAGACCCTTTAAGCAATTTAGCCTTTAATCATCGACATTGCTGTACAAAATGATGAATCCCCATGGGCAGATCAAGCTGAGCAGCCAGAGAACATATTCCTCAGCAGTTTGAAAACAATGGACGAGAGTGTTTAAAACTGTCTATTATTAGCACTAATTTGGGTCATTATAACGGATTGCTGCTGACCGGAGGTTACAACTGTTTGCATTTACATAAGTACATCATAAGATCACAAACAAGTTGACAGTAGGCAGCTCAGAGTGTGCACAAACCAGGTCTTTATTTTGGCCTTCTTTTTAAAATTCATATTTTTTAAACACTTGTGTGTCACATATACTAACTGTTGTTCTCATTTCTTAATCAAGGCCACATATTTAGATTTATGCATCTTAAGTACTATGGGGATGCCTCCAACTCTTACACTCACCCTGGGTCAGGGTCCACAGCTGCCTGTACGGGTCAGCAACATTAAAGCAAGGAGGGCTCACTCTGCAGCTAAATTTAAGAACCAGAATGTCCTAGAAGAATACCGCGCACCGACTGACAAAAAACAAACAAACAATCAAAAATTACTGTCTAACTTTTTTAGGGGTGGGGGGAAAAAATCGATAAAGCATAATATCGCAATATTTGGAGGTATTGTATCGATACATGGACGCCAAGTATTGATCTTTTATTATATTATTAATTCTTGCAAATACAGATTTTAATACAACTTTTGGTACTAGAATAATAAAATCAATGCATTGTCGCTCCACTAGATGATGCTGATGTTTTTTTTCCCTTGTCAGCAGAGGCCTCGGTCAGCAGCATTTGGCAGGAAGTTCATAAAAAAACAAAGATGGAGGCATCAGAGAAAGAAATCAGAAATGTGCCACTGGTGTTTAAATCAAACATCTGGACTTATTTTGTATTTTTGAACACTGAAGGAAAGAAGGACTTGGACATGACACATGCGATTTGCAAGCAACGTCATATGAGAATAAAATACTCTGTGAATATTACGAGCATGATGGCTCACTTCACACTCCACCATCCAGAGATAGCGTTAGCCGCTAATGGCCAAGCTGATGCTAAACCCTGCACGCTTGTTGACAAAAACCTTGTTGTTGTAACAGACAATGCTGCTAACATGGGTGTTGCCATTCAGTTAGAGGAATACCTGCATGTACCTGCCTTTAATGACAGGACAGAGAGTGAAATGGGGAGACAGAGAGAGAGTGGGGACTGACATGCAGCAAAGGGCCGTGAGTTGGATTTGAACCTGCGGTCGCTGCAGCGAGGCAATGCCCTTTGTCAGGCATGTCTGACAGGTTTTATGACAGTGTTGGTTAGTCTGTCTGCTTTGCATCACATTTAATATTAAATAAATGTTTAAAATCAGATGAACAGACTGAAAACTTTATCCTATGAGTTAAACTGATATTGACAGAGTTTTCCTTTGGGGAAAAAGTTTGCAGTTGAGAAAAGAGGTCATAAATCACAATATATCTATATATCAAATATAATATATATTTTATCGCAATACTCAGCATATCGCAATATTGCAATAATATTGTATTGTGGTTCCTCTGGCTATTTCCACCCCTACTGATTTGGAGAAACTTAGTCGACTGACTCGTGATTCATAGCCTCGCGTCACCAGGCTCTTCACGTAAAGTGAAGAGCCTGGTTTCTATTCACTCTGAATTTTGTCTGGATTCTGGTTCCGGTCTAGAGAGCGGATCCGGAATTCACCAAAGTAAAAGTGTTCACCAAAGTAAAACTTTAAATTCTGGCGCACCATCGATTTGAGGTGATGAGGGGTGTAAGAAAATTGATTAACTTAATGGCTTGGGGGTATTCTTGTAAATTATATTCTTTAAATTAAAAAGTTTCAACGCATTTTTATTAGCTTGGTGCTTTTATTTTGACGGAAAGGTGCATCCATTGAATTCCGGATCCTGTCTCACTCACCCTGGTTCCGGTTCCTTACCAAAACGGCCACTAACGGCCCCAGACTGCATGATTCAAAACTCCGACATTCAGAGGGCAGCCCTAGTGGATATAATGACTAAGTGGGTAAAGGCAAATAATAGAACAGCTAGAACAGTCTGTTGAGTTCAGTACATTACATCACTTTACTGTAATGCAGCCTTGTTAATTATTAATGAGATATGTAATGTTGGTCGTCTTAGATTAAATCACATTTTACAGGCGTTACAGTCCATTGTATCATCTCCTCGTCCCTGCTGTGGCTCCACTGTATGGTTAGATGGTGCATAACATTGCCTGTCAAGATGAAGCCCTCAAGTGCTCAAGTGGATTCTGCCCTTCCTACTCTGTAAGTGGTAGATCACAGAGGGTGCATCTACTACTCTGGTGTGCACAGGCGCTTGTGTGAGTCTGCTCAGGTAATTACAGCATCTGTTAAGAGCTTTGCTGATTGTTTTTCATCTCCACATGGTCACCACTCCAGAAAACCAATTACCCAGGGGAATACTAAATCACCAAGACCGATTTGTTATTCTATTGCAAAAAGCAGAAAAACCTGGATAAGATTGGGACTGTGTTCCTATTTGTTCACATGCAGGTAAAACACATTAACAGAGAATAATACAAGGAAGAGCTTAATGTAATAAAACGACATTGTAAGGAAAGGTACTTTTCTGAAACAAGGACATATAAAACAAGACAAAGACAAAAAGGTTTACAGGAAAAGCTGATGAAACCACTGTAAACTCAGCTGGTTGGCAGTGGAGCAACAATAACCTGCTAAACCATACATACTCAAAGATGTTTTTTCTTGTTGAATTTTTTTCAGCAAACGTAAAATAATACCATCAGCTTTGAAGTCCTTTCCTATGAAATAACTTGCATTTTGGGCAATCAGTGTTGAGCTGTTTTATTCATAGCACTTTTAAATAAGGCAACGCAACTGGAAAATAACCCTAAGTAGGCCATACTAGTAGACCCAGATTCTGTTTTCACAATACATGCTACTGCTATTTCAGGACTTTCATGTGCATGGTTGACTCAGATGCAGAGAAGTACAGTATGCCTCACTTAGAGCCCTGCTGTTGCTCATGATTTGCCGATGCCTCTGTGTTGGCTGCCACAGGCTGTTGCCCTTCTCTAAAGTGTTTGAAATGTCAGAGTTGCACAGATTCATTACTTCAGTAATGTGACTTGGTGAAACCAGATTGTTTAGATGGATAAATGGTGTGATTCACATTAACTGTTGATTAATTGTTCTCATTTATTGTGGCGACAGAATAGTTTTCCTCCTCCCCTGACCTCAATCTTCAACGTCCTTTGTAACCACAGTGATGACTTTGAGTTCTATTTTCTCCTCTCTGGCTCCTCTTTTGCTCCTACTGCAGTGCTTTTGCGAAAAACCTATAAGCCGATTTAAGTTTCCGTTTATAAAAAAAAAAAAAAAAAAAAACATTCACAATGAGAAAAGTGAAAAGCTTTATTCTCTTGGAACTGCTCCGGATTGCCTTTATAGCAGTGCCTGAACTCTTTTTTATTTAGGCAGTCCTTTAAACTACCGTGTCTAATTGCGATGGCATTTTTAATTAAAAGTCAAGGATATGTGGTTGTTTGTGAAGGGAGACTAATCTGTTCTTGCCTCCACCTCTCCCAGTGCTAGCTATCTTCCATCTATCTGCCTAATGAGAAAATAGAGAAGCCAGTGCAGGACTTGTTGATATTTGCCTTTCTCTAAGTAGATTTCTGTGAATTTACGATTAGCAACCAAGCCTCAGACCATGCCATGCTGTAGCTCAGAGACCTTATGGATTACTAAAGATAACAATGAGCAATTTTCCTCAGGCTTTTCACGTATAAATTCACTGGATCCCATAAGTGTGGCTGCATACTGAACTCAGTATTGTATGTGTCAATGTAGAGGAAAAACAATGTTTATCAAGTGCATGACTTGATTTACTTATTTTTTGTTAATATTTTGTACTTTGTATTCGACAAACAGGAGGTTGATTTATAGTGCAAATATATCAAAATCACAAGGTATTGTAACCTTTTTTTTTTTTTATCATTTTCTTTCCTTCACTCATCAGCTGCCTGGTGAGTACTGTTTTTTTGGAGCAGGAGCATGGCATTTTGAATAGGGAGACAATTATTCAAACACCGGACAAAGGTTCAAGCCCTTTTGTTGGCAAGCATCCGTCTCGCTGAAGGGTCCACGAGCAAAAAATGCAGAATCCCTGCCAGTTGGTACCTGACTCTCAGCTCTGACCTCCCTGTGAGAGGACAAACAGAGTACACCCACAATGATCAATGAAAGATCCAATTATTATTTAATTTCTGCTATTGGAGTCAGCTGTCAGGCTTTGTCATCTTGAATGCATCTTGCCAAGTTGCTTTTATATTGAACTTTCTTTTTAATATTGTGAGTTTGTAATGTCATCTGAACAAACTTTCCCTTATCTCTCTGTAGGTTACACAGTTTAAAGTAGAAATAAATTCAAACTATTTAAAAAGTCTGACTCAGTGCTATAGGACTAAAAAAACAGGAATACCTTTTAAAAATGGAATGTTTGTCAGACTGAAGGCCATAACAATATATGCAGTAGAATCTACTGACCATGGGACAAGATTTGAATGAATTCAGGTGGTTTATTCAAGTGCGCTCTAAATATTTATGAAACCTTCGCAATTTCTATACAAAACAATGTAAGTACTTTTAAAAGAACTGAAAAACAAGCTGGATCTTGTAGACATACAGTGCATTAGATTGTTTCATCTAGAGGTCACCTGACTTATTGGTTTAACCAGAGTTGACAGGTAATTTAACAAACTACCATTTTTGCTGGAATTTGGCTCAGATAGTAGACGACGGCTGCGCAGCCTCCACCAGTGACACAGAGACGTACATCACTGACCAGAGCTGAAGAGGGGATTGCTGTGTTAAATGACCAGTGGGTACAGCTCCAGAGAAACAGGTCCTCTCTTTGACTGTATTCTTACTTTTAATATGTATTTAGAGGAATTTTTTTGGCTGGTCCGCAATAGCGGGTCCAGCGTTACAGTGCAGTAGCACTGGAACGAAAGTCCTTGAGTTTGTGACTGAATAAAGGCCGCCAATTCCTGTTTCAAATTAAACGCCCTCTAGCGTGTCATGCACAGCCCAGCCAGTAGTAGAGTTTCAAAATATATATGAATTTTTTAAGCCCTGTCAAATACCAATTACAAAATACTCAAAAGTAATTGAAATTAGGGCTGCCCCTTAACAGTCGACTAAGGGCCTGTCCCAATACCCGCACTTCCCCTAGAAATACCCACTTGCACTTGGTTGTGCGCGTTCACGTTTAGGCTAGTGGTGTCCCAAAACAGAATTGAGGTAGTGGAAGAGGTTTCCAACACTTAAAACCCACCCTAGACTCCAAGTGAGCCCTGAACCACATTTTCAACAAAGTGGAAGATGAATTTTCCCAGAACACCTTGCGAAGTTAGCAACTTCGGCAAGTTTTGGAAAACAATTTGTTACTGTACGATCGGAATGTAGGCTATACAAACAACAGATGGACTAGCGTAAACTCATCAGCGACTTGGCTGAACACAGCGTCAAAATATTTTAAAAAATTGACTTACCCGAACAAAATCGATCAGAACTAGAAGACGTCGTAGGCGCCCCCTGTTTTCAGCATTTCTTCTCCATTGATTCATCAGATGGAGAAGAATAAACATAGCACACGCCACAACACAAGTGCTGGAGCCGGCATTTTCATTGCGTCGCTACTACGCGTGATGTATGCCTGCACATCGGCCACGCCGATTTGCATGAAGTGGTGACTCATTTCTTAGGGAAAAATCTCTACCCCAATATTTCTCACTTCCCTGATCAAGGGTTATCTCGCAAACAAGGGCACTCGATACCAAGTGGAAGATTTAAGGGGTAGAAATGGGACAGGCCCTTAATGTTAGGCAACCAGAAAGGTCATTGGTCGGCAAGAGAAGAGAGATTAACATGGTGCTCCACAATTCTGCTTCATGGAGAGGGCCCAGTTCCCAAACTTACAGCTGAGGAGGCATAACCATGCCTGTGGGCAGGATTGGAGATTGGCTGCCTAAGTCAGGGGGAAAAAAAATAAGTGAAACTCTATTAGAAACTGCACCTTGTCAAAATAAATTAATACGTATATGACTGGACCATGTGGGAATTTAATTTGAAAGGACAGACACAGGAAGTGGCCACGCTCAGCAGTCAGACAGGGGTCATGTTAATTTCCAGGCCAGGACATGTCGGGCAGGAAATCCAAAGTGTGGGATCATTTTGAGAAGGTGAAGGATGAACCCAAGGTGATATATAAACTCATCTTCATTCGTCGACTACAAACATGACGTATCATCTGAAACATGTAAGTAGCTACATGCCCATTAGCCACTTAGCACAATCATATAATATAATAATTAAATTAATAGCGTAAACATGCGGGCGACTAGTTGAGTAATGACCCTAAATGATGAGTATTGGTCGACGAGGAAAATTCTCATTAATCGTCTACTGGCTTGTTCATTTTCCAAACTATTGTTATCATATTGTATCAGCCTTTAAAAATCCAATATTGGTTGACCTCTGATTTTATCTGTATGGTAAAAAGGCCAAAATAAAGTCCTTGGAATGTTGGTTTAGTCTTGTGCAAACTATGTCTATGAAGTTCTGCACAAACTTAACCAAATGGTGTACACTACACAATAAACTCAGATTCATTACAGCAAGAGCAAACATCATTTTTGAATGATGTGTAACTGTGGCTGTGTTTGTACCCATGGCCGCGGTGATAGCAGAGGCCCATGCTGCCCCCCTTCCACATTAAAGGGCCCGGTGGGGATGCAGGGCCACAGCTGGGACACAGCAGAGAGGAGAGATTAACATTGTGCTCCACAATTCTGCTTCATGGAGAGGGCCCAGTGCCCAACCCTACAGCTGAGGAGGCATAGCCATGCCTGTGGGCAGGATAACCCCAGAGGTGGCCCACAACCGCAGCAAAAATCCAACCGATTCCAGCTCGTGCAACCATTAGCCAGATACAGACACCGGTGGGCTTTACAATGGCAGCCTTCTTGACACCTAAGGGAAAATGTCATCTGAAGTTCTGTGGAGCACAGAGGAGACAGCAGCTTCAGAAAAAACTCCTATCCAAGAAAAGTGATGTTTTTCTTGTCAGTTTATACAGTTTCAAAAACCATCGATGTGTTTATGCTATTTGATAGACAATTCATAGCATTAGTGTTATGGTTTTGAACTAACATGTCAAGCTCTAGATCAAATCAAAGATAGAACATGCCCCCCCTCTTCTGACACATCCTGCACACACACAGCCTCACTGATCATATATAGCATTGTCGGGAACAGAACACAACACCTTTGACATAAAAATGCCAGAGCCTAGGGAGAACTGTAAACTGGAATTATATGTAGTGAAGAGGAGGTAGGTTGGCAGATAGTGACTACTGTGGCTATTCATCAGCTCCAGTAGCAGCAGCTCCTGGGATGTAGCTCTGCGGTTGCCCATCAGCCAGCTGTTGAGCTATAAATGGCAGCAGGCATCAAACACAAACATTCTCTGTTCAACCACCAGAGTTACATACCACCAGGATGTATTTGTTTCCAATCGACATGTGTGTAACACACACTTTACAACTGTGTAAGTATATAATTATATAGAATTTGCCTGCTTATCTTCCACCCCCATTTTTGCATACTGTAGCTAAGAACCCTTCAGCATATTTGTAGCAGTGAGTCATATGCTCTGCAATTGACCTGCCAAAAGGTGATAAGCAGTGGAAGTTGCTCTGGTGATGATTTTATATACAGGAGAAGTATAGGTTAGAAGCTTTTATACAAAACACATCAACATCTCCACAGCTAAATATAGAGAAAGCTACAGATAATGGAAATGATGGATGACCTGATTCAGAGTTAATCGTTCCAGAGAACCCCCAGATCTACTGTGAGAACCTAAATTAAAGTTTCATTTTCGTGTTGGCAGTGGGATGAATACATCAGTGACAGACTGAATCTATAGCTGACACTTTATTTGTGCCTTTATATGTCTGTGCCATTCAAACCATCAAAAATGAGGCAGAGAATGAATCTTTAAAGTAATCTCTGAAATTGTGGGTGACATGGTGCACAAGTGGCAGTTGAGGGGGGATGCCAGGCCCCTTGTCAGCAAAATTACCCATGTTACCTTGCTATCCCTCTCCATCCCAACTCAGACGTCGTCCTATCTGTGCCCAGACCTATAACAGATAAATGATTGAGAAATATCAAAGTTTGACAGAGTGTTAGCAATTGTAGCACTGGTGTAGCTGACCAGGATAATCACAGGCCAATCCCACCTCATGTGATGCTACTCAGCCACATCTGTGCATTCTGAGTGAGATACACACACAGACACGGGAGGGACGAAATTAGAGACAACAGTCGTAGAAATAATTGACTCAGAGAAAAGTAATTTCACGTGGCATGTTCTAATGAGCAAGAAGAAGACAGAGAAAACAGAGCTTTCAATCAATAATTGACAGGTCTCACATGTTCGTTCTTCCCACGGGCAGTTCAAAACCAGTATGTCTCATATGTTCAGAGAATGTGGCAATAATTAACAGAGGCAATGTGAAACTCCACTACAAGACAAAGCATAGAGCATCATTTAAGCAAACATACCCACCCCGAAGTGAGCTGGGTTGGATTCCGAACCGAAGGCACAGAAAATAAAAATATTTCTATATGGTGCTGAATCATAACACACTTTAGTGCAGGGGTGTCAAACTCATTTTAGTTCAGGGGCCACATCCGCCCCAATCTGATCTCAAGGGGCTGGACCAGTAAAACCACTGCATAATAACCTATAAATAACAACCCCTTCAGATGTTTCCCTTTTTTAGTGTGAAGAAATCAAATCTGAAAACATTTATCCATTTACCATACAAATGAAGAAGAACAGCCCGCAATATCCTTAGAAAAATATGTGCAAATTCAAAAGTATGTCTCAGTTTTTCCACATTTAGTCAGTCTACTACACACTTTTATTACATATGCATTTTTTCATAGTTTTTTGGAAGCTATTGGAGAAGCAGGTTAAGTCATCCTCTGCCTTACAATCTGGAGTTTTGTCAGTGCCTCCAGCAGAAGGGTTCCACTAATATTGTTTTAAGATAGAAGTCTGATACAGATTCTTTTGTACTGAAGCTGCTGATTGACAATATTTTGCACAATGTTCAATATCTTTAAATATGACCACTGTAAGTAATCATAGTTATTTCAGAGAGCTGTATTCTGTTCAGGGTGGAGAATCCTCTGAGGGAGCATTTATCATGATGAATCTACTCACGGTTAAACCTGGCACCTTGTAGCCTTAACACATGCATCACATCTAGTGGGCCGGATTTGCCCACTGGCGGGCAGGTTATGACCCCCTGGCCGTATGTTTGACACCCCTGCTTTAGACATTAGTTGACAAATTGCCTTGCTAACAAATTTAGCTACTGACCAGTGGTCTAAAGCATATACCTGCAACATCCTGGACACATTTCCATAAACTTCATAAAACAGCTCAACTTCAAATCTCCACAGGCATGACATGTTGTGAAACATTTAATTGTTTAGTTGAATGGCAGAACAGTAATTGGCATTTGATTGTTTAAGCAGAAAAAGCAAAACATTTGCAGGACATTTTCATCATTTTATAATACCATATGGAATAAAAGAACACTAGAAAAGATAAACTATGGATTAATTGGTCCTAAAAATTAATAGCAAAATGTGAATTACAGTATGTGTGTTCACTTTGAAGGCTGTGTAATTTATTGGTGCACATCACTGTAATTTTGGAGGTTCAACATGCCTTTGGGTTGTTGCAGATGGGGAATTACTGAAAGGTTGCTGATGCAGTTGCCTGAAAAAAAGTCTTGGCAAAAGATCTCCTGAGGTTTAGTGGTCATATAGTCTTTGCTTTGCAGCTGATAGCAGTGTAGTCTTGAAAGGTCTTGGGCAATGTCTCAGGCTGCATCTTCCCCTCCGCAACATCAAAGACAGAGGGGGAGGTAAGGCCTTGTGACAGGCTAACATCTTGTTTGATGGTTGTACAGAACATCAAGCTGCCTAACGTTACAAAATGTAAGACTGGCGCCTGTCTTAAGAAACGCTGTGGCTAGAAAATGACAGAAAAGACAGAAAAATAAATCAAAACAGGGTGAATCATTTGCTGAGTTAAATACACAGCCTAAGGTTAGGATCAAGGCTTGTGTGTAGGGTATTACTTGGTTCATCAAGGCAGAAAATGGTTGAAATTTTCAGCCAGACCCCCTCAAGTGGCAAAAAACTAGTCCATATCCAACACTGATTATGCTCTCTCTTTGACCTTCATAACGTTAATTTAGCACCATTAGATACACCGTGCTATCACAGCAGTGTAGTGTGTTCTGTCTGGCACTTGCTCCAACGTGCATGAATCAGCTGGAATGTGCACAGTACAGTGTGTGTCTCGATGTGTGTGTGTCTGAGCATGTGTGTCTTTGCCTGTAGGGGTGTACGGTAGGATACAAGGGGGCAACTTAGGGCAGCAAAGTCTGTCCTTGCCTGGACTTCCAATAGCCTGTGTATGGTTGTGTGTTGAGCAGGAGGTGGGTGGTGTAAATTCTCCCAGCTCTTCCAGGCATCTGAGCCCACTCGCTAGGCCTCTTTGGCAAAGAGAGAGGGACCAGGTGTCGGCTCGCGTACAAAGGGCTTTGATGCCAGAGTGCAGTGAGATGTCGGATTTGGAACCCCTTCTGCATAACTGTGTGTGCATGTGTGTGTGTGAGAGGGGAAAAAGGTTGGACACTGAGACTGTTAACTTCAAGTAGCTACTACAGTTGGAGTACAACTTAAGTCGGGACAGCTTTTGGTGACATGTTGTCAAGCCTGTCTCAAAGATGTTAATCTTACTTAATACCTAAATGCTGATACTTAAAACTAGAGCATTGTTGGAAACAGCACATCATATCAAAAAGTCCACTTTAAGGCACGTTATTCTTGATCGCATTTATTGAAAGAAATAAATCTTTGGGAATGCTTTTTAGTCTTCTTTGTTTACTTTGCATTTTTTGAAGATGTTTTCTGTACAGTGACTTTCACTCTATTGTTTAAAAAGAAGAACATCTATAACACTTCAGTCAGGAACACTTTAGTCAAAGAAAACTGTATTTGCATTTGCAGTATTATATTTTGCAGTATGGTTCTGCTCTTGGGCCCCCCTGCCTTTCCTCGGGCCTGCGCAGAAAGCCTCTTCCACGCGCCTATGTGGAAAGCCTAAGGCGGAGAGACAGCACACCTCTCTGCCCCACCACGTGCAAAGGAGGAAAGCCTGAGGCAGAGAGCAAACCTCCCTGCCCTTCCATGCGCCTACATGGAAAGCCTAGGGCAGCAGCAACGACCCCCCGGGAACAGAACATAGCCAGCATCAATGACAGACAGAAATGACATTGATAAGTCAGACACAACATGAAAAGGAGGAGCTGGGGTGGAGGTGGGTTGCAAAGCAGCTTTCAGAGGAAGCAGCAACAGTAGGCAGGCCAGAGCAGTTAAAATAGGGCACCCTGAATGAGATTTGCCAATTTGTAGCATTGAAAGGAATCATGTGATCTATCAGCTGACTCCCTTTCATCAATCAGCTACTCCATCAGTTGATTGGGCTGTTTGAAATCAGCTGATGTAGCTGGGATGTGAGCTGAGCTTGACATCGTGTCTTGCTTGAACTAACACTATGCTCAATTTAGACTCACTGTATAGAGATAAAGTGTCAGCAGCTACAATACATGTCATCCTCTATAATATACAGATTTATTGCTAACAATAAAAACCCAACATGTCATTTTTCAAACTTCGGGTTTATTAATAAAGAAATAAACTTTCCACAAACTTTTACTAATGGCTAATTTGTTCTATTTGTTTTCCAATAACTATTATCTGTTGATAATTTCTCTAACTAATAGGGTTGGGTCGGTTCTCGGTAATACCAATTCGGTCCGGTACTCCGTCTTGGACCGGGTTTTATTTTTTGAGACCGACCGGACCGCATACTCGGGCAGAACATACGCGGAGCGGGCGCCGTGGAGGTCCGCCCGGTAAAAGTGGACGTCCGCAAGCCCTGTGCGCGCAAAGCACGACCGCGCGGACTTCGCTCCGCGCACCAGTGTCACACAAAAGACTGTTCGGCATGTATTTTTCACATCGCGGGGATTTTTCACGGACATTTTTACTCGTAGTCCGCTCTGCTTATAGTACGCCCGAGTCTGTGAGCACCTGTGTCTGCCTCTTCACCAAGCACACAGCAAGCAGGAGAGAGAGGGGGGTGGGGCGGGGACTGAGCTAGGAGGTGCGAGTGCGCATGCGCCTCTACTGTAGCCTGGAGTTTGTATAATAGTGACAGGGAGTGATAATGGCGGACAATTTAGTCTCGATGAAATCAAGGAATGCGCCACTATGGCAACACTTTGGCTTTGAGCCAGACGACGGAGGCAACCCTTGTTTGCACTGATTGAGTAAGCTGCAAAATTTATTTGTAAGGAATAAAAGATACAACTTGTTACTGTCACTCTGTTGTCCTAAGGTCGTTTTTTATTTTAAATCAGTCAATTGCGCCCCCAAGTGGCGAAAATCGGTATTACCGACTTGATGCGTTTTTTTTTTTACAAAAAACGGACCGTTTTTTTTTTCTCATACCGACCCAACCCTACTAACTAATCAATAGTTTATTCTATAAAATGTCAGAAAAAATGTAAAAAAAAAATCTGTCACATTACATGTACTCAGGTTGCTTCTTTTGTCCAAGATGCAACCTCCAGGGCTGAAAAATGAAGCAGATATGGAAGTCCAAAAAAATTGCAGTTCCCTAAATGGCCACTTGAGGTTGGCTGCAAAATTGTCAATAGGCGTAGACGGCCATGAAAAATCCCCAACTTTATAACAGAAACAAACATGTTTACAGCCTGATACAAACAATGGTGTCTGACACACAAACTCACACAATAACATTTTTCTTAAAACTTATAGTGACGCATAATTAAGGGCGGGGTGGCTTTGAGTGACGGGCTGACTGCAAGGCGTCAGTCAGATTCACCCCTCGCTCCTCCCCAGCTCCACCCTCTCTTTCAAATATGGTCACCTCTGGTCACCTCTGGCTCCAAAAATCCAAGATGAGGACGTCTAAAATGCCAAACTCGAGGTTTCAAAATGGGAGGCCACAAAAATCAATAGGTGGTGTCATGGTGGCTATGTCCATTATTTTTTACACAGTCTATGATTGTGTCTGACCAATGCTAAGAAACCTACAGAAATTAACTATCAAATTAGACAGGGAAATGCTGCAAATCTCCACATTCAAAAACCTAGGATCAAAGAATGTTCAGTGTTGTAGCATCTCTGAAAAGAAACTGCAGATACAGTCCTCCAGAACTAGAACAGAACCAACTCACGTTTAGGTAGGTATCTACCTGTGGTTTTATGGATGTATTGTATTTCACTGGTATTCACATTTTCACTTTGCATTTTAATGCAAACTTTGACTTTTGAGACCATTTTTCACTGTGACTAAACTATAGGTGTACTGTAGGTCAAAAGAGGTTGATGTTTATTATATTGCTATAAAATGACTCCTGAATTTGTTGGTGTAATGGGATGGAAATTGTTTTATAATGCCTGCCTAAGCAGCATAAATTCATACAGTTAACTGACAAGTGGAGGATCAAGTGGTTATGACAGCATTTGGCAGGCTTTAGGCCATATTTATCTCCACTGCTGTCAATTTTGCCGAACCATCAATAACTGTCCATCCATCACGGTGCATTTGAATGTCTTCAAGGTGATCTTTAACACTTCGTTTAATGCTTTTGAAAAGGTTGTGGTTTCGGCTTACGTTATGGGGTGAAACATCATCCTTTTTTTCTCGTTTGCTCACTGAAGGCAGCAACATTTATTTTTTTCTTAACATACAAAATCTAAGGGTCATTAAGGAAGTGCGCACTTAGTTGTACATCAAAGCTCAGATAGCAGTGTTTGACGGGCACTCCCTCATTGCCCTAACATTGTCGACAGACTCACTCCCTAGAAGGTGAGATAACGCTTAGCATCTAAATGAGGCTACTTCTGTCACAGGTCAACACTATGCTGCTGAGTTCATAATGAGGAGGAAAGGTGCATCCCTTATTTGGGGATTTTGGTTTGTGCTGTCGGCACCTATGCCACGTTGCCCTTGAAAGAGGCATTCTCATTATGGATAGTCAGGATGCTGGAGAATCACATTGAAAATTAAATATGCTTATTAAAGGTGATGGATAAATGGATTATGTTTTAATTGGTCTGTTATTATGAGTGGTTGATTGGATTGTCCTTCGCAGGCTATTGATCTTGGGGCTGAGGTTGATTAAGAAGTGGACTGAGCAGAGGATGAGTGAGTTTCAACGTGCATGGAGAATATATATTATATATTCAGGACAAGATGTCCTGAAGATCAGTTGTGGAAAAGTATTTAAATTCTTCTTTTGAAGTAAAGATAAAGGGTATTTCAGAGTCAAAAGTAAAAGTACTCAGAAAATGGGCTCTCCCAGAGTTGAAGGTATTTTGTATTAATATGCAGTATTTTAATGTTGTAGGTGGCCAGATGGGTAGCTTTAAATACAGCGATGTATCGTATAAGCTTATTGTATATTATGAATGTAAAACCACAATCTGTTAAAGTAACTACTGACAACAGTCATTAGCATTATGTAGTAAAAGAGTGAGATAATTCCATCTGAAATATAGACAAGTGAAAGTAATAAGCCTCACAAAATGAAAACTTGCAAACAGCATATAAATTAACTTTGTTTCTTACTCATCTCTATCCTTCAGTTGTTTATGACTGCTTAAAAACAGACTGAAAAATGGAATACAATTGATGTGACTTTAGAAGATGTAAAATGTTTCACAATACGATCCAGGCTTTCACCTCTCTCGTCAATGGAGAATAAACAGTGTGCTACACTGTGCAAGAGTTGGTCCATGTGGCTCTGAAGGCAAAGGTGACATCTCACTATGACTTGGGGCTAAAGGTGTTTATATACACACTGCCAGCATGACTCACATTTCCTGCATCCCTGAGCACAGTCTGTTCAGGTCACACACCCTGAGAAAACCCCTCATTCAAGCTAACCCAACAACAATGACCTATGTGATACCTAAACCCACTCAAATAACTGCAACAGAGGGCTTTTCCTCTGTTTTGTGTTCTGATTTTACATCATATTTCCCAACAAACAAACCCTTAACCTTATTGTGTGAGGATGTTCTGACCTCTGCACTTGGCCTGTAATTAATGTCGTTGTCGTTATAAAATTACACATTCCCATCGAAAGCTGGATAAACACACAAACAGCACCAATTATACAGGAACACAACATATTATATAATCATAATAGTAATAACAGCATATATTGTTAAATTGAATTATGTATTGGGCATTTGAACTATTGCTTTAATGCAGCAGTTTCACTCCCACCATTTTATAAAGCAGAAAACCACCCCATGCAGACTCTATGCATTGTGCCGAACAATACCTTTTAGCTATTCTCAAATCACCCTCAAACAGACGCGATCACTGCGTTGCTGCCAAAAGGCAGGCTGCAGGATACATGTAGCTTAACCTAAAAACAGAAATATCCATTTTAAATTCCCAGCTGCTAGTCTCTGCTAGTCCTGAGCTTCAGCAGAGCTCTTTCCATGCTAAATGGCATTTTACACCGTCTCAACTGAGATGATGGCACAGAGTGAGTTTTACTGAATCATGCAGTGGGTTATTAGAACCGGGTTTTAAGCAGATTCCCAAGCCGATCCCAAGGCTCAGTATTGGGGCTGATCTGGGCATATTTTAATGGATCAGTATTGGTTAAAATAAGACTAATCATCAATCTTTTTTTTTTTTTTTTGGCAAACTGTATTGTGTTTTACCCACCACAAGAAAATGTGGCCTCAGTTCTAACAACTTATATTTAGCTGAGTAAAGGCAAGACAAGTGTATTAAGTACAGTTTATTTAAAACACTTTACAGGTCTGGGTATCAGTACTAGTACTAGTAGTCAGTACCAAGTAGTATTGAAAGGTCTCTGGTCAAATGATAACAGCAGTTCAGCATGCTGAAATGCCACCAGAATGTTCAGAAGTGTGGCTCTGAGGGTACTGGTAATGGTACTACTACCATGATTTATTTTACCTACCCCTAACAATCACTGAAACAAATATCAAAAATAAAAACAAACTTAGTGAATAATACTACAGATACTAATAATAAGGTTTTTGCCCAGCTATACTATATCTACATTAAAAGGGGCTAATAAATATAGTGTTATTCACATAATTACGACAGAATAGTTTTTGTTTATTATATATGACATTAATTATAATTATATTAATTATATAGATAAATCAATCCTAAAAGTTGAGTAACAGGAGACCAAGAATTGAACCCTGTGGAACTCCAAATATAGCCTTGTCAAGCCTCTTTAGATATTAGGACCCCCAAAGAAACAAATGGTCCTTGCTGATGAGTCTGATTTTCCAGTTACTCTGTTTTTTGTGACCCACTGTTTGAATGCACTCAGGTCAAGAAGAAAAGGAACTGTCTACTCTCAATGTTTGTTTGGGCAAAGGTGATATAAACTTTATTAGGAGCTGACAGAATCCGGATGGAAGGTGTCAGAGATATTAATTACTGGCAATATAGGTATCCAAGTTTTTTTTCAAGCATATCCGTAATTAATACTTGTTTCACTGCCTTTTTCTATAAAGATAACAAGAAAAACACAATGTATTTGTGTGGGATCACTGCTCAGAAGCATTTCTAATGACTGTGAGGATAAGGTTTATGACTTCCACTTTTTGCGTAACTCTATATCCATGACTTCCCAAGTTTCAATTCCCTGAGTGACTTTCACTGCTCTAGGCTGTCTCTTCAATCGGTCAAGCAAAAAATATTAATGGCAGTGGACTGCCAAATCTCCTTTAAAAAACAACAACAAAAAAACCCCACACCAATAACAAAGTGAGCTGTGGGCAGCAAACACAGCACAGCAGTTCCTGCAATTGTTTGCTCTGTTTGCACAAGACTTAAAATTTTACCAGACACTTTTTCAAAGAAACAGGTTTACAGCAATGTTCCTGCCAAGGTGAAGGACAAACACGAAAAAACTCGAGCACAGTACTATGACAAAATAGGGAGGATGGAAAGCATGAAGGAAGCAATAAAACAAATCTTGCTCATTACATTGTTGCTCCCCCTCACTATAAACACAAGATCGCCTTTGGGGGAACTGTTATCATTTTATTTGAAGAAGAAGAAGAAGAAGAGAAATGGATAGGAAAAAAAGAGCAGTAGAAATAGTTAAAAATGCCCTTATCCTGCCTCTTTTCTCCAAGCCACATGGGAAAGTCAGCATTAAATGTCACTGCAGAGAAGTTCACTTTGAATTGCATGTGTCAGTCTGCTTACGAATCAATTTATTGGTCTGCTTCTCACCTTAATTTGCAAGCTAACTTCTCTATAAAATAAGTGAGTAACTCCCAGACTCTCTTATCTGCAACGTGTAGTTAGAGTGATATTAAAGTAGCCTTAAATGAAGTGATTTCTCAAAAGTTCTAACTTAACTGAAAGGCTGTTCAGCAATCTCTAGTTTTTGGTTCAGGTTTGTTACGATCCATTTGGACCAGTGCCAGGCTCATGCCAAATGAGACAATGCAGTTTGACATACATGGGTGTAATAAAATGTCTAACAGGACTAACTGTGCACAATTATCAGTCTGCAAATCGTATAACATTTGATTATTTATGAAAAGGTATAACCACATATGTAAAAAACAGTAGTTTTGTTTCTAAAATAGATAATACTTCAACTTTTATCCTTTTCCACTCTTATCTGTCAACCCAGTCCACACACTCTCTCTCTTTATCTAATTTGCTCATTTGATTCTGTTTTTGATGCGCCATCATTAGGACTCTGTGCCACTGTAGTTAAACTGGTGGGTAAAACTGTTGTATTCATTAGCTGTGGTGCAGCCACTGCATTGCAGAACTGGAATACTGATTGTCATTTGACACAAGAAAACTGTTCCAACCACACTTCATCGACACACACTACACACCCACAACAGGCAGCACAGGAGTAAACAAAAAGTTCCCGAGCAAATCCTGAACTATGTTCATCTATACAACTGGAAACACTTGCATCTTGTTCTTTACTGTTGCCAAGGGGCCGCAGTTCCTGACTTGAATTCAGCTGTGGTTTCTGAATGAATCATCTGATGTCTAAAATATGGGTTCAGTCCAGGCCAAGGTATTAAGTTGGCAGATTCACCTTTTGGTATCCTGACTGTCTATCTGCCTGTTCTAGCTGAGCAGATTTTAGACAATGGGAATTTATGAAGAAAAGAGAGTTTAAAGATACAAAGCTGTTGTGAAATGTAGCTTTATTAAAATTTCATCTGGTCAAACATGATATGCCCAACGCTCACAAAACAAACAATATAACCACATACATTTAATGATTTTATGATAATTTAAATCAGCTTGTGATCATGCTTCCCTCCAATATGTATCCTGTTAATGTAAAAGAGTTTCAGAGGAATGCCATTCTTACTGTAGAAGATGAAGTTATTATATTACGATACAGTACAGTACGATATGATACGATACCATACTTTATTGTCACCCTAGGGAAATTTGTCTTGGATTAGTATTAATGCCTTACAATAATAGTCCAGAAGATTACATATACTACAACAAGATTACATATATAACAACAAAATAACATAGAGATTTATAAAGACCTTACAGTTCAGTGGGCAAACTTTTGTTTAATGCTATAAATTATAGTCATTTAATGAATACCTTCCTTAAGGAATATAGCCGACATATAGTAAGAAACACAGACATTTGAACAGTACTGATGTTGGAGTGAAATTCTCAGAGTGTTAGACAGCTTGCTCAGAATTTAGATTCTATTTTACTGCCTCGTTCCAAGTAGTAATGCTAATGACTGTATTTAACCTTAAACCCCTCTGCTAGTAATTCTGCACAAATCCATACATGACATCAATGCTGCAGTGGGCTATAGGGGGTTTGAAAGTCAGTGTTACTGGGGGATCAACAACCCCATAAATTCCCCTTAGGCAAATCCAGCCCGACTACTTTGACAAGGTGATGTCACACAACCACTCACCGCTACTGCTTTCCTCTGCTCACAGCTTTCAATTCCACTGGAGGCAAATAGTGCCGGCTTAACAGCTTGATTGGTCAAGTAGCGCATCAAAGACACTAGACAACAGTCAGTCTCTGAGCTCAACACTGCTGCGCCTTGTTTTCTTTTGTTTGCTCATAAGGAATAAAAGACAAAAGATAATGGGTATTGACATCCTTGGTGGATTGCCTCACAATTTCATTGCCAAGAAAAATAAGAACAAATTGAGCTGGATTCTAAAACCGGTTAGAGAGAGAGAAAAAAACAAAGGTTGCGGAGTTCCATTTAGAGATGATGGAGGGGAGAATCTCACTGACTGTTCCCTGCAGAGCAGTGCGCCGAGGCTGTATACCACAATGACCTCCTGCCCGGTGCTCTGCTGACTATTTCATTTACAGACAGGAGGTCACAAGGGGGACATAGTTTGGACTCTGCAAGAATTCATTACTCCAACCCCATTACCTTGAATAGGAAATGAAGTCCCTGGAAAAGGTGGAATTAAAAGAGCTGAGGGAAATGTGCTAGCTTCAAAAACGTAAACGCATTTGGGCTGCCAAAGGTTAACTTTTAACATTTTCCCACTGGCGGCTGCAGCGTCAAGGCGTGCTCGATGCCAATCTGTGAAGAGACTCAATGTGTACCTTATGATGTCAGTGACTGGGGAAATTGGAATCTTTATCTCTCTGACTCTCTCTCTCCCTCCCTCTCTCTCACACTGACTGCCAGGTTCCTGGCATTCAAAACATGTCTGGGTTTGTTAATTAGACACAGAGAGAAAGAGAGAGACTGTTTATCATGGTAAGGATTCCATCTTTGGCAGTCTGGCCAGGAGTTTAAACAGTTATCTGTTTTTATGAAGTCAGATATCATCAGATAATGATCTTAGGGTTCCAGTGTTGCCAGAATAATATTGCTAGGCTATAAAACCCCCTCAAATTCAGTCATTCCCAGTATTTCAAATCCCAAAGTACATCTTAATTTTAATTTGCACAAAGTTTCTAGATTGCTTGATATAAATTTCTCAGTGTAAAAGACATGGTATTGCTGTCAGAGTCACTACTGTGACCTTATCATTCCTTACACAAACAGTTCAAATACTATATTTTACCTGATTTAAAGACTAAGGCTGGCGATATTTTAGCCAAAGCCTGATGTGACTTGGGGTATAAATCACCAATTTCATCATATGATATGATATTATATTGATTCTTTGGACAACAATACAATATTCGCAGATATTACAAAGTCTGCCGCCATACGATTTCCATTTAGAGGCCTGCGATCGATCTGAGACGACATTATCTGCCCATTTAACACAATCTGTTACAGAAGACGCTGCCACTCATTTCTTTTTTGCTTTTAAACAAAAAGATAAAAACAACATATAATAATAAGTGCAGTAAAGTTTACTTTAAATTGACTCCTCTAGCACACATTAAAAAAGCAAATGTTAGAATTTAACCTGTAGGGCTTTCTGTCAGAGAGCCCTTTCTAAAAGAAATGTTTTCACTTTAACCCAAACCACCATCTTTTCCCAAAAAATTCAGGACTATCTGGCTGAAAGCCCTGAAGGCAGACTTCTCCCAACAGCCATAAGACATGATTGGACACATTATTTTAGCCACTAGCCCATCAGCAAAAATGATTGAAATAGAGCAGCTAATGTTGTGAAAAGTTAACAGAGTAAGACGTCCGTCCAGGAAGGTAACGTCACGCCCTGTTTTATCTCATTAACTGCATTGCTTACCTACGCCATGTGCTCTTTTGTTGACCTGTATTTTCTCCATAATCAAAAATTTTTCCACACCGCTGATTTATTCATGAGTAAAGAACGTTATCCTCATCATCTTCCTTTTAGCTGCTTGCCATCTGCCTGCCACTGTATGGCATACACTTTTATTTTTAAAGTCTGTCTCACCGTCAAAGATGACGATATAGATATGTTTTCTTTTAGCATCAGTGATATTGGATCCTTGATCACTTATCATTGAAAACATATATTAATCCAGATTGATAGATCATTGCACCCTTACATATGACTGATGACTCTGCAACATAAACTTCTATTATTGTTTAAAAAATATAAAAGGAAGTGGACGTTATTGAAAAGGGGCATGCCATGCTATTGTTATCAAAATGACTAAAATGCCTCCCCCCTGTTGATCTGCCATCCCTCCCTATTCCCTGGGTCTGAACCCCAACCTATAACTGATAAATTATTGAGAATTATTAAATCTTAATGGAGACTTCTATTGTAGCCAGCACAGCACTTTAAGCAGTGGTTTAGTGTTCAGGAAACTCACAGACCAATTGCATACATTAAATCACCTAACATGATGCTAATCAGCCAATGTAGTTTGTGCATTCGCATTTGCATTGCGACCCCAGTGAGTGACATACATACTAGCCTCAGGCGATATCTATTTTTATATACCTTCAAACCATCCTGAAGTTTCACCGGGGTATATGGTGTATGATGATAATTGTTTGCGGCATGACCTACCCTCAAGAACAAATAAAGGTCAGTAGTTTGTCTTAGTTTGTCTTGTTAGTCATCCAGTTAGTCCACTGTTTCAACAATTACCAACTCTGGTTTGGTTGAAATAAGTTAGTTGCTGTTTTCCCACGTGGTCTCTTTCTGCTGTGTCCGGTCGACTGTTTACAATCCTGTCACATTATCCCCACCACTTGTGGTCGCCATGTATGTCAGCTCAGCTGCCACTCTCACCAGACTGACCTCTGGTGGCATGTGATGTGCACTACATACAATACTTTCTCAGTACAGTATAGGGATGTAACGATTACCGATATTACGGTAAATTCCGGTTAATTTTTACACGGTAAGAATTACCGTTTATGTTTAAATTAATTGCATTATCGTGGTGGATTATCAGGACATGTAATAACAGCCTCATTCAAGTCTCGCGATGCGGGCGTTGCGTGAATACGTAGAATGTGTAAACACAAAGAATGAAAACATGGCGGAAGGTGGTGATAGCGGCACTCGGGACATTCCCCGCCCAACTAAACGCACAAAGTCTGAGGTCTGGGCGTCCTTTGGGTTTCTGAAGAATGCCGAGGGACAGCTGGTGGAGGACAACTATGCTGTGTGCAGAACATGCAGAAAGAAAGTTGCTGCGAAGGGTAGCAACACTACAAATCTGCTGGATTATCTCCGTGACCATCATTCACAGCTTTACAGCCAATGCAAGTTATGCTATGCAAACGTCAGTTATTGTGTGAGGGACTTCGGTTTTACTAAGATTGTCATAATGTGTAACTCTCGACGTATACGGGACATTTGAGCCGTATCTGTCCTCCTAAACGGCGACTAGGTTTTCCGTTTTCGTTTAAGACACTTAGGAGCTACTAGCTGAGTAGCTAATAGCCGTATTAGCAGCTACGTTGCTAACGTTAAGTGTTTCAAAACGAAACAGAGCTGAAAACACTGAGTGGAGCCGACAGAATATAAACTGACGTAACGTAATGCTAATTGAGATCAACTATGATTGAATCACTGTGATTATGGTTATTGTATGGCGAGCTAGAATCGATATAGACGGCCAGTTATGCTTTCTTGACATAAGCTCAAGGAAACAACATAAAACGCTGCCGTGTTAACCTTTGACCAAGAGCATGCACTCCTTTTCTCATACAGGTAATCCTCTGACTCACATGCACACTTCTAATGTGTGAATTATTCTGTGTAATGATGACCATTGCCCTTAGGGTTTTTTTGGTTTCTCCTGCACATTTGTGATATCTATTCTATATATTGTATGTCTTTTGTTCTACTCTTGCATTGTTTTGTTTTGTATATATTTTTCCTCTCGTGCTAATAAATAAATAATATATAAATTGTTAACATATTTTGCTGACTGTTAAAATGCACCAGACAAATAAGCTTTGATCCTGTAATGTGTTTACATATTTTGTTAATTTAAAATAAAATTTTCTGTTGCTGTGCCAATCCCTTGCCCCTTTAATGTGAAAGTTTCATTTTAATATAATATTTTTGGTTGTTAAAATTTTAGTATGATAAGGAAGTTACAAGATTTAGTGAAGTTATTTCAATGTATCTATTTTTTGGACATTTTACAGCGCTAAAAAAATATCGCAATATTATCGTTTACCGTGATAATTTGGTCACTATAATCGAGATATCAAATTTTCCATATCGTTACATCCCTAGTACAGTATGGGTTTGATAGAAAGAGAGATGTATGTAGTTTTGACGGTACTGAAAATAATACTGTCAGGATTTCTAAACACTCTGGTTTACTGAGCTACATGTGAGAGATGAGACAAAAGATATCAGTCAATGAAATAACTGAATCAAAGAAAACTCATTTGAAATTATGTGTTCCAAAAAGAGAAGAGTAGACAGTGAAAACAGAGCTTTAATCAAAAACGGACAGACTTTTCCATGTTCATTTTTCCCATGGCCAGCTCAAAATCACCATGTCTTATCATATGTTCCAAGACCATGGCGGTTATTAAAAGCAGCAATGTGAAGCGCCACTACGAGACAAAGCACAGAGCATCTTTTGAGCAAACAGAAGATGCTCTGTCGAGGGAGTTGTGGGTGCTCCTGTTAGTGTAATTGCTAAAAACTACAGTGGCCAGCTGGTTTGGGAAATAACTTAGCCTTCTTATATAAAACTCAACAGTTGTGACCTGTTTTTAAAGATTTATGTAAGAATAGGCTTGCCCTAAATATCAACTCATTGTTGGCTTTGGTCTTTCTTTAGAAATTGTTGAGAGTAAGAAGCCTTATGCTTAATGTGGTTAAATTACAGTCATTACATTGGGGGCTGTGCAATACACAAAGGCAACAAATATATCTGAAAGTCTTAAACTGCCTCTCATTCTGTACATTTTCATATCAAACAGCAGTGTGTGCTGATTAGCAACCTTTACATTTAACTTTGTTCTCTTTCTTTTAACCCCACCCCAACTTGTTCTCTCTCCTCCTCTATCGGTCCCCACCCTACTCTCTGTGCTCTGGGGGTGGGAGTCGGGGTAGATGGGTGCATTAATAATGCAGTGCTGCCTGGAAACCAAACACGCTGCAGCGGAGTGCTGTGTAGAATTCTAAAGAGGTATTTGTTTGTACGCGGATGCCACCCTCCTCCCCCTGCTCCTCTTCGCAGCCCTCTCATCTCCTCTACCCCCCCACCCAACCCCCCACCCCTCATACCCATCTCAACAACCGTCCAGCATCAGTGTACAGATCTGTTCGTCTCCTCTTAAGAGACATCTACTGTACAGACTGAGAGGGAGCTCAGGAATAGCTCCCCCCTTGAATTGTTACTATAATCAAGATGATGCTTTAAGTGCAGCCACTGAAGTGGCTTCGTTACTACTCATACTTTTCTTCCAGAGAGCAGCTTTGCAATCCTAGAAGAAAGATGTAGTGGCTGTGAAGCTGAACTGCAGTGAAAGACCTCTGTTGTGCATTCTCCATACAGCAATAAGAGGGAGGGCATAAAACGTCTTCATGAGTGAGACAGAAATTGCATAAAAATCACAGCACATCAGCGTACTTAAGTTTGAGTCAAGCTTTCAATTTGGATTGGTTGCGAATGTGCCTATATGGTACCTATTGTTATTTGTGTGTGTTTTTACGATAATCTATCCTCTGGTTTCAAAGTTAAAGGACAACTTCGGTATTTTTCAACCTGGGCTCTATTTCCCCATGTGTATGTGTGCGTATGATTCATGGGTACCACTCGTTCAAAAATTGGTTCAGTATTGAGCCGCGAAACGAGCTAAAACGGTAATGCGTCCCGTATAAAAGTGCTTTTTTTCGCCACTGACCGGTTCAGATCGCCAGTGCTATCTCTGTAAATAGCATATGGTAGCGGCCCTGGGGCAGTGGTGAGTGTGAATGAGTGGAGTCAGCTGTCAGTCAGTGTTGGAGCAGAAAGGCGGAAGTTGTCCCCGCTTGGTAATGTAAATGAGTATGTGTGTGTGAAGTGTGTGTTACGCTAGAAGAGTCAGAGGACGGAGTCTTTTACGTGCTACCCCCTGGAGTGTTACCGGAGTTTTTGGAGTGCTCAAATAAACGGGCCTTTTTCCCGAACGCAAGAACAGGATGTCGCGCAACACCCCGTACAGCTTTCATAGGCTGCCTTTGTCGGACGGCGAGATGCTGAAGTTGTGGCTAGTTGTGCTACAAATGGATGCTAACACTCCTGTCCAGACACTGCGCCTTGCAGACCATCGGGTCTGCAGTGCTCACTTCTCCCAAGATGACTACTGCCAGCCGAAGAAGAGAAGACATCCAATCCCGAAACACCTCTTCCTCAAGAAAACGGCTGTCCCACGAGTAGAGAGAGCTACAGACACAGTGGAGCAAAGCTCGTGACATCACACAGCCCAGAGGTAAGGGAAAGGCTAAGTTAGCATGCTATTTACAGAGATAGCACTGGCGATCTGAACCGGTCAGTGGCGAAAAAACACACACTTCACACACACATACTCATTTACAATACCAAGCGGGGTCACCTTCCGCCTTTCTGCTCCAACACTGACTGACAGCTGACTCCACTCATTCACACTCACCACTGCCCAAGGGCCGCTACCATATGCTATTTACAGAGATAGCACTGGTGATCTGAATCGGTCAGTGGTGAAAAAAAGCACTTTTATATGAGACGCATTTGCCCCCATTACCGTTTTAGCTCGTTTCGCGGCTCAATACTGAACCAATTTTAGAACGAGTGGTACCCATGAATCATACGCACACATACACATGGGGAAATAGAGCCCAGGTTGAAAAATACCGAAGTTGTCCTTTAAGGAGCATCCAGTTAAATTGTGTGTGAAATTTCATAGCTTTTTTGGATCCTATACCTTCTGGAGGTATTCAAGATGAGCCCCAGCTAACTGAAACACTATTACAAACACAAAGACAAATTGCTGTACAATGTGCACCTAAGAAGAAGAACTTTATAATATTTTTTGTTATTTAAAAGCAACATTTTATGAGGGTCTCTGTTCACACACTCTTTGGGTACTAGCCTACCATGCCCATGACTATGCCCATGGAAAATGAATGTAAACAATACACTTACTTTTTAGCTGTTAATGTGTTAAGCCACATACTAATCATCTTGCAGTTTAGGTCATGACAACACAATGTAAATATAATGCCCTTACTTTGGACAACCTCACAGAATAGCTTTAAATGAGTGTGAACATAGTAATTCAGCATTGTGCCCGCAGTAAGCTGTGGCACAGGATCACTACCCAAATGGAAAAACAGGGACACTTTTACTGCTTCTGAAACAGTGGACATCAAAATGACATATTGGTCAGACTGCTGGCAAATTTAATTAATTGTAAGCTGAACCCAGCCCATATTACATGTAAAACACTGACCTCCAACAAGGCCAAATGCCTTATCTCGCAATATTAATGAAAGTTTGAAATAATTCATGTGTCCAGCCCGTGTTTTGTATCCGCCCCATAATTTAATGGGTCCATCCTTGGACCATGCTACACCATTCCACCAAGTTTCATAAAAAACGGATAGTTTTTCTTAATTCTGTTGACAAAGAGACAAACGAACCAACCAAAAACAAAACTTCCTTGGCCAAGGCAAACCCAATACCCCAGAGTGTGACTCAAACTCAGCTGCTCTACTTGTAAATCTATTCGAATTTAAATACTGTTGTTTTAACTTCTCTTTAAACTTCTAGTTTTACATTTACTACTCAGGGTTTCACACACATTCATTCATATGTGGCGGCCCACCACAATATCAATATTTACTGCCACATATTGGTTCTCTATTTTGGAACCATTCATTAGATGCGCTGTTGTAAAATATATACTGTTCATTTATTCATTGCACCATACTTGCAGGGTGTAGAGCGTTTTCCGAGGAGAGGAACACCAGGCGTAATGAAAATTAAACTTAACTATTCAGTGAGCTGGTTCAAAAATTTTGCTTTCACTCGCCTCCGCAGCAGCTACTCCTCTTGTCAAATGATCTGATCTGTGATTGGATCGACTGACAATTATCAACCATGCTACTTAAACTTGACAAACTGCTGCTGAGGAAAAAAAATCACCAAGAGCTCTGTCTACACTGCATTTGTGGACCTGCAAAAACTCCAGATTTAGAGAGAGGACACAGAATGATACAAAGGGACACACGTTAAAGAAAAAACGTAAAGATTGCCAATCAACCCTCCCTCCCTCGGGCGTCAGCTGCCACCACACATAGATTTCTAATACTGTGGGAAACACTGCTACTTTTCTCTTTATCACAGGCTGAAAACACCTTTTAAACACAGTTTGATGATCTGCTGTTGCCTTTGCTGTGCACACTGGGTTTCAGACTGGGATTTGGACAGTCAACTGCCAGTTGCAGTCAATTAAAAATTAACGCTGACAGTGCCGTATACTATTATTTTTCTAATGTTTTTGTTCCTGGTTGCCCTTTGCCCCTCAGCTTTAGTTCTTTCACATTCACTGTTGATTTGCATATTCATTAGTTTGAGCTCTGCACCTGCTGCCGCCCACAGATGAAGCTGAGCAGATTAGCGGTGCGTGACGCCCAAATTTCTGGAGTCGATTTGGACCGACTTTAACTGTGGGAATCATTGAAATTGACTCCTGGAAAGCTAAGAGTTAACCACTGGAACTTGCTGTATTAGCAATGCTCTGGAGACTAATGTGTAAAGACTTCTGAAAGTGTTGCAGGAGCATTCATCATTTTGCATTTTTTAAAAACTAAATACGTAAATAATCTTCTAATGGGGTCGCTCTCTTATACCCCCTCAGCAAAATATCTACATCTTTACATCTGTGCTTGCATTTGCTGTTGAGGATCATCACATTCCTTGATTCCAAAATCTGTGCTGTTAACATTCATGCCCATCAAAACTCCTGTAACCAATTGTGTCTATATAAGCCCACACACAGGCAAGCAGGAAACTTGTCCTGTTGGCCAGTGTCCTATTTTTCAGCACCAAAGCTTGTCAACTGTTTTGAAAAAAGGCAGTATTGTAGCAATCTCTCTTTTGATGAGCACATCTATTCTACCCTTACAACTTTATCTGTCTATATAACATGCCCAGTGATGCACTTTGCGATGTGGCCATTGTGCGCAAAAGTCTCAAATTGATGATGTCATTAGGTGACACTTTTTGGAATTGATCCTCCTACTTTTAATTAATGACTGACTCTGCGGGCTCATTGAACTTTTGTTTAAGGTTTTCTACCCAAAAGAATTGTTTATTTTCCTCAGTGTAGAACTTGAGGCTACAAACCAAAAGGTGCCATACCCTTGTAAAGTCACCATGCCTGCCGTCATACTGTCCCAGGTCTTCCATTATTCACTGTCTATAGACTAATCTGCTGGCTGATTTATGTGTTGTGCTTTCCAGTGACGACGCCATTACTGCAGAGGCATAGTCGAACTGAACACAGTTTTACTGACAGTGAAAGCATGGCTGGATTGATCACGGTTGGCATCAGCCCCACTGATGGATGAAGGCAGCCTGTGTAAATGTGATGTTTTTCAGTCTTAAAACACTAGTTGGAAATTGTTCATCAGTTTTAGGAGAAAAGATAACATTTCTGCATAACAACTTTTGACTGCTGCTTAGTGATCTCCTGCTCACATTAGTTTCCATTTGCTATCATATGATGAGCATCCAACAAACTTGCAATCCATGATTTTACATAGCCGTGGGGACATGTTGTGAGCAGGGAGTGCTTCCCTCTCAAACTCTGTCACTCATGAAATTTAAAGTACTGCTTGTGGTTGAAAACAGGATTTGAAGAGTATTTTGTTAATGCTGGAGAGGCTGTCTAAATGCTGGACAAGCCTTGCTAACACAATGGAATAACCAAGAAAAAAATGCTTGGAAAAAATACTCAAACTCACCACTACGACACTCAGTGGTGTAGAGGTATTTGATGAGGGGGTTGTACTAGTAGGTAGATGGGTAAGTTACTGAGTGATATAAGTGGGTACACTCTTATATATTCCAGTGGCTGTTTGGCTCATGAGTAGATATACTGTAAACTGTTAGAAAAAGAGGTGGATGTACCTGCATGTACTCTCCACTGCATCACTGGGGATACTACACAAAATGTTGTAAGTGACCTTTTGAAAAGCTGAAAGGTACTGTTCTGAAGCTTGTGGAGCTTGCTTTCTCTTGTTTTCCTAAACTTTAGGTTTGCTTCTACAGTTGTGGATTCTGTAACTTAATAGACACTTCTAGTAAACCTCGGCTAAAGTTTCAAAGTTAAGCTTTTCTCATTAGCTTTTTTTGTACATGTATCTGCTATTTGAATTAAATGTTGATGACTGCCATTTTTAATTATACTGGCTTGACATGTCTAATTTGGACCAGACAATATTGTGTAACAACCATATAATGTATCATCATGACCAGTGTTGGGCAGTAATACGTTACCAGTAACACATAATGTTACTTTTTCCAGTAATGAGTAGTGTAGCTAATTACAAATAAAATTTCAGTAGTAATATTACTGAAAACAATTTGTATTAGCTGGGTAACTTGAATCCCACTCCCTGGCTTCACATATACAAACACAGGCAGAGTCCAGATTTATAGTTCAGAATTTGATGATTGATGACTGGGTTGACTGATAAATGGTTTTTGGAAAACAGTGGATAAAAAGAGGATGAAAGCAAAGGCGTTCACCATAAATATAGCCTTAATGGCACAAATGAGTGATATTAACATTAAACAGTGGTCTCAATACATTATTGAAAAGGCTGGAAATGAGGTGCTAACAATGCATTAATTTGCGACCACTGCCGCTATTAACATTTATTAATATTTATTCGTTAAACAAAGGAAATCCATTTCTAACGACTGCTAATGTTCTCTACATTTAGCAACAAGAGCAATACAAATCATAACACAAAACGAGTGTCCCATGTCACAAACTAATGAATGAAAAAGGGAAGTTGTGACGTGGCACACAAACCTGGCAGCGTGCCAGTGTGACACATAGTAGCCAAACTAGCTTCAAAGAAACGAATCAGTATTCTCGTCTCCAGAGACAAACAAGACAATAAAGGTGGACTAACGTGCAATCACTCATCGATCAGTTAATATGTTAAGAATGGACGAGATAGAAGGATATGAGCTCTCCGATGCTTCCTCCTCATAACCGGCTGTATTCATGGCGCCCCGTGCATCCGGGTTGTTCATATAGAGCGCACAATGAACGGGAGCACGCTGATACAGCCACGATCGGTGGAGACGGAAGGAATTCTTATCAATTACAGTTACTCCAAAACCAAGCAACTCCTTTCAACGTTACTTTTTTTATCATGTTACGACTAACATCAAATACAACATCACATCAGCAGACTAATTTTCATTATTGTCACACTGTGCAGGCAAAGCAACAAGCTAATTAGGAAGATTAAAAGCACTTCCCTTAGGGGCTGGAAATATTCCCTTTACTTTGATTTTGTCAGGAGGAAATATGACAAGAACACTATTGCTGCAGGTAGTTGGACTAAAACTCTATCCACTGCAAAAAACATGTCCTTAAACCTACGTTCTGAGACACCTACTACTTCCAACAGCACAAGACCGTAAAGGTTCTGGAAATACACCCCACCTAAGGTGAGCCCTCCCCGGCCGCGGACGTGGCCTGTAGCCCTACTCTGGCTTAACAACCAAAACTGGATTTTAGTTGTGGACAGTTGCATCTGAATTTGAGGGAGATACGCAATTACCACTTTAATAGGGTTCAAGGAAAAATAATTTTATGAGTAGTGTAACAAATTATAGTTGGCAGGGAGTAATAAGTAAAAAGAACAAGTAATGACTAATGTTTTACATTTTTAGAGGAACGAGCCCAACACTGATCAAGATACAATCAACTGAAAGTCAATACACAGTAACATGCAATTATCAGGCATCCCTATATTAATGTGCCTGATGTGTTATTTGACCCATAAGATAATTGGTTTATTGGTGTGACAGAATTTATTAGCTTGTATGTTGTTACTGTTTATTGGATCATCATGGAAAAGCAACGTGTCTCAACAAAAGACACCCTGAGAAGAAACTTACGTCAAGCACTCTTTAGCCTTTATAAATAGGAATTGTGCAAATTTGCAGGAAAGCCCAATCAGTCTTCTTTCAGCATTGGCAGTATAAAAACAAAATCGGGCAGTGCAGTGAAATGCCGCCTGCCTACTTTTGTTTATACAGAATGTGCCTTTTTTGGTGCAGTGAGGGGCGTGAGCAAGTAACAAAACGTGAAGCTCAGCATGTGATGTAAACAGTGACGTGGGAGGGAAGCCTTGGCTAGTCAGTCCTTCGGCGATTCTCTCATAAGTTGGCCTGTCCTTCACTGTTCCCATCATTTGACGGTTAATGGCTTCTTCATTTGCGAGGGCAAGGAGGGCGCACAATTCCTTGTCTCCCCAGTTGCTCATCTTTACAGTGTCTGTCAGGTTTGTGTTTCCCTCTTGCTACTAGCTGCTCATTCCTGCTATCAGCTGTTTCCTGTAAGTCCATCGCCAGTGGGTTGCACGTGTGGTGTCATCAACAGCTCCTCCCACAAGTCATCAAAAGCCCCTCCCGTGGCGGAAGGGTGCCTCGTTCTTTTAAAACCAAAAAGGTTCCGCCAATATGTTTACCCCTACGCGGCGGAAAATTGGGCACCTCGGATCAACTCGCCAATCCGGCTCTGTGTGTCTAAACGTTCGCAACTTGCCTGCAAAACGGCCCAACATTCACGGAAAATCTGGCAGTGTAAAAGGAGTTGGTCAGACAATGCCCTGTGTTGGGCAGCTATAGCAACTGTACAGACATTAATATCTCACAATGATCCAGCAGGTCTGGCAGCTCTGCAGACCTACGCAGAAGGAATGAATTTACCTGCATCTCTGTATGAAGGAGGGTGTCCATAGGGAGCCTGAAGGACCTCAGCTGAGCTCAGAGATGTCCTGGAAGAAAGTTCAGACTCAGTTCAGACTGAGTCATACCGCCTCTGTAAGGAACACTGATCACCTGCTCTGCAGGACCTTGACAGGACAAGTACAGTGTTTCCCCCATTCATGCCTGTTCCCAGGACAGCATGGAATCCAAACTTATTGATCGACAGGGTTACATGGCCTGCGCAGTCCCTGATCTGTAAAAAAAAAAACATTACTCATAACTGTTCAGGGTTGGGCTGTCCAGTTGCCATTGGCTGACATGAATTTTCTTTGCTGTGTGTTGTTTTCAAGCAGTACTCCATTATCAAGTTCAAGTTCATGTATGACTTTATTATGGAAATGTATTAGCTCTTGTACAACCACACAAACAGCAGATAAAACAGTACACAACAGTATCCTACACGTGACGAATCAAGTGTGACCTTAGCTTAAATTGCCAGATGATTGAATTAATATTTTCTTTTTGATGTACATGACTCATGAAATCATACAGAGCCAAGAACCCATTTACAGATACAGCCTTGTGAAATACACCAGCCAAACTAAAACCCCATTCTCCTGGTCATCGCTTGGCGACTCATTGCTATTTAATAAAGCTGTGAGCAACCAGCTAATGTGCCTCTTAGGTATAATTTAGATGTTTTTTATTTTAATAAAGACAAATGTTGGCTCCAGTTGTAAGCTCATTCAGTCTTGGAATAAATTAATTAATTACTCAAGACTACATGGGATCCTGTTACTGAATATGTGTTGCACGGTTTCTTTTAATGTACCAAGGAGATACGGCACCTTTATAAAAACCACTTTAAAGCACAAGCGTGTCTAGATGATGTATGTAAGACTTCTTTTAATCCATGTGTTTGTTGAAAGCAGACAACAAAGCGTTTGGTCACATTTATTAAATCAATTCTCCCCCGGGACACCCATAAGGTTTGCTGTTGCTTATTTTCTTATTCAATTTAAATTTCACACCATTTACAATAAATGTCCTCTTGGAGTAATGTCCTTTTAAGTGTTTATAAATTATACATTTTAATGAATTCATTTAGCATAAATACATGTCTTAAATTAAATGCAAAGACACTGTTGTGGAAAGGGAAACGCATTGTTGTGAGTACTATTATCTTTAATAAATTAAGGTATCTTGGTCTCCCAGCTTGCCACTGGGCCTGTTTTTAAAGAGAGTACTTTGTTAGCACAGTGTGTTCTGTCTAAGTCACATATACAGTAATATGCTACATAAATAATAAAATTCATCATAAAAATTCTTCATCAACTGTAAGTTATTTTAGTATTTAATGAAATATTCATATTAATTTTTTAAATATTTGCTGTCCTTAGTTTGCATTTGAGACGAGGAGACTGTAAATCAGAGGTCATACCCATCGTCATGAAATCGGAATGACTGTCGAGCTTGGACATTAATATTTAAAGAATCTTTATATATAAGTGCTGCATTTGTCTTGTGGTAAAATGGGCAGTGATAAACCATATATTGAGAATGTGCTCATTGTGCCACAGTGTGCAAAGATATACTATGCCTCATTTAACTGTGGGAAAACAACTAAATGGGCCAGTATGCTTTGAATGTGTTCTTCTCCAAACATTTTTTATGCAAATATGTGGTATATTTGCGTTTGTGTGCACACTCTTAACATTTATGTGTGTGAGCCTTTGTGTTTGTAACAGCAGGAGATCAGGAATACTTTGCTGTGCCTGCTCACATCAAGCTGCGGATTCGTGTTGATTGGGCAGTATTGCCGTCCTTAACATTTTCACCATTCAATTATTGTCATTGTGCAGCGTCTGGCAGCTGGTTCCTATGGAAATACCAAGAAATGTAGTAATGACAACACGGATACTAATTTATTTTGAATAACAAGCACATTCATAGTTTGCATGTACCCTGTGTAGGTGTCATATGTGTTTGCCTGTCTTTCAAAAAGGAATGGCTCACATGCTTAAATGTATCTATTCATGTAACACAAACAAAGCTGGCAGTTTCATGTCCCCGTTGCTGCGTTGACATTATATGTGTCGCCATTAAATGAGCTCTCAGATGCAGACACAACCAGCTTAATGTGCGAGCGTGTAGAAAGGCACGCAGGACATTTCGGTTTGGCTGCGATAAGTATTACATGAACACAAGTTGTGGTTTGGCCTTCACCCCACAAAACATCAGAGGTGTCATAAGCTGCGTAGTGAAGCAAGCGTAATTAATTTATGAGAATTTGACACAGGAAAAAAAATGTATGAAATGCTTGGTTTAAAATGAGAGATGAAGATATGAAAAGTTGAAAGATCTTGTGGCCGAACTTGACTATTCTGTATTCATGTTGTGGCACCGGCCATCCCAAAATAAATGTCAGGCCAGTGTGAGGAATTCTTAAGCGCTGTCACATATTGATCTCTGTCTAATAGAGTTTTTAAACAGAGATCCATGGCTTCAAGGGATGCCCTTGCTATCAGGCATGTTACCTTTCTACTAAGGACATTGAGCATCAAACTTTCACATCATGCATTTGTATTTAGCCGTGAGAATTCCTGTAGTATGATGCCTCAGAAAGTAGAGCTGATTGTCCTTCAATCAAAGGGTTGGTGGTTCAATCCTGGCTCTGCATGTCAAAATATCCTTGAGCAAAACACTGAAACCACATTGCTCCTGAAGGACAAGCTATTGCCTTGCATGGCAGCTCTGCCACTATCAGTATAGGCCTGTGTGTGTGTGAATGGGTGAATGAGAGGCAAATTGTAAAGCACTTTCTCCGGTTAGGTAGAAAGCCGCTATATAAATGCAGTCCATTTACCATTTAGACTGCTGGCAGTGATGGCGGATATCAGCTTTACTGACATATTGTTAACAGCTGTAATAATGATCCGGTGGGAGTTTACAGTATTCAGATATAATACTGGGAGATACTGATACTGACAGTTATCTACATTTCAGGTTGTATTTACAGTTCAGAATTGTGTTGACTCAAACCTGACTGTTTAGGACTGTAATGGATGGATGTGCTCCTGCAGTTGATTTGAGTAATCCAGCCATTTTGTGTGCATTCTACTATGTGATTGTTTGTGTAATATCTTCCTCCAAGGCAGGATGACACTATCAAACATCTGCTAATCTGCATGTGGCCATGAAATGAAGCTGCATGAAGTATTCTAAACAATTACTGGTCTTTCTTGTCCTCCAAGCAGCCTACCGCACAAATACCCCATTGAAGAACTTCCCAGCTTTTAAATGGAAGTGTCTTTTTCCTGTTCATGCCAACATTACAAATGTCAAATGTACTGAGAAGTCTGTCTCCCTCTCCCTCTCTGCCCATCTCTCTCTTTCTCCACCATTATTACTGACCTGTAATCAGGCTGTTATTGCACCTCTTTTGTGATTTTATTTCCATAGAATTCCCCCGTGGAGACCTAACCTTTAGTAGTCTTTTAATATGCCAGCTCTGCTCCGTCTCTTGGCAAGCAGAATGGCAGTTTCATTTCTATTGGTGAGACTCTGTAATATGACAGAATACCCTCTCCCCCCAAACTGAATCCACCAGAGGTGAAAATGAATCAACACAAATTTCTTTGTCACAAAAAGCCTTCAGCTGAAATGTAAAGAAATTTGGGGATATGTCAGAATTGTATCATAAACCGGTCGCAGAACTAGCCAACCATTTACTGGGAATAGAATGTAATGTCCCTGCTTGCACAGGGATAAGATCACAAGGTAGCTTATGCGTCTGATATCTGTCAGTTATGGTTAGTGATGATATTTAAAGCCACACTGATCAGTATTTTTTGTGTGATTTGAAAGGGGTGGCTCAGAGGGATGCACTAAACTGCAGATGGACAAAGCAACAATCAAATATGAAAAGGTGCTTTCACACCTGCCCTGTTTGGTTCGGTTCAATCAAACTCAAGTTCAGCTGGCCTCTGAGTGAGGTTTGTTTGGGCAGGTTTGAACACAGCAATCACACTCAGATGCGCACCAAAATAACCGGACAGAGATCCTCTTGGAGAGGTGGTCTTGATGTGGTTATAGCCGAACTCTGGTGCGGTTCGTTTGTGGGGAGAACGTGTTCCGACCTCGATCCGAACCAACTGCAGTCGCATTATGCATTGTTTGGGTTAAACAAGCATGAGCATGTTCCTGTGCCGGAGAATTGTTAATGTGCGCCTCGTCCTGTGCTGCCTTAAGATGTGCATTCGGTGCATCCAGTTGTTTTCTAGTTGGAGCCGTGCCTTGTTTTCAAACTGTATGGTTTGTCTAAAGTGAACAATGCAAGCTATATAGTCCACGATGACCAGCGCTAAAATCAACCCACCTAATCGGCCCTCTATTGTGACATTAGAAAGTGTCATATTTATCTTACATGTGTACTTTCTTTAATGTTTTGTTTACTTTACGGATTTTTCCCACATGAAAATTCTGACCAATCAAAAGCAGCGTTCTCGCGCAAGGAATTATATCTGGTCCACTTGTAAATGCTGCCATGAGAACATGAACCAACTCTAGGAAATTATGCAACTTTGTAACAAAATTAGTCCCTGATTCGGACCAAAGCTAGACAACTCTAGGTCTGAAAGCACCCTAAATCATAATCTACCAGCTAAGGAACCAGTCATTTTTCTTAAGAGTTGGTGGAGACAAAAAAATGGAGGTAAAAGGAGGATGTATATTGGATTTAAATTTGTCATGTGTCCAGAAAAACAAGTCCCAAAGAATGCTAATGTTGTACTGTGTTTCAGGAAACATGAGCCAAGCAGATTAAAATAAAAGAAAAACAATCTTATTTTTCAACACACGCACGCATGCACGCATGCACGCATGCACGCATGCACGCATGCACGCACGCATGCACACGCACGCACGCACGCACGCACGCACGCACGCACGCACGCACGCACGCACGCACGCACACAAAAACCATTTAGGAAGGTAAATGAGCAGATTCTCACAAATTTTGTGTGCATTTAGCAGAGAGATCAGTCCAAGCCTCCCTCTAAAATGTCCTAATTCAACTTTCAAGTCCATTGCCACTCACACAAGACCCTTGTCTGCAGCTGCAGTAACTCTCACATCACTGTTAAACCAAAGCATACCAGATTCAGATTCATAAAACTCTTTGTGTTAAGAGTTGTCAGCTTTCAGTTCATTAAAGTGGTTCCTTGGCGTTAACACTAGAGATTCAACACTAGAATGGGTGAAGTGCTGAAACTCAGTGGGATTTTTGTTTTTTATTCGCTCACGTTATTAAAAGTTAGTGCGACAGCTGTGTTCTGCAATCATCTCCATGTATCACTGTGATTGAGGTAAGAGGAATTTATGGGTTAGAGAGCTACAAATCACCGTCAATGTCTACAGCTCAGCCAGGACCAAAGTAACACGACACAAAATACCACATCTGTAGGAGAAGGATGACAGGTGTGCATAATTATGTAGGGTGTAAAAGCCTCTGGCAGACATCTAGAATGTTTGTTACATTTCAAAAGCACTTTTACCCTTCTAAAAACACAGTGGCAGTAATATTTCCACCCTTAGGATTCAATCTTCCAGCTTCCAGGAGCTTATGCCGACCACCCTGGCACATACAACATGTAACATTGTGGTAGTGCCAGATTGTGTGCAGACAACAAAGCTGATACATGTGTAAAAACATATAAAATGTTAATTTTGACCTAAAGTACTAGTTCTTTGCTGTAGGTTGATGATCCTATACTCCTATGTTACCCTGTATTGACTAGGGTGGGAATTGCCAGAGGACCCATGATATGATATTATCACAATACTTAGGCCACAATACGATATTATTGCTATATTGTGATATGCTGAATATTGCAATACAATATATTGCGATAAATTATTTCCCCAAAGGAAAACTTTGACATCAGTTTTACCTCATAAGATAAAGTTTTCAGTCTCTTCATTTGACAGTAGTCTTTTTTTATTCAATCATTTTATTCAACATACAATGCACATAATTGTACACACTACTCATGTTTATTCTTATTCTTGTCTTTGTTGATGTAGATATTGTGGTAACCATCATAGCACAGTACATATTTTATATTTCTGAATGTACCATTAGTTTGTACAGTGCACTGTAGCACAATGCATATATTTGTATATTTTCACACACTTAAAGACTCAGCACAGCATAGATATACATTTTCATTCCTACTATTTTAAGTACTAGTGTTAAACATTGTAGCATAATGCACATTTTTATTTCTATTTTAATGAATTTTATTACTTCATATTTACATACTTCTATTTCATACACTTATTCTTACTTTAAAAACTCTATTCTTTACATCAGATCGACTGTAATGAATCACAATTTTCCCTCAGTCAATTAAGTCTTTCTGATTCTGATTATTGCAGCAAAATGTGATGCAAAGCAGACAGGCTGACCAACACTATCATTAAACCTGTGTGAGGCCAGATAAAGTGTGAGAGCGAAACATTTCACATGCAGGTATCTGCTTGCAAATCGCAGGTGTCAAGTCTTCCTTTCCTTCCATGTTAAACAAAATCCTAAATAAGTCCAGACATTTAATATAAATGCAGATGGTGCGTTTCTAAAGTCTTTCTCTGGTGCCTCCTTTTTTGTTTTGATGAATTTCCTGGCAAATTCCACTGACTGAAATATATATATATGATATATATATATATATATATAATATATAATATATAATAAAAGATCGATACTTACAATACAATACAATACAATATCGCCAGGCAAAATATCGCGATACTATGCTGTTTTGATTCCCTCCCTCCCCCCCCACCCCTAGTATTGACATAGTTATTGTAGAACCCAGTGGTCACCCTTTCTTACCAAAACTGAGTAGTGTCAGTCTTTAACCCAGGTTGGGAGCAGAGAAACAGAGGCAGTTCGACTAAAAAATTATTGCACTATAAACTGTTTTTTTTTTTTTTTTTTTAAATACTGCATTGGTCTGAAAGTTATATAGGTCAATAGAAAAGGATTAGTTTCTGTAGGCTATAGTTAAAGGACATTTGGGCATATTTACTATTAACCACTGAGTTAGTATCAGTTACACTCATAAAAGAAAAGTCAGTTAAGAATTGATACAATTCATAGGACAACCTATCCTACATAAAACCATTGCCAAATGTAGTTTGTATTGGTAGCTGTTTGCCACTAGTTCTTTTACCTTCCCTTTTCTTTATTTCCACACCTCTCATCAGCTGTTTATAAAATCTTTTAGTGTTGATTTCACTCAGAATTTTATATGACTTTAACAACAACCTATTTTCATACACAGGCTGGCGTCTCTTCATTAAATGTAACTTCTGTGGCAGGGAGTATAGAGTTTTGCCTGATATAGCCATGACAATATTAATGTGGTGATATATAACTTTTTCTTTCATTTTCAAAGCCACATAGTGGTAAGTTTGTTATATTATATATTTGACATTATTTTGCATATGTGTGGGAATTCTATATTATGTTTATATACGACTTGTGATTCTCCATTACAGGTATTAAGCAAGAGCTCGGCTTCACTAAATATCTTTATGTTGTGTCAGCCCTTTGCATTGCGCGCGCACACACACACACACACACACACACACATGCTGCTGTGCAAATCCTAAAGCCTTTCCTCTCATTCAAACTGCTGTGCTTGCCAGGACATGATTACACATTATCTGCAGCACATAGAGTACATGGTATAGGCTTGACTGAATGACAAGGCGCAAAGGAAGGATAGGACTTACATTTATATGTGGTTAGGTAAGCAGGAATATGTAAGGGAAGTCTGAATATGTTGCATAAAATGTTTCGCCTTGGTGTATGAAACACATGTTTCCCATGATTTGGCTGCACAATAGACGCCTATTTTTTTGGGGTGTCACTGCAATGTCAAATTGCACAATAAACACAACAACAGCACTTTAAAATATAACTATCATCCTTTATATATTGGTGCCTTATGTTCAGTTTGTTTCATAAAGGAATGTTGGAAATCATTTTCCATTCATTTTTTTTCCTGTGTTACCATACAATCTGACAGATGTCACAGGGTCTTTTTTTTAACCCTTTCACAGTATATAGCACACTACGTGCTTCCCTTCGTACTGTTTCCGAGCATCATGTGTCCTCGCATTGTTAGAAGGATGCTACTTTCCTTTAAAGGCCAGCCACTGCAGCTGTCTTTACACTTTGCAGGAGCAGCTTTTTAGGCAGGGGGAAAAAAATCCATCCTTGGCTGTTAAAGTGTTTAAGTGTGGATTAAAGGGTGGATTAAAGTGTTTAATACAGCTACCGGTGGTGTACCTTGAATTTGTTGGCCCATTTTTGGATGATATGCAGCTTTTTTTTTTTTACTTTCTCAGATAAGTAACCAAAAATAGATGAGGTGACATTATTTTGTGATATATCCCACACAGTTATGGAGGAATACATGGTAAAAACAATATTCATGTAAAACTCCAACAGAGGATGTCTGGTTTAGTGTCAGCCCTTCACAATCAAAGAACAGGGGGGCCTTTATATAACCACTGTTTTGCACCAATATTAAATAATGATTCCCTCAGGAATCCATCACAGAAAAACCAGAAACATCAATTTCTTCAACAACCACAATGGACCACTGTGCAGTGTGACCACAGGACATCTATTCAATGAGTGAGGGTCATTCAGTCCTTCCTCACAGCTTTGCACTGTATACTATCATCATTGTTATTTCCTCCTATGCAACCAGTCCTGTGAAACACACACCTGAGTGATACACTCACTCCCAGTCTCCGGAGGTCGTCAAACAATACTCTTGGAAATGCAGAGAATCAAAAAAATTAAGTGGATGCAAACGAGGCAGCTTGGAGGAATGCGGGCACACCAAAAAGCAAATTAAAGCATTTAATCACAATGAACTCCTTGAATGCAGTGATTATCACCAGCTGATGATACTGTATGTACAAGAAACATGCCCAGTGCGGCATTTCTTCTGCAGATGTGTGCCATTTGCAACCACTGAGCGTCCTTACTGTTGCTGTCATCTTTGCATTTTTATGGGGACAGCTGCGATTGTTGTTGTTTTTTTTTTTTTTTTCCCTTTTGTTTTTTCCTGGAAATTTTGAATGCTGTGAGTTATTGTTTCTTCAAAGAGAAATGCAGGGGACTAAGAGGTGAACAAATTAAAGTAAGGGGGAAATCAAAAGGAGGATCCCTACAGAAACAGCACTTTATAAAAGAAACAATTTTGAGCATTGCACTTGCTTCATTAAAGCCTCATTATGTAGTACACGAGTAAGAGACTTAAAATAATATGACCTAGTGGTGAATTAAATGAAATGTCAACAACAATTCACCCTCACCCAGACCCCCATTCAATCTCTCCCAACCAATTTAATAGCCTCGGGAAAATATACAACATTCTGTCCTTTGTAGACCAAAATATTTGTAGTTCCTCTTTTAAAGTTCCTTTTCTCCTTCCACATATTAATTTTCCTGTCAGTCTCCTTCTCTTTACCTCACCACTCTTTACAACTCACCACAAAGCTTATCTTTCCTCTTCTTCAGGGCTCTTTCTTTATCATCATGCCATTATTATTTTTTTCTTATTTTTTCATTGTGCGCCTACAGACCTTCTTCACTTCCCTCCCCTCCCTCATTTCCCACTTCAACTCCGCACTCAATTCCGCAGATTGGAGTCCCTCCTCTTGCCGCTCCCTCTCTGGTCCCCTGTCCTCTTTGGTCTCTTTTGCAGGCCCTCCTTCAGTGGCTCTGTCTGGTGTGTCAGCCTGTGAAGCTTCTGCGCTACAGTACATCCTGTTGATAGGAAGCATCCTGTGCATCATCACTCCCAGCTGCCTGCGGGTTCAGCTGGCTCAGTCTGGCCCATCTGTGTGATCTTCTGCCAGATAACTGGGGTTTGGCACTGCGTGATCCGTCCCTCTCCAAATCATTTGCCAGGAGAAAGAGGTAGGGAGGCTGGAGAAAGAGAGGTGCAGGTTGGACAGGGAGCTCTGCATTGACTGTTTTGCCCTAGGGGGCTCTCTGGTGCTCACACTGGCTCTCCTCTGCTTGCCTATGCTCTCCTGGGATCACCATAGATTGCCCTTGTATAACAAAGGACAGAGGAGCCCTCTGCTTATGGAGGGATGTGTAAGGATGAGCTCCAGGTGTGATGGTGACGCAGGTTTCTAATCCGGTGTGACATTTAAATGCCATGACTACTATTGATATATGGTTGAAGTGCCTCTGGGGCATTGTTCCCATTCCACACGTCTCTGATATATTTTGAGGAAAAATCTAATAAAAGAAACTAAGCACCAGGCTTTACATTTTTTTGTCAGCCTGCCTTGCATTCTCTGACTCTCCATTGTACGGCAGTGACTCGAAGCAATGGTGTGAATGTGGCTCTATGGACCCCTTTGAAGGTCAGAGCTGAAAGAGCGTTCAGAAGATGTGTACTAGCTAGAGGTGCCAACGTAGCCACATTCACAATTTATGTGTGAGCTCTGATAAAAGTACAAAAAAAAAAAAGGCAGCGACATCAGGGAGACAAAAATGCTGTTTTGACAGCTCACACACATTTATCTGCTCGTGCTTAGATGCACTATGTGGATATGAACAGAAAGCGGAAAGTGTAAATAGGGAGATATTTTACTTGCATGAACACACACATAAAACAGCCTTTATCACCAGCAAGTCTTTCAAAGTAGACAACAAACAGGTTTGTCATTGCCTTCCAAAATGACTCCTGAGCATTTTCTGATCTGATGCCCCTATTGGCAGGAGGAAATTGCCAGTTCCACCAAAAGCCCATCATTGCTTATTGTTACAAATTATTCATATGGCTAGTTTCTGATCCACCACTGCTACAGTTAGGGTTTGGTTAGGTTTAGACCAAGCGCGACTTCCAGAGCTAAAAAAAAAAATAAAGCAAACGTTGAAGTGCCAAAACTGCAGTTCCTCAAATGGCCACTTGAGGCTGGCTCCAGTAGAGCTACAGTATAATCCCCATAGATCCCCATGTTAAAATGCCCAATTTAAAGGAATACTTTGCTGATTTTCAACCTGCTTTGTGTCAAGACAATGTGGGCTGTGTGTGTAAATGAACTGTGGTTAACTTCCCTCCATCCAACCAGTGCCTAGATAGATTAGATTAGACTTTGTTGACATGCACAAAATATTCCACCTTTGCCTCCATTCCAAAAAAGAAAAAAAATTCCACTTAGATTCCTGTTTCCATGCAGCTATGCATACTCGGATTAACGTGCCCTAACATGTCATTTATCACGTCAAAATATGGAAGTGGAATGGCAGGATCTGTTTTTTTCAAAGTTTTCCACCGCTGGCGGACTCAGCCGTGTTAACACAGCCTCCCTCTTTCTTTTTTTATTTTTATTTTTTAAAGATATTTTTTGGGGCTTTTTAGCCTTTAATGTATAGGACAGACAAGCGTGAAGGGGGGAGAGAGAGAGAGGGAGTGACATGCAGCAAAGGGCCACAGGCTGGAGTCGAACCCGGGCCGCTGCGGCAACAGCCTTGTACATGGGGCGCCTGCTCTACCACTAAGTCACCAGCGCCCCAGCCTCCCTCTTTCATTCCCTCAACTACCTTCTTGAAAAGATCAGTGTTGCAGTATTTGCCCATATCTAGAGACCCGTTAGTATCCAAGTCCTACATAATGTTTAAAAGTGGGTGTGTTTCGTCTTCCAAATGGAAACATGAACTTTTCTTTTCGGCTGCATCTATACCCCAGCCTTGCGGACAATTGGTTAGTTTGATTGTGAACAACGCATCCATGACAACGTACAGGGCTGACTGTAAGCAGACAAGAGCAAACTATGATAAAAACTTCAGTTAAGATACTCATTCTGAATGGGCTGTATACATGTCCAAAAAATGTTCCTAAAACCTGACTAATATCAGCATATCCCACAAAGTCTTAATCGGAAAGTGCGTCATTCAGAAAAAGGCCTAATTCGGAATGTCCACACAAAATATACTGTTTACTAGGGGTGAAGGAAAAAGTCGAAACCGCATAGTATTGCGATAATTTTGTGTGGCAATATCGTAACGTTACACAGTGCCAAGTGTCGATTTTTTTAATTATAAATTATTAATATTACTAATAAAACTTAAGGTAGACTAATGTAATCATAATTTACAGTTGAAAATTTTAATTAATTGCAACATATCGCAACATATTTAAAATCGCAATAATATTATATCATAACTTAAGTATCGCGATAATATCGTATCGTGGATCCTGTGGTGATTCCACCCCTACTGTTTGTGACCGGTAAGTATTGTCATATTTGGAATAATAGTGGAATATCAGTTTGCGTGTACACATAGTTAGTGTTGTGTGTTTGTAGGTAACATGTCAAAGTTTCGGACTTTGTTGACCACCCTATCCACCCCCACCTCCACCCTTAGAGATTTTGCAGTGATGTAATGCCGTCAGCGTTTACCCCTGACAGCAGAGCGTCATAACACCCACTAGATGTCCGTGTCAGGTAAACTAGCTGTAAACATTGAGCAGCTTTTTTTTTAGACATTTCAACAAAAGATTAATGCTGTCATTTTTCTTATAAGCCAGCCTCTGTAACTAAAAATAATAACAGACAGAATTGATTGATTCCCATTAAAATGAAAACCATCTGCTAATATATTTTTGGTCGTGCCCCTTAGACATTATTTCATTATTTTTGGTTGATGCATGTCTGACAGAGCGGTGACAGAACAAAGACAAGATGATTTAGAAAACAAATTAAGAATATCTGGCCTATTAGTGTGAGAACGTAATAAAGACTATGAATGAGGGAAGTTTGCCTGTGATGATCCACGCAGCATATTCCAGAGGTCACCCATGGTGATCTTTGAGAGGATTTTAATTAAGCTGCATTAGCTCTACCACACCAGAAATGATTGGGTCAAGAGTCTTTGATGTTTATGGTTAATGATCATGTGGGAAGCACACTTACTATAAGACTCTCCCTCAAGGGAAGTATTCAATGGTAAGCTTTGCACAATCACCATGAGCTGCTCTAATTTTCCTAAATGAAGCTTTAGAAATAAAAAAAAAGAAAACATCCAATAGGTTTCACCCACTTTTTGTGTCTAGCGCTTTCCTCGCCATTGCTTTTTAATAGCTTCTACAACTTTGTACAAGATGTCACAATTTAATGGAACACGTTTGATGTCATGTAAGGGGTTTGGAGCTGGACTTTAATAAGGCCGTTAAGTGGTAATGAGACTGAACATTGCTCTGTGAGGCCATGATGACTGCTTAAACACTGCGGTTGTGAAGGCCCCCTGTTCCCCAAGGGCGGAGACACCCAAATGTTAACTGGATTACTCTTCCACTTCTTCTTTGAAATAAATATAATCCTCTACTGCAGCTGCTAAATGGCCTTGTCTTTTTTTTCTCCTTTTTACTCTCTTTTTTATACTCTTCCTTTGATTCTCACCTCTGTGAATGGAATAACAAGAGAGTGAAACATGTCAGGGCATCCACTGAGAGATTTATTTATTGTTGAATCCCCTCTGGGATTTAGAAAATGCCCATAACATGTGAAGTGTAGCATTTCTTCTTATCGGGTATGGATCACCACTCCAAACACAATGAATGTAAAGTAAATATACTTGTATGATGGGTTAGGTGACAGTTTATACAAAGCATTACCTCAAATCTAGTGATTGATACAACAAAAGGCCTTTCAGGATGTAAGGTGAATCTGTTAAAGGAGCTGCTGTTAGAGAGAGAGACCAGATGGTACAGCCCTGAAAGCAAATTAATTATAGACTGGCCAACATAGGTGTGTGGGTCCCTGCATTATGTCTGCCTCCTTCAACCCTAAGTTCAATTTAATCAATTTTACTTAGTGTCTTAAAAAAAGCCAACTTTGTGCAAAGTCTCAGACTCAACACTTGGACAGCTGAATAGGAAATGTGCAGGTACATTGTCTGCAGAGCATTCAGTGGCTACCCTGACTGAATTCTCAACAAATTACATTTTACCCATTCACTTGCTTTCAAACCAGGCAGTTATCGCTCAGTCAAATCCACCCCTGGAGCCGCTACAGCTCTGTCCTCTTGTCGAAACAAAGTCACATCTGGCTTTAAAAAGCCAAGGTTACAACGGCCAAAATGGTAGTGTACAAAAATAGTCCAAGTCACAGTGGCTACTAGGACTGTAAATCACCAGTTTTATCATGATATGATATTATACCAATTCTTTGGACAACGATACGAGACATGCCAATATTACAAAGTCCGCCACAAAACAATTTTGATTTGATGCGATTCAGGGGCCTGGGATTGATATGAGAAGATATTATCAGCCCATATAACACAATCTGTTACAGAAGAAGCTGAAAGCAAACTTCTCCCAACAGCCATAAAACATGGATTAATAACACCATCCTTAAACGATTCAGCTCAGTAGTAACTGTCAAGGTTCATAGACACAGCAATTGTTATTTTTTGATAGTCACTCATTGTTAGCTTTAGCATGTTTACATTGCATGAATTAGCCTAGCAGCTAGTGGTCTTCTTTTCATCTACTCAAAGCTTAACAAATTACACGTAACATTTTTTTACTTACTGTTGGTTTAAGTCACTGCATCTCCTGACAGAACAGCACCACTTAATTTCAGCCTGCATGCATGCTTTTTCAGCAGAACATTGTTGAAACAGAGCAGCTAATGTTGCTCTAGTGAGAAGTTAGTGGAGTGAGATGCTCGTTTAGGCATGTACATCTGTTTTATCTTGTAACTGCATACTTTACATATGGCATGTGCTTTGACTGTTGACCTGTATTTTCTCCGAAATCCAAAATATTTCCACACTGCTGATTTATTCCTGAGTAAATAATGTTAACCTCGTCGCCTTTCTCTTGACTGCTTGCCATCTGCCTGCTGCTTTTTGACAGCGACACAGACTTTCAAAATAAAAACGTATTCTACAGATGTATATATAGATCAGTGTTTTCACTTTGCATCAATGATACTGGATCGATTCAGATTGATGAATCGTTACACCCCTTGTGGCTATGTCCACTTCTTTTGTACAGTCTAACCAATCTTTGGTGACTGTCAGAACACCAAACAAGTGTTTTTTAACAACGGTCTGGGGTCTTTTTCAAACAGAGAAACCAATGGTAACCTCAGTGACCAGAATTTATGGTAATGCATGAGAGACACGAACTGGAGCTAACATGACCTGCAGGCTAGTTCTCAAAATGTAACGCAAATCTAGATCTAATTTCAAGAACATCTGCAAAAGTGAATGTGAATAAATGATAATTTTCCATCAACTACAATTAAGTGAATATTAGCTATTGGTTTATCGAGATAAACCGGCCTTAAACAATTTCCAAAGCCAAGAGGAGGAAGATGCAACAAAATGAACACGGCAGTCAAATCTCAAACAGTGAAAAACAAAGTAGAAAACATGTTGAAAATATTGTGTTTATGTTTGTCTGATATATTCATTTGAGGAACATTACTGGCTCCTTATGCTTCACGCAGATTCAATATTTTCATCTCTTTAGTGGATGTTTAAGTTATGTGCTTCATGTATGACATGATTAAGTCTGTTTCCATTGCATTTTGCTTTTATCGATCCACCAATTTTGCGACCTCAGCCGTGCATAAAACTTTTGGGGCATTTTTCGAGATTTTTCATTTTCACTTTTCTTTTTTTTTTGTTTTAAGCACAAATCTGAAATGAATAAAACATACCTACAGTCAGAATGGCTACAATTATGAAATTAAGAAAAATACAGGAATTTTACTTTGAAATTTGAGGTAGGAGTGCTGTAGTCTCTTCCTTCCCACAGTCAGTACTGGCACAGGGCACACAGCTTGGGGATTTAATGGTGATCGTGATGACTAATGCCAACCCCTACTGTGTCCTAATACTCTATGTCTCCTACTTTAACTCTGTTTAAAACTACACTACAACAAAACAGACAAAACTCAGTTGCCATGCGTTGTGCACTTATGCCACACAATATTTACAATGATCTGGGCCATGTCTCAAAAATTCAGCCCAAACTGTTTAATGGTAGAAAATTGCAATGAAATCAGTCATTGAAATCAATGGAACCAATCCAGGTCTTAAATACTTACAATGATGTATTTTACAAAGTGGCGCAGTGATGTGAATGTGGATGAAAACAGAACCACGGCAGCCAAGAATCTGTTGTTTTTCACTTGGAAATAAATCCAAAATATTAAAAATTATTTTCCATAGATTGCTTACTGAGTCAAGGGCAGGCGTTTTCCTAACCTGGTTCTCCTCCATGTTTTGTTTACAATAAATGTTCACTCACCTGTCACACGAGCCAACCATTTGCACTGAGGGGCTGTTTTTTTTTTTCTTACTTATTATTATTATACTTCCCTCTCACTCCTGATTGATAGCATCCCCTCCAGACACAAAAAACAAATATAACAAGAACAATCTCATGTTGCCCTCTCTGCACCTAAAGGCGAAAGCTGCTTTGAGGCCTGACCACATTATTCCTCCTGTTTTAAACAAAAGCCAGCTTGGCAAGTAGAGAGGCACAGTAGGGATAACTGATGTGGAAGACAGACGCCTGCAGTATAATAGATATTTCTGAGCACTCATTTGTCACCAGACCCACAAATGAGACGCACATTTAACCTTTTAAACCAACGAATATTGGCCTGTATCCATTGAATATATAATCAAACAACTGGTTTACATAACTGAAGAACATTGTTGTGCCTCCTAAAGATAAGTGGCACTCCTACAGCAATGGAAAAAATTATGTTTGACTAAAAGTGAGAGGCTTGAAATGAGGTGAATTCTCAATACGTCCTTATTAAGTGAAAGTCATCAAACGCAAACCTCTTGTGTATAAATAAAGTCAGAAGTTGTACATACGGTTACATGCATTTGATGTACAAAAGGATTCTAGATGAACTCATCAGAGGATTCAGCAAAGGACCGGACACAACATGGCCTCTCAGTGTGTGTTCAGTCCCTCTTCAGTTCTGATTTAAAGCCTGTTGTTTTTATTCTCATAAATACTTGGATCTGGGGAGGGCAGCTTGTTTTATAGGCTGGCTGTCTCTGTTTCCACTTACCAGAGTTTACAGGAGGACGGGTGTCATATAAACATGGTAATATACCAGCCTCACTCATAAGCACTGGGAAGAAATACTTGACGCTTTAATTCATTTTATCGCAGTATTCATTTTATCACAGTATTTTATCATGAAGAGACAGGGGCAATAATCTGCTGTGTAAATGATTGCAGGAGTGTGTGGAGTGCGAAATGGATGGAGTGATAAGCACATGAAGATAAGATGAAGTAGAAGGCCAGAGAAATTAGGAGGAATATTCACAACAACCTGCTGCTTTGTTCTGATGTAGCAAAATATTTGGACATGTGTGAAAGCAACAAAGTGCTGCTAAAAAAGAGGTACGTTTATTTGATTTGATTTTTTTTTTCTTTTTTGAATAATTTTACAACAAAGTATAAAGTAATGTATGTGTACACAGTTGAGATACTAGAGTACTGGGGAAGATGATACCCTCAACACCCTAAAACATGTCATCACATCACACCAGCCTGGAAATAGAATCCATGTTTACAAGGTTTTTCCAATGAAACCAGGTGTGACCAACAGCTTTACAGTAAAACAGAATTATTTACCACATAAAGTGTTATGACAGTGCCTCCCAACCCTGGGGTCAGAGGCCCTCAGAGAGAGGATCAAAGCAACATCAATCAGTTTCTTTTTTTGACCACTTGGTGGCATAACTCCACCTAACACATTTAGCTGAACTCATGTTTGACATAAGATGGCCTTATAACGTTGCTAATAGCAAACATGTTAGAAAGTGTTTAAATATTTACACATCAAACAGGCATGGAGCAACATCAGCATTCATTTGGAGTCACATTTCTGGCTTCACATATTGAGTTTACCTACTCCAGAGAAATTCCTCTCACTCTTAAGCAGATAAATTCTCAACCATGTTCCAGCTAATCACTAACTGTCAATGTACTGTTTGGTGATGGGTAGGTAGCGCAAAGTGGCTACTTGCTGTGGCTGGAGAGGAGGCGGATTAGAGCGGTGAGACTGAACCATAACAATAAAATTGTGGGCTGGAAAAAACAAACAAAACAATTGAGTTGAAAAACACTTGGTAGAGATGAAGGGATAGCTGATAATTTACTGCTGGTTTGTTTGTTTGAGCAAACCCCTCAGGTTACGAAAACTCATTTGAAACATAAAAAAGTTTTGATTTGTGCATCTTTAACAGGATAAAAAAACATTTTTTGTTGCACATTTCTTTTTGTGTTTTCTTTGTAATCTCCCATAACCTCTTCAGACCTGTAGGGTCTCTGTAGGTGGCTGATATTCCAGTCATGTAAAAAAAAAAAAACAAGAGGTCCCCAGCTTCGGGACCCAAGAATTGCATTTTGCATATGTTCTTTGCAGATGATGTGGTCCTGTTGGCTTCAACACAGCACGCAGTGAGGCGGTTTGCAGCCGACTCTCATCCTAAAATGGTCTCGATGAGAGTCATCACCTCCAAGTCTGAGGCCATGGTTCTCAGTTGTAAAATGGTGGATTGCTGTATCTGGTTTGGGAAAGAGTTTCTGCCCACAGCAAAGGAGTTCAAGTGTCTCTGGGTCTTGTTCATGAGTGAGGGTAAAAAGGAACATGAGATGGACAGACCTGCATGGAAAAGAGGGTGCTGTGCCAAAAGGCAAAGCTCTCCATTAACCAGTCCATCTGCATTCCAACCCTCAGCTATGGTCATGACCTTCTGGTAGTGACAAAAAAATAAAAAGATTGTGGATACAAGCAGCCGAAATGAGTTCCCTCCAGGGTGAGGAGCTCAGACATACGGCTTCGTTGTGTCGAAAGGGGCCAGTTGAGTTGGTTCAGGCACCTGATCAGAATGCTTCCTTGGCACCTAAATGCCTGAAAGGGCCAAGTTATGTTAAGGATCATATTACTGTTCACATGGTATTTTATGGACAAGAATACTTTGAATAGTCTGCTCTCGGTTATGTTGTGGAAACACTGTGGACACACCCTCACGTCACATCACATAGTAGCACATACAGGTTGGATGACATAACAACTTAAGTAGCCAAATGTTAGTGAAGTGCAATGTTATGCCTCTGCGCCGGTGATACGTTTTCGGGTTGTCCATCTGTCCTTTCCATTCTTGTGAAAACAAAAGCTCAATAACACTTTGAGGGAATTTCTTCAAATGTTGACTTGGAGTCAACAATGAACTAATTAGAATTTGGTGGTCAAAGATCAAAGTCACTGTGACCTCTCATTCTCGTGAACATAATATCTCAAGACGGCTTTAAGGGAGTTTACTTAAATTTGGCACAAACGTCCACTTGGACTCAAGAATGAACTGAATGGTGGTGGTCAAAGGGCAAAGGTCACTGTGGCATCAAAAAACATGTTTTTGTCCATAACTCAAGAACAGATTATGTAATTATGATAAAGTGTCAGACAAATGATTAATAGGATATAATGATGAAGACATTTTATATCTAAAAAGTCAAAGGTCAACTTCACTGTGACATCATAATGTCCTTCAAAAATACTTTTCTGGCTGTTCCTCAACATCATAACTGAGGAACAGAAGGGGAGACATTTGGTCAGATACTCAATTGATGACACTTATTTTAGATGCCCCCCTTGAAATGCTGCTGAATGTATAGATCTTCTATGCTGCCTGGGGGAAGATGTGTGTAAAGCAGACATGGATGTAAACTGTAAATTGATTGGTGCACAGGGGCATACAACCATGCAGTGGTAATTCTAGTTTGGTTGAGCGATTATTGAGAAAGCTGCTAGTAGCGGCATTGGAGGCCAAGCAGTACATTCTCACAACACATTCTCACTCTGACCTTGTCACATATTGACGTTTGGTCATGGACTTTCGATGTCGAGATATGACGTGCAAGGTACCCTGGGTATGTTGGTTGTTGGCGTTCTGGAACAATGTGTCAAGTTCTGCCCGTTACATGCATTGTCTGTTTTAAGAATACAGTTCTGTTTTCATAGTGAATGTAACATTTGCATGCAGTCTCTGTCAAAATAAACGCAATACCCTAGTACAACACCACGAATCAACCGGTCCCCCAGGTGAAAGTCGGTGGATGTTGGACCCATCCACCCGCTGTGCTTGGACTTTTGCTGCCTTAACTTTCGTTGTTGTCCCGCCACATTTCCCCCTGACGTTGGTGGGCGCCATTAAACAACAATTGCGATTGGTTGCATATCATGCCAACACGAAAAGATGGCTTTTTGTTGGTGTCTTATGCTGGAAGTCAGCGACAACTTCGAAGTGAGACAGGGTTGTCTGAACAGGCACGGTCTGAATGGGCACTGCACTAGTACCAGTAAAGTAAAGTGCTATACATTTGCAGGTTTGCATTATTCTATGATCAATGGGTCATAATTTCTAAGCATGTAAGAGACTGCACGTCTTTTAAATCTTTCACAGAGATGGACACATTAGTGTATGCCGTGATCCCTGTCTGTCATAGCTAGATCATCACTGAAAATGTCCTGGAAAATGATCTCTTTAATAGAGTGGGAGCCTCTAAAAGCTTTTGAATCAAAGATTGGAAACATCGATCAGGTTGAACCATATGCAACCTGTAACAAGGGGTCAGAAAGATTGGGAACCACAGCATTCTGATAATGCATTATGCTGAGGACAGGAGGCCAAAATAAAGTACATCACTGTAACTGTATAGACTTTTCTTCTTACTAATACACTCTCTATTCAAGAAATTCATTTTTAAACTGAATGTCCTGGCACTTAAATATAAACAGTATTCTGTGTCTGGCCTGAACAACAGGGATGCTTATTAAATTGCAATGCACCTCACAGGCGATGTTATTCAGCAGCTGGTGCATTCTGATAGGATGTAAAAAATATTTAATGCTGCAGTGATGCTGTTTTTTTCCCCCTCCCTATAAAGACGGATGAGTGAGCATCTCATCGCTCCCAGTTAGGATATGAGGAGACACAACTGTCCAATAAATACAGTCCGAGGGTGTGAATTACATCTGTCCTCATTGTAAGTGTCTCATTAAGCCATGCTCTCTTGATTGAGGGATACATGGTAGCAAATTATAGGGGAGAACTGTTTGATGAAAATGTAGTGTGCAGGACAAAAAAAGATAAATAATGTTCTCGACTTGAAGGTGAACACAATCCATCAGTCCCCTGTGGAAATGAATGCAGATTTTTTCCCCCCCCACAAGTGGAATAAGAAAGCCAGAGACCAGACAAATCGTACGTTCCCTGGTGACAAAGGAGAACAACGTAAATGTTCAATCACAGCAAAATTACATGAAGTCATTAAACGAGCACGTCCGTCTGTACAGTGGTGACAGCAGAGAATATGTTAGATGCCACTTAAAATGTCAAATACAGTATTTGCTTTTGGTTTTTTAAGAATTTCAGCTTCTTTGAATGAAAGCTGATATATGACTCCTCTTCAGTAAAGCTGGTGATAACTAGCTTCACCCAGTGATTTCTTACTCAAATAAGCTACGTGTCAAAACTAATGAAAGTTATTCAAGATGCCAGCCTGTCCGACCTCTTTCAAGACAGAAGTGTCACATGAAGACATTGTAGATTTAAATTTAGATCATGCTGAATAATGGCACGCGGGCCCTATCCTAGACAAAGACATTATTGAAGTGCCGCTCAAGAGCACAAGACGAGTATCGGGTGTTTTTAAATGACGTTCAGCTTTCCCAGAGTTCATTAGTGCAGCCATTTTAGGAGGAAGCAAACGACCCGCACAACAAAGGCGACGCCGCTCAAAGACAACACGCTTGCACTTAAGCTTGCTCAGTTTCTCAGCGGGAGGCGTAAAGGAAGCTGCGCTCCGTGGGGTCAAACAACAACATCAGGCATAAAGGGGCCGCTCGTTGAGAATGCATTTGGATTTTTCGCTCTTGTCTATCGGACTATTCTCCGCCGCTCACTCCATGTTTGTTATGTCGTTGGATGTTCCATCAAAAAGTCATTATTCAGAGATATTATCTGACATTGCACAAACACACAACCCAATTAGTGAGGCTGTTGTGGGATGTTTTTTTGTGTTCTCTCTAAAAGGAATGTTAGAGACTACTAGCCAAATAACCTTTCGGAGACCCTGCAGGGAGAATAATGTAGTCAATATCCAATGGCACATTGCTTGTGAATGTGAGATAATGAGTATTTGGGGGGTTCTCTTGTGTGCTCATTTACATTGTGTTCATCTGAAAGCCCGTGGCTCAAAGTGAGAAGATAAGCATGCTAGCTTTGTAATGGGCAGTTGTCCTGCCCCCATAATTGATCCTCATCTGAAGCCACATGAAAATTATAGTAATGAGCTGAGTGATCTGAATGTTAATTTGATTCCAGCTGGTGAACCTGCTCACCTGACAACTACTCTTGGTGTATAGTCAACAGTGCATGGTGTTCAGCCAGTGTGTATACGTGCACTTCACTATGTTAGGGAGTGAGGCTTTGATTGGAAATGTGTTTATCTCCCCAACAGCACTCCCTCTGAACTCTACTGCAATGTCATCTGTTAGATGATAAAGCCAGAGAACCGTTTTAGATCACTTTACATTACAGAAATATGAAGCGAGCACAGTTCACTTCCCTGCTACAGCTTCATTCAGGAAAAATCCCTAAATTAAAAAACACTGAAACAGGAAAAAGTAAATATAAAAATTATTCATTTAGAGAAATATGAACAGCGCCAAAAGGCAAAAATATTTGACTCATTTCATGCTTGACTGCCAAGCCCGAGCTTTCACTTTCAAAATAAATGAGAAAAATACATATTTGAAAAAACATGATGTAAGGTCTCTACAATCTGTCAGGCAGTACTGTAAATCCATTAGCCCTCCCATGGGGGAGACATCCACTGACAGTTTCCTCTTCCTCCTCGCCCTGATAGATGCCACAATTACACATTTAGCGACAAGTCAGATCACATTTGATCAAGCTGCTCTTTGCTGTCAATTTTTTAGGCCCTGTCAGTCATTTGAATAATGTAGTGATAGGATGTGCTGCTCACTTTCACACAATTGCTGAGCATGAATCATTTCTAGGTTTAAGAAATATGATTTTTATTCCGCTGGCGTTTTATGATGTTTTCTTGTAGGAAGACTGCTTTGAGTGAGGAATGAGGAATGTAATGCTTCTTTTCTGGTTTCAATATGCTTGTTTACCTTTGAAGCTCAGTGGAGATCATTGTGGAGTCTTAAAACAGTGTGGACCTTATTTAAAATTTATACTTTGATGTGCTGTTTGGCAGCTTTAATTTGTACATTTTCTGCACCTCATATAATGAGAGAGCATGATTCAACATAAACATTAAGCGTGACAGCAGATCGGATGAATGTAGATCATTTGCCACAACATCATATATGTTCACCATGCTGCCTCTCCCTGACTCTCCTCTCCCAAAGACACTGGCATAGAGATCAATCCGTCCCTCTCACTCACTCAAACACACACAAAAGGCACACCAAATGTCAGCAGTGAATGTATTAATTGCATTCCCACAATCAATAGAACACATTAAGTGAAGTTTACCAACGTCCAATAAAGTATTTTTGACCTTGCTGACCCTCACAGAGATAATTTGCTTTCAGAGAACAAACATCCAAATTACTCCAGCACTGCCTCTCTCTCTGTGTCCCTCTTTTACTTACTTATTTATTTATTTTTATCAAAGCTCAAAGTTCACTGCAACTCAACAGTTTGACCCATCCAGCAGGGGTCACTGTGGTCTTTAGAGAAGTCCAGCAAATCACATTCTCCAAGCTGCTGCACTTCCTCTGCCCTCATACAACAAACACACATCCTCAGTGTGGCGTTACAAATCTGATGCCCCGTATACAATTACACATAATCCAAATAGCTTATCTATTTTGCATGTATTGCACATGTACCTCGAAATCTAATAGCTGCATGAATCGGTAAGAGGGACATTGGCAGCACCAGACATTTTCCTGTGAAGGGGTTAGGTGTGTTTTCACACTGAGTGGGAGGGTAACAGGGTAATTTGTGGTGTTGGCATGAGTGAGGCTGCTGGTGTTAATGATTAGGACTGTGCTGAATAGTGTGTGTATGGTGTGGATGCTCGGCCATGTTTTATGCTGAAATCAGATTTGATAATGAGCTAATGAGCTCACATGGACTTGACAACACTGTCACTGCTAGTTAAGAGCAGCACTCCTGCACCTCATCAGGAGACAATGCATTCATTAGGTTTAACATGGATGTCTTGCAGCACTTTTGGTATTTTCAGAATATAATTTTCACCTATATGTTAGCACCTTCAAAGCATGTCCATCTCTCCCTTATTATCGAGAGAGAAAATTTAATTCTGGGTAATTTCACTTGAAGCTTGAGAAGTGAAGAAACCATTTGATGAGACATGGGTTGTGGCGAGACGCCTGATATAAGCCCCATTGTCGCTGTGCGATTCAAAAAGATTGTTCTCTTAATAGTGTCAGATGAATGGCGGCGTGCTACCTTTTTCCAAGCTGAGGGTGTTACATTATTTGATGTGTATTGATTTGCGGCGTGTGTATGTGCGGCTGTGCATGTGTGTGAGTGCGAGTCATGTTTACACCAGCCAAGACAGACCATACATGGAAAGAGAGTGCTTTAGTGGAGCAGCAGAATATTTCAGAGCATGTGTGATAGAGTGTTTGGTTTTGTTTTTTTATGACCAATCTGTTGCCATATGTGTCCTGCGGTACAAGGAGTTCCACAGAGAGACGGAAGAGAAAGCCACAGGATTTTATCTGTGTGTCTGCATTTCCACCAATAGCACTTTTAAAAACCAAACATGGACAAAAGCTTGGAAGAGGCAGCAGCTTGTATGTGCACATTTATGTATGCCCATGCATGTATGTGTTTGGAAACATGTGCATCTATTTGGTGATGAATACATGCATTTGCAGCACCTAATGAAAAGTGATTTGTCTCTGTACTTCAGCCACACAAAAACTGGAACATCCAACACAGACATAATCTGTGCAATTAGCACCAACTGCCAGCGTTGTACTGGTGCAGATCAGAGGCAAATGGGCTTTGGCTTTTGTTTTTTTACTCCACTGTAGGTTTTTTTTGTCAAGCTGTCTGTATCTTGGTGATCTGGAAAGTTTGCACAGAGCTGGAGATTGGACAACACAAGTCAGCACCTTCTCACTGATGACCTACTGTACAGGAACCTCACCTGAAAACCCTTTACAGCCCCGTCAGTCGGTGCTATCAGGGAGCCCTGTCAATGAGAGGAACAAGTGCAGGACACAGTGTTAGATCTGCCAAGAAAGAGATGGTGAGGGCAGTGAGAGGGACAGGAAACGAAGGATGGAGGAAGAGATAGAGAACATCAAACCCAAGAAAATCGATGTAGCCTGTTCTTGTCGTGTTTCTCAGGCATGGGAATGATAAGTTAATTGGCTAACGATCCTCAAACCCGACCTTGTGCCTAATCTCCTGGTGCACCGCTGACCCCCAGTGAGTTGGGCTGTGAGACTATTAACTTGATGGTCAGAGACTGACTTGCAGTTACAAAAAATGGGTTCAATTTTCAACATACATACTGCCAGCACATGAAAAAAACAGACCAGACTACATGTCACTGATGCAGAAATAACCTCAGGCTACAGTAAATATAGAATATGACATGTTAAGGGTATTGAACCGCATCACACCAGTGTGTACAAAGTAGATGGTGTGATCATAATTTTATGAGATTTATCGAATTTCATTTTTGTATATGACTGAGCAGATTTCTATAATTGTTTTATTTACTTTTGAGTTTATCTTAAATGTACCAAACATTATACACTAAAGGGGGCCTAATATGCTTGTTTCAGGTTCATACTTGCATTTTTGGGTGTTTAAATGATGTAATGTTTACACTTTATTTTCCCATACTGTCTGTGCTGGAACACCTGTACTCACCCTTCGTCTGAAACGCTCTGTTAAAGCGCCTGTCTCTTTAAGCCACCCTCATGAAAAAGCTGTATTTTGTCTGATTGGTCAGCTTTCCAGGTGTCCCCTATCCATGCTGCGCCGTCCCTACCATCATTGCAGCTGAGGAATGATTGTAACATAGCAGCATGTTCTACCATGAAAAATCACCAATGAACACTTCTAAACCAAAATCATCATAACCAGACATGTTCCAGCAGAAATACAATCTAGAATGGGGGAGGAAATATCAACATCGGCAACCAGATTATTGGATTCCCTGACATTAACATGCAGTTACATGTAGCCATATTATATGTGAACTCTTGCAGCTGGTGCCTGGAGCAGATAACCATATGAAGAAATCTGTCACAGGCTCACGTCAGCTCGTCATGAACGAGAAAAAACGTTCATTACTTGAAAGTTTGGCCACCTTTAATCTTAACATCTAACATTGTAACGTCATATGTATGATAGGTATAATAGACCCCCCTTTTTAAGACGTTTGAGACGAGTCCAATACCAAGCATAGTCAAGTCAGAGTTAAATAGACCAGAGTCAGGGCTCCAGTCACATTGATATTGCAAAAATCGTCCTCCCACAGTCAGACCTAGCTTGACTGTGAATTCAGCCGGCACCTCTTCAATACCCTTTTCTTTAGTTATTGTAAACATCTTTTATTATAACCTCAAGTATCACTCAGAATAACCCTTTTAGATTTTTACAATCAGAAACTCTGAAGTAAGGGATGGAGTGTAAACTGAAATTCGGTAAAGCACCTCAACTCACTGCAGCATATTGTAGGCCTGTTTTCAACAGACCTGTGACCATATCACTGGAAATCACAATAAATTATGAATATAAATGACATAGCTTTTCTGAATTGGCTACACCTTATATCAACTTTCACTAACTGGTTAAATGTTTTAGATGCTATTGGCACGCCTTTCTTTATCAATCAAAATAAAACACTTACAGGGTTTCTCTTAGCAACATGGTGTCAGCTGACATCAGAAAATACACCTTCTGAAATACAACCTCAGTCCAGATACAAAAACTTAAAAAAAAACTTTTACCGGTATCATATTTGATATGATATGCAAAATTCAAATTGTTATACCAGCAATATTTCGACTTGTTGACATATTGACGTCATACTGTTACCTACGGCAACAACAAGCATGAGTGAAAGCGAAATTATTACAGACTCCACAGTGGTTTCAAGAAGATGAGTAGCTTCAGTAATGTGGAATAAACTGTGGCATCCTGAATGTTTTATGAACAGCCCCGATCTTCTCAGAACTTTTAGCGACATACCGCTCAGAAGGAACTCATTCAGCGGCTCCTCCGGCACCAGCACAGCGTCTCTCCTTCTTCTCTCTTTCCATGCGCACACAGGAGTACGTGTTGTCAAGTGATATTGTCATAAACCTTTGGTAATGTAAACCTACACGACACTTGCAGCTTGACAAACAACTCATTCATTTAGGATTTTGCTGAAAGAGAAGGAAATCACCTGTTGATTTTTATATGTAGATCCCAGGGCACATTTTTTGTATTTGGGAGCTGTTTGAATGTGTAATTTGTGGTAGATTTTATTTNTTTTTATATATATATATATATATATATATATATATATATATATATATATATATATATATATATATATATATATATATACATATAAATCCCAGGGTGCATTTTTTGTATTTGGGAGCTGTTTAAATTTGTAATTTGCAGTATATTTTATTTTGTTGTACTATTAATATTGTATACATAATCTGAATCTCACTCTAAGTTACTGCTGTTGTTTACAGACTAAAGAAATGAGAGATAATTTTAGTTTTTACATAATATTTAATGGCAAACTGTCAGGTTAACATGTAAAACTATATCACTTATTTTGTTGCAATTCTACATACTAATTTGTCTTATCATCAGAAACATTGTTATTGCAATAATACCTTGAAATATCGTGATATTATTTTATGGCCATATTGCCCATCCCTATAACCAGTAATGACATTTGACTGCATCACACACAAAGAAACATTTCACGGGTTTTCTCCTCTTCAGTGTAGATGTATCCCAAACGATTGGAAAATTGGTGCACCACATACCACACAAAGTTAAAGTGAAACACCCCCAAAGTCTTCTTAAATGTCAGACACTTCCACATCCTGTAGGCTTCTGAAGGCTTGAAAAGTTTGTAGTTTTGTCTCAAACAGGAAACAGATACTGTGGTCAGCTTACTGTAAATACATGTCTGTTATACTGAATTCTAATTGTGGCAAGTTTTGTTTCCGTCCGTTAAAACTTTTAACACCACTACTGAAGGATGATCTTCTCTACTGTCCATTTGCTTGCTCGTTATGTTCCTAACAATCATTGTACTGCCAAAACATGGCAACACGTATCTCTCCAATTCTCTGTCTTTCTGACTCGATGCTGGTTCTCTCCAACTTTTCAATTTGTCCAACAGTTCTGAGTTCTGTAACACATTAGCCGTGGTGGACACATGCTGTACAGATTTCTCTGACTTCAATCAATCAGCAGATAAACTCAGCGTACCCTGTTACAGTACATTCTAAAAATACCCAAGTCCAGGGAGAGTTGTGACTGTGTTTACTGCACCTGACAAATCTCACTGATCTTTAAATAAAATAAAGTCAGTAAGTAGCCAGCCCGCATGGAGTTGGAAGACGACAAAAATACTGCTGTGCCTTGTTTTAAATCTCAGCTAAAGCTCACCTAAAGTTAATACTTTAATACTGTAATTGTTTATTCTCACCTCTTCAGTACAAAATATGCAGCACTTTGATATTTATGTAAAATGTGCCATCCAAATGTGTAGCTGCACTTATAATATTAGTGCAAATTGCACCATTTCCCATTTGTATTAGGACTGTTAAGACGGAGAGGTCTACTGACACTGTCTATAAGCCTCGGGAACGGATCAGATTCTGTGAAGAGGTTGTATGAAGTGCAAGAGTGCAGAATATTTCCCAGCTTACAGCCTGAGAGATACTGTTGGTTCCAAAGTCATATTTACTATGGGATTTCAACCATCATGCCATGCAATCCTAAGGAAACATACCCTTCATTCACATTTAATTTGAAAGCTGTGTAGATTTCATGGGGCTTGGTATCAGGGGAATCAGGGTGAGGAAGTGAAGGAGGGAGAGAAAAAAGGAGGAATAAACAGAGTAGCTGCTTGGAGGCTGCTGCTTTTATGCAAGTAAAGCTCTCCTTTCAAAGGTGGGTGAGGGGGGTCACGAAATGAGGCGGTGGAGGTGGGAGAGTTCTTCGATAGATGCTTCCTCGACCTTGCACGGGTTATGAAACCAAATGCCTCACAGCCCACCACACACACATACACACATACACACACACCACCAGTGAGCATCCTGTCATCCTTTTGTAGACTTTATTTTTCTCTTACAGACACATTGACACATGGATCATACCGTATTTGCAAATACTTTGTTGATTTAGCTCGTTTAGTTTCCAGATGGAGGCTTTTTGTCACATATGGAAGTAAAAAGAGTTCCAGAGGAACAATAAAGTTATATAAAAAGTAAAATTTGTTTGCTACACAGTTAATATGACGGGGTCAAACTCAGCCCAATTTGGGTCAATATCACCAACACAATACAACGAGAATGTGTATTTGTGTTTTAATGTGTTTTATAACAAAATTATATCATACCAGGAGTGTTTTTAGTGTAACAGTTACATGTGCTCATACAATATTTATTCATCCAGAACACAGCGTCACAGTGGAAAATCATTTGATTAGGTACACTATTACACACAGTTCAGTTTTTTTGTGATGCTGTTGTTATTGTAAAAACTTAATTATTCCAAATCATATTATCAGTAAAATGTATATCACATATTACATAGCTGGGTGAAGTTGTATTTTAATTCATATTTATAAATCAGCCTCCAGTAATGTTAATAACGTTAATAACCTGCATCATTGTAGTGATAAGCTCAGCATCAGCATCAATTTTTCACCGTATAGACCTCAAGCTCATGTCCTGCTTGGACACACAGTAAGGTAGCGTTAGGGTGCTCTCACACCTGCCTCGTTTGGTTCGGTTCAATCGAACTCAAGTTCGTTTGCCCCCTAAGTGTGGTTTGTATGGGTAGGTGTGAACACAGCAATCACACTCGGGTGGGCACCAAAACAATCGGACTGAGACCTTCTTGAAGAGTTGGTCTCGGTTACACCGATTCGTTTGTGGTGAGAACGTGTTCCGACCTCGATCCGAACCAACTGCAGTCACATTACGCATTGTTTGGGTTAAACATGAGCATGTTACAGTCCAGGAGGATTATTAATGTGCGCCTCCTCCTGTACTGCCTTAATATGCACATTTAGCGCATTAAAACATTGTTTTCTAGTTGGAGCTGCGTCTCGTTTTCAAACTGTATGGTTTGTCTAAAATGAACAATGACAGCAACAGAGTACACAATAGGGATGGGCATCAATTTCCGATTATTGATGATTGATTGTTAAGGATTTTCATTGATCACAAATAATTTTGCTCGATAGTCGCAGTGTTTCCCCTACAATGCTACAGGCCCGGTGAGCCGCCGTGCCTAGGAGAACCCTCCCTGGACCTATGCCAGGCAAAAAAACATAAACAGACGGAGGCTCTCATCGCTCTCCAAAGCCTTGGTGGCTTCCCTTGAGGCCTCTGAAAACACTACGCCATTGAAAGACGGAGGCTTCGTTGAAAACTGAAGCCTGTATCCCCTGGCTGGCAACGGTTGTAAACACCCAGGGGTGAACTGCACATGCACGCCATTCTTCCTCTTTGGCCTGTGGGGTTGAAGCTCAGAACTGGGGCAGCTGTGCTCTCTTGTGGCGACAGTCTGCACTGCACTCTTTTGTTTTCTCTCTTTTGAAATACTCGCTTATCAATTAATCGATAATTGATCGTTAATTTTTTTGATGATCGAATAATGAATTTAGATTTTTTGCCCATCCGTAGTACACAATGACCAGCGCTAAAATCAACCCACGTAGTTGACCCTCCATTGTGACGTTAGAAAATGTTGCATTTATCTTGCAAGTGTACACTTCTTCAACCTTTTGTTTACGTCCTGGATTTTTTTGGCATTGAAATTCTGACCAATCAAGAGCAACTTTCTCACACAAGGCATTTTATCTGGTCCGTTTGTAAATACTGCTGTGAGAACACGAACCAACTCTAGGCAATTATTAAACTTTGTAACAAAATTAGTCCCTGATTCAGACCAAAGCAAGACAACTCTAGGTCTGAAAGCACCCTTAGTTTGTGTAAATCAACCCAGTCGTCAGAGGAAAATGTTGGCATTGTACGCTTCTGCAAACCACTGATGTTACATTTGTATGCTTCATACCTATCAAATCAGCATTTCTAACGTGAAGTAGTTCTGATTACATGTTTATCATTGGGAGGTGTTGTCTGCTAATCCCCAGCTCCTCCAGCCCACATGTCGAAGTATCCTTGAACAAGATACTGAACCCCAAATTGCTCCTGATGGTTGTTCCATTGGTGTGTGAATGGTTACTGAGTAGGCACCATGTATGGCAGCCTTAGTCACCAGTGTGTGAATGGGTGAATGTAGTGTAAAAGTGCTTTGAGTGTTTGGAAGACTAGTGAAGCACTATACAAGTGCAGTCCATTTACAATGCAAACATTTATTCTGGCGGTTGGGTCGCAATAACACCAGGTCAAAACAACCTATGGTCTTGGGTTTGATTGGTGACCTAATGGTTTTCCATCCATGGGTACTGGGTACAGTTAACTCAGTTTTGTGTCAGTGCTATAGACAATGATTTTTAATAATGTGAACTTATCTAAAAAACGTATCTAAAACTATTTCAATTCCTCTGATTCAACATTCCTATACATATTTTATACATGCACATATACACACACACACACACACACACACAGAGCTATGCAGCACATATGCACAAAGGCAGACACACAGGCATGAACAGGAATAATTTATTTACAGAGGTAGTGAAAGAAGTGAGACAAGGGGGGATTGACAATATGCATGAACTTAATATGGTATCTTTTTCTTTTAGTGCTTCCCATTTAAAGAGGTGAGCATGGAATGAGGAAGATTAGCTGCCAGGCTCGTTCTCCCTATCAACCAAAACCAGGATCCTGTTGACGTGGAGACGCACTCCCACACGGCATTAGCCAATCACAACACTTGAGGGCACATCTAAGCATGAATTTTTATCAGGTCTCTAACATAAGTCCTTTGAATTGAATAGCGTTTGTCATATCACCTTACTTCATTGGATTTATCCTCACAGGGTCAGGCAGTGTTCTTCAAATATAGTGAAATGGAACAGCAAACAAACCGCATTTAAAATCGAATTGACCCTCAGAGCCGATGAGACTTCAAATCTGTCGGTCTGAACTCGCCAAGCTTCTCCAACTGCTTAAGTCTGTTTGAGCTCAGACTTATTTATTTGTCTGCTTATTTTTTAGCAGGAAATAAAGCACAGATGAGGGATGGGGCGTGCGATTCTCCCCAGCACAGCTAGCAGCATAATAGCTCAACATGATGGATTTATCCGTGCATAGCTGTGTATCTAGGTACTGTATGTGCTCGCTGACTACAGCGAGCATGTGCGCTGTACAGAACGTGTGTTTGTGATTGTAAGCGAGTGTCAGTGTGTGCTCCAACCTCTGCAGAAAGAAAACGCTATCATTTTTTTTTCTTCCCTCAGGGCGCAGGCATCACATTCCTTTTGTGTTTGCTAACAGGAGCCTAAAGACCTTAACTCTCTCTCACTTAACTAGACAAGTCTGTCATTGTGTGACCAACGAGAGCGCTGAAATGTAAATAGCAGTAACCTTTGTGCTTCAAGTGTGCCTGTGTATCTAAAGTAAAGCTGTGTTGTCAATTTCACCTCATTTAATATTTGTAAGCTGTAAACAAACATTTAATAAATGGTTTATAAAGCACTATAATGAAGCTGTAAGCAGCTGTAAGGGCATTTTTAAGTGTTTATAAAGGGCTGTAATTGTCAGCAACTTATCCTGTGATGACATATTTTATGTTATTACAACTATATGCTCATATTCTGTTCATACAGCCTCCACATGTGGGTAAATTTATGTCAAATACGTTCATAAATACTAAAATCTGCGTACAGCCATAGGCATAGATTTCAGGGGGGCCATGGGGGACACGTCCCCCTCAAAATTTAGAACATGAAAGTTTTTTTGACAAAATTAAAGACATTTACACCATAAATTGATGCAGAAAATACACAAATTTGAGCATAAAAATTTATCAGAATGCAGGAAATTAAGTTTTTGACGCTTCAAAGTGTTTGGCGGACCACCCTCAAACCCCTCATTTCATATTTATCCCCCCCAATATTAAAAAAAAACCTGTGCCCTTGTTTGTAACTACATTATAATGTGTTTAAACAAATGTTTATGTAGTGGTTATAAATGCTAAATGGTAAAGTGTTTAGGCTACTAAGTAATAGCATGAAGCAGTTTCCTGTTTCTTTTCTGACCTCTTATCTGTGACAGCTGTGCAGCTGTCACTCTCGATGCTGGAGTGCGTAGGTGTGAATCTATACAACAATCATATTATCCTGTCAGCCATATGAGACACTTATTGACTGAACACGGTAAGTGAAAACATAATGTTAACAGATCTGTGTGTGGTTGGACATAGCTGCATGTGCATCATATTGCGTGTAATTGATTTCCTATATAGTGTTAAAGGGTTGAATCAATTTGGATCGTTCACATGTTTGCACAGCTGATTTCCTGTTTTCTGCTGTTGCGATGCTACGAGACATATCAGGCTTACAGGCGTGTCTCTGTTTAAAGTGTGTGTGAGATGTGTTGGCATGCACCTAAATGGACACGTGCAGGGGTTGCAGCGCAAGAACAATGGCACAAGGTGTGTTAATCATGGACTTTATCCACTCGCACAGTATACATTTACCCAGGGGACCAGTGTCTCTTATTGCCTCCCACTCTATAATAACCACAGTCTGCTTCAGATAAAGCACAGCATCTGTGAAACAGCAGGGTGACTGAGCACACAACACAGACTACCATTACAAACGGACCACTGCACAGTGGGCCCTATCTTATACACCTGGGTGACCAGATAAGACTGAGAATACGAGGGTGGGGGGTCAGGGGGGGGATTAACCCATCAACCAGTGGAAATACTAGGCAGGGTTCAGTGAATCAGGGTGGTGGTAAGGGAATGATACAGAACAGAGGGTAGATCTACAGTGTGGAGATAGAGGGGTAAATTAAGAAGGAAACATAAAGCATGGATGGGTTTTTAATCGGTATATGTTTCAGTTCTTTTTTGTGTGTGGTTCTAATTGTTCCTGGCTGTTAACTCCTGTGTTATTCAGGGGTCAATAAGCCCATGCAGGCAGCCAAGGAGAGAAAAAGAGTCAAAAAGATGAGAGGAGAGAGGTGGAGTAAATCCTCTACCCTCTTTATCCTCTTACAAACTCCAGGTTTGCACTTCCGCTTGAAGCTTTATTCTGCAGCTCTCCTCTGTGTTTGTTGGGAACAACTGCTTCCAGGAATACATTCAAATGTCAATGACACCTCCAAATGTAGGGCTGATGTATTAAAGGTGGAACGGAAACAAGACTGAATACTGAGAGAAGTTATAAAGTGCAAAGAACAGTTACATTTTAGAAATGAATTCAAGGTAGTTTTCAGGGATTTTATTTCCTTGGGAGCAGACAAATCTGTGAGCTCATGTTGTATTTGCTCTTGTCTGGTCCCCTCTGCTTTGGGTAGATTTCCACTGGCCTGAGACATGCTGGGCCAATCAAAACCGTATATCTGATATAGGGCGTGTTTGAGACAAAGACCATAAAGAGGAGCAACATTGAGGTATTTTTAGAAAAAAGATGTGGATGTAGATGATGTGGAACTTTTCTGTTGAAGCCCCTGTGAGTCAGTATTAAACGAACTTGACAGTATATTTTCAGCGAAAGAAGAAACAATTAACGGCACTTAAAGGATTTTGTTTGGTGTACTTCCGACAGGATTTGGCAAACCTGTACTGTACCAACTTATAAAATTCCAACCCATTCTCATCCCAACTTGTCACGTACCAGCACTTTGGCAGTGGACCTAAACGTCAACATATGACACATTAGAAACCCTCCTGTCAGTTTTGGGTGTCCATGGATGGCGTCTCAATTGATGCTTGCTACATGCACTTGTCTTATTTTATTTATTTTAGTGTAAAACCCACTTTGTGTGGTTGGATGACTAGACAGGCGCTATACAAATGCAGGTCCATTTACCATTATCATTCACCCTGCAAGCTGTAGTCAGTTTGCATTTTTCTGTCGCCCAGACATTTTTTACCACTGCTTTGTGGTAAGTGTCATCCTAATGTGCTGTGACTGCCCACCTCCACTGGGGCGACCTGGTTACTGGTTGAAAATAAAGGAGGTTGAGGTCCCAAACTAATTCACATTTGTGATTTGGTCTGGTAATGTCAGGCTAGGGCTTTCAATTACCATGTGCCAAATGTTAGTTCTATCCATCATCTTCATAGAAAGAAGTGAAATTAACATGCAGTTCCTCAATCTTCCAAAATATGTTTGCAACAACTTCCTTTATTTATGATTATCTACCATTGCACAGACTAGGTAAATGTCATCTTCAATCAATCTTCAAACTGTTTTAGCGTCATGTTAGATATTGTTTGAGGTAAGTTTTGTATGCATGTGCTAGTAGTCAATTTCAAACCTGATATGAATGCTAATTGTACCATTTTCTTATAAACAGAAAACTGAGTGTCATGCTTTCCATTATGAAGTTGCAATTCATATGTATGCTGAAAAAACATAAGCTCCTAAACCTTGTACAAAAATTAAATGAACAATTAATAGCAGTACAAAGAAGCGAGGAAAAAAACAAATCTAATGTATCCCAAATGCATGCATTTGAATTTGAGTCAAAAAGGCTGCTGTTTTATACCATTAAGGATACACACGTTTAATGTGTTCTGAGTGCAAAATTTAATTCAATTAAAAATATTCACCCATGTATCGTACTCGCAGTTATGTTTTAATTCATTTTCCCCAAGCTTAATTTATTTGTTGCAACCCAGTTCATCGCCACACTCTTCCCTCCTCTCCTGCCCCTCAAATTACCGTTCTTTTTCCATCAATTACATCCTGCCTCCAGAATGTTGGCATGTTACTTTTACGAGCTCGTTAGGTGGACAATATTGTACTTAGTGTCATCTCATTATGGGGAAATTTAGAACTGTAAACACATTGTTTGTGCATGTAATCAGAGTCAATGGCGAGCAGAAGATGATGAGCAGATTTTCTGGATAAATGAGCAGACAGGAGAATTGGTCAGTAATGAATCCTTTTATGGTCATGTGGAAAGAAGGAAGGAGGAGGAGGTGGAGGAGGATGAGGGGGAGGGGGAGGAGGCGGCGAGGGCCGAAGCAGTGAGTGGGATGGGAAAACAAACCACACACAGGCAGCACACGGCAGAGAATTTGATTCTCTCATCCACGGGAAGATACACTCAAGGACAGGTGCAGACTTAAACAATTAAAGGCATTTAAATGACTGTGGAGAGTATTCACATTTTATCTGACTGAATGTGCAAGTGCTCTTGTGGGAGGAGGACAATTTACCTCATGTGGTGGCATAATACATGTCTGAAGAAGTGTAAATTTACACCTGGTGCTCATGTTAAAATAATTTGCTTTGGTCTTTTCACGCATTTGTCTTTTCTAGAGTTTTATATTTTCCCTTTTTCTGTGCATACTTAGTTCCTGACGATAGCTGGAATACATACAAATCTGCACACATACATTCATGTAAACACAACAACAGGATGACCTTTGCTATTTTTCTATCCTCCATTTCTCAACCCTGTATTCATCTTTTATAGTCACTTTTATTCCCTGTCAAACTTTGTGTCATACTCACTTTTAGTTCTCACATGGTCCATGCACAATTTAAAGATTGCCCCAGCTAAGTTCCATCTGTCGTCCCTAGGAGGAGCAAGTGAAACACTTGAGTTATACATAATAAAGTAAACAATACAAATACACTGTAGTCAAACAAAAACCAATTCCATTCAGACAGACACTCATTAGAAGGGAGCCATGGCTTTAGGTTTTCATATGAAAGCTGTTACAAAGAGACTCTTCTTTATTGGAAGGTATAGAAAGACTTTCAAACTACTTTAATAGAAAATTCTTGGCAGAGGCCACCTTTCTGAACTGTTCTCACAGAAGCTCTGGTTTCAATAAAATAAATGGAATGAGAATAATCATTTAGGCACGGACAGTTTTATACATCAGCCATGCGTTAGAAATCATTTTTTAAAAGTTGAAGTATTGTAGATTGTGTACGCGCTCACTGACATCTGCCGCGCGGTGTTCTCCTGGCTGCTTGACTGAATGAGTAGCTGTACCTCTTATTTTGGAGGTGAGTCAGCCTTCAAATTGTGTCAGTTGTCAATCAACACCATAGACAGGGGTCTCCATGGTAACAGTGGCCAGGCCAATGATTGCTCCCAGCGTCTTCTGAAACAGGGTTACCGGTGGTCTTGAGTTGAAATGGAGCCTGTTGGCATTTCCTTGTCTTGGTATAATGGGACAGTTCTTGTTTTTCATTATGGGAACTATAATGAAATGTAGGACCTAAAAGGACAAAGAAAAACAGGATCCGCTTATACCAGCTTCACAGTCGCTATGTCAGATTAGGCGATTGTGGGGTCATAAAATTGTGCCGTGACTTGGCCGACAGACATTACAGACTACATGTCCAAGCATCCCTGGATGTCTTTCACGACGTGTGTGATGTCACCAGGTTATTCTTGTCCTATTTCATTATTTCAGTCACTGTGTCTGTTCATGTGCCAGCTGAAATGTTATTGTAATAACATAAAAAGCGCCACCAGATGGCAGGAGCTACATTTGAAGCACTGCATGCAAACTACGCAAGTCACTGAATTCTCCGCAACAAGTTCCTGCAAATGTTTCACAATAAAAGCCTGTTTAGAAAATTAATAATTAATGTAATTTTAAACAGCTACAGGAAGTGTTGAGTTTGAAATGATGGCTCGATGAACAGAAAAATACAAAGGGAATGATAAATAACGGCTCGTTTATAATGTAGTCTGTTTCATATGAAGCTGGTAGTCTCTTAAGTTGTGGTGAGTAAAGGCTCAGACACTACCTGTGAAATGTATTCCTTTATATCCTCCATTATGCTATCCTCTTTGCTAGCCTGATGCTAATGGCAGTACTCAGCAGGTTGATAAAGTGCCTCTGCTGTTTGACGCCATCATTTTCCCCTTTTTACTCTGTTGCGGCAACATCCCTAGAAGAAATATCTAAAAGGCTGGGCTGTTGTTGACATACAGTTGCCCACTGCAGCAGATCGCTCTGCGTTCCTATTGGTCAAAGTGATGGCTGTGACGTGAGACATCGTGAAACATGCTAGACTTTGTGTTGGGACGTCATGAGGCGTCCAGAATGTGGCATCGGTTGTCGTCTACTATGACGAACTTCACAAGATCAAACCATGGATTGTTGTTCACGATCCAAGCCGACAGGGTACGACGCTGCGTTGGGCTATAATTGGGTTGATATTGTGTAGCGTGTACCCGGCATTAGATGATAATAAATTACATTAAACCATCATAATCAATAATCAGTTCACGCTACAAGGATTTCTCAAGAGCAGCTGCGGGCCGTGCTCTGCCAAAAGGGCAGGATCATTTTTAGCAAAGCCCTTGAGAAATAAATACCTGTCAATCGAAACACATCAGCCGTACCTGTGTTGGGGCTTATTACAGCTCCCTCTGTCAGATAGAAATTTTGCATGCCTCTCATGTCTCATCAATGATTTAGAATGACCTGATTCAGTTGTTCTGCTCCTTCATCTTGGATGAGGCACAATGCGCGAGAGGCAGAGACAGAGATTGTGAGTGAATTATGTACAGTAAGTGAGGTGCAGTGAAGTACTGAAGGAGATATAGTCTAAGAAGTAGGGAGTCAAGTGCTTCCAACTGAATACATGTACTTCTTTGTAAATTAGAAAAATAATGCAGGTTTTTTTTTTTTTTCCCAAGGTTCACACACTCGCCTTGGCTTCCCTTTCTCTCTCTGCATCTCTCTTCCACACTCTCACTGTCTCTCTCTCTCTATTCCTGCTGACAAAGAGAGAACTAAAAAGTGCCAACCCTGTTCTCTCTAAGCTTGAACTCTGTGTGCAGGCGGAATATAGAGTTTAGCTTTTATTTTCTGTGTGACTTTTTGTTCAATGAGATTTGGAGAAGGTGACTTTTATCCCTTAGGGAAGAAAAAAAAAAGAGGATGCTCTTATGCACTCACACAGAGTGCAGCAATTGGTTGACTGAGAAAAATAAAAAGGGGGGGAGGGGGGGTGGATAAAATGAAAAGCTATTGCATAGGGACCCATTTGCTTAGTAACTGCTATCTTTGTATTTGACTCCTGGACTGCTTACTGGGACGAAAGCAGGCACAGGATATAATGAAATACAAAGATGTATTATGGGATATAAGTAATGGAACCATGCACCCAGATATTTCAAGGCTTACTCTCTGTGTTTAATTTCCTCTTCAGAGAATGAAATGACCCACAATATTAACCTTCAAGGGTAGAGGGAAGATGCTTTTTCTTAAACACTAAAAAGAGAGAATAATCATCACTAGATTGCGCAGTCGCCAGGGACAGAGCTTTGTGTTGAACTCGAGGTTACTTTTCCTGACTGTAACGCCAGGAGACACCACTGCGAGTTCTGTACATCAAGGTGCGAGCCCGCTGCTAAATTCTCTCCTTTTGGCAGAGCTGATCAAAACCCTCACGTCCAGCGTGTCTGACAGAAACACTGCATCCATTTCTAATGAGTCCAGTGGGGACACCTTCCTGAGAGGTTGCCTCCGAGTCTGCCCTCAGGGTCATGGCGAGATGGGGCACAGGGATGCTTTAAAATTGTGATTAGCCCCTCGGGTCAAACAGGGGTTGATCTGCAGTGCACCTTGAGGTCTGGCTCAATATACTACTCCCAAGTGAGTGTCCTGCTCTCCTTCATTTCCCCTTTTTCACTGTCCACGAGTGCAATTGCTCTAATTTCATCTCTCTCTTGCAGCACTGCTCTTTGAGCTTCTTGTACTTGTGTGCTTGAGAGGAATCTGGCAAACAGAAGGCATCCTTTATTCACATTTCTTTTTTCAGACAGGATTTGCTGAATGTCTGTGCTTCTTTTCAGCACCACTGCTTTGGAGTTGTAGTAGGCATAACAAGTTGCCTCTCTTTCAGCTCTGCTAAATTTGTGTTCAATTTAGGCTCTTATATCTATTTTGCAAGTCTTGGTGGTGCTTTTGTGGTTGGCTTTTGACGGTAGTGGCGTGTGACTGTGAGTCAGTCACTGGGATGAGGAAATCAACTCACCAGTCTGTAAACTCTCCTTCTGCTGACTTCTGTCCAGCTGTTATCTAGTCAGTTTTTGTAAATGTAAACATCGGTAGACATCGAGGAAAGATGGATAGGATGGATAGGATGTTGGAAAATGACCTTGGTACGGCATCAGTTCCCAATGGGATATTAGGAGCTGTAATATCTTTTGATTCATTTAAAACCTGGCTAAATCCTGGACAGCGCAAGTCAACCAAGACATGCTGATCTGACGGAGCAGAGGGCTCTGGTAAGAGAAGGTGATAAGGACTGGTGTGACGGTGGAAATGTGAGGTGCTGTCCTGTGCCTGCTGTGGATCACGCCATTCAGAGCCGGCTGCACTGCAATGCTGCTTGTGTTTGGGAGAAGGGACCTTACAGCCATCTTGTGGATGTTGGGATGTTTGGACAGTGCAAAGTCGTAGGGCTGCTGTGAAACTGCACCTATTTAGGGCAACAAAAAGTTTGTCTGGGGTGCATCAGTACAATAGACAAACAAGAAAGGACGGCAGAGAAGATACCCCCACACCAATGCAACTGGTAGCAGCAAACGTTCCAGTCCTTGACTATGTTCGATGCTGATGGTAGTCAAGGACTGGAACGTTTGCTGCCGTTTTTATTCACTTTTGCACTTCGAGCACCCCTCTATTTGTGCACAGATGTCCTCAATAAATTGACTATTTTTTGCATTGATCTCAGCCTGTGGACCTTTCTGTGGCTGTCCAGCCCAGTTGCATTGGTGTGCGGGTATCTTCTCTGCCGTCCTTTCCAGTGTGTGGACAGTTAAGTCATTCGACAACCAGAAACCATGGATTACCAGAACAATCTGTAAACATGGACAGTTATAAAGCAGCAGCCAACAATGTAAGAAGAGGCAACAAATGGACTAAATTACAGTGCACACGTCAAAAAAGCTGATGGGATCACATTTCAATGGAGTTGTACCTTGTATAATTCCATGGTACAAATAAATAATTGATTGATTGTACTCACACCTACAGCTCCTGGGTTCTGTCAACAGTGCAACAAGATCACTATAATTTTTTACAAGTCTGTGAAAATTGTTGATAATCTGCTGATAAATCTATTCTCCTTCTCACTTATTACACCAGAATGACAGGAAATATTTTTTTATTAGCCTGCCAGTATTGGTTGTGTCATGTGCTAGCCTGGGGAGTGAATGTAATAAATAGAATGGATGGTTGATTTATGGGGAAATATAACACCAGTGTATCACGACCAGTTGCGGCAAAGATACACATCAAGCAACCACGCTGCTGGCTACATAGAAAACAACAGGTGCATGTACACATACACTAGTGGTGTGTTGTTCCCTTAAAGGGACAAAAACCCCCAAGGAGTTGAAGATGTTGGCTACAGACATGTCTGCCTCCTCTCAACTATAATGGAACTAGGTGGCACTTGGCTTGTGGTGGACAAAGTGTCAAAAACGTATTTGAAAAACTCAGCAGCAATGTCTTTTTCCAGAAATCCTGTCCCTTATTGTGAGCAGTTTCATGTAGGAACCATTTTCTTTTTACCAAACTACATCAGCCAACTGCATCACCACGTTAGAGGAAGCATGCATCTACTCATGGAAGAGAGGCCAGTGACAGCACGAAATCGCAACATTTATTGTGTCCTTCTCGTCTGAGCTGTAATATCAGCTCGTGATGCATGTGTCCTTCTCAGCACTGATATGGTTTGGTAAAAAGAGAACAGCTCCTACATGAAACTGCTCACAGCAAGGTGTGTGGATTATCTTCAGTTACCAGGTTGTGATTTCTGGAAAGAGACATTGCTGTTGAGTTTTTCACATGTTTTTTTGGGAGCTTTGAGCACCACAAGCCGAGTGCCATGTAGTTCCATTATACTGTAGAGAAGGCAGACATCTCTATGGCTGATATCTCCAACACTCGGCAATTCAAACCAAAACAATCTAGATTGTTAGCAGTACAGGTAGGAGGAAAAATGGGAATTTTTGATTTTAGTGTGAACTGTCTTTTTAAGTCAGTGCACATGGTATAGCCTATTAAAGGTAGCTTACATAAATAGCAGAGGCAGTGATATTTAATTACCTTCATAAATTGGGTTTCTTCCAAAGTTGCCGTTATTTGTTTTAAGTAGTACAGAAGTCATACTAATTCTAAGTGCCTCTATATATTTGCATTTCATGACACCCGCTTGACTTAGTTAACCCACACTGTTGAAGCTTCATATTCACTTTAGCTGAACTTTGGGATGCATATTTGCTCAGAACGTGGAATGTGGATTTTGCCCCCATTTCTTGCAGTATATTCACACTAGAATGCAATCATTTCACAGCCAGTGTGGACAGTAGCAATGATAACACCGACCAGGAACTCTTATAGTGTATGTATTGGCATGTGAGACAGGCTAAAAAAATATATCCTTTTAATTGCAGGTAACTATAGCAACAGTGGCGGGCTAAATTTATAGCTTCCATCATTGTCCATGTTAAGTGGCCGATGTTATAAGAGCAATAATGCAGTCTGATATGTCCTGCTGTTGAAATGCTCTGTTTCTGACTGTGGTAAACTTCTTTTATTTTTTAATATTCCTGATATTTAGAACCATTAAAATTCTCTTGCTGTCACCCATCTGCGCTTGTCCTTATATTAAGGTCACTTGTGTTTCTCATTTGCTCCAAGTCTACTTGTTTCTGCTTCTTCTTTTTCTTTATGTTAATTCTCTTTAGGCCTTTTAGGATCCTTGTTTTGCCACCATGCGCGAGATGAATACTGATGCTACCCCACAGATGTGTAAGCTGTTGTTTTATGATATTGATTTAATAGTGCTTAAATATATTCATTCATTTTCCGTAACTGCTTATCCTGTTGGGGGTCGTGTGGGGGCTGGAGCTTATCCTAAATGACATTGGGCAAAAGCTTGGTTACACCCTGGACAGGTTGCCAGACTATCGCAGGGCTGACATATAGACAAACATTCATGCTCACATTCACACCTATGGGTAATTTAAAGTCACCACTTAACCTAACTTGCATATCTTTGGACTGTGGGAGGGAGCCGGAGAACCTGGAGAAGACCTACGCTGACACAGGGGGAACATGCAAACTCCACACAAAGCCCCCCCACCCTGGATTGAAACCAGGAACCCTCTTGCTGTGAGGCGACAATACTAACCACTGTATCACAGTGCCAATTGAATATATGTGTTTGCATTATTTGCAGGACTTAGAATTCTTCTGGTAATTCAAAGTTTATTTTTTCTATTCCTCCAAGTTCCCAGTTGAATTGAATGCAACTAGGGAAGCAAAATGGTACCAGTAAATGCAACCCATTAGGAGTCCAACAACTGTCCTGATGCAGAAAGTGAAACTATTTCAACTAAAGAGTACACGAGCTGAAGAGTGTTCCCCCCTCTCCCCGTATCTGCTCTGAGGAGCCTGCTCAGCTCGCTGCACTAACAACAACAGTCACATTAAATTACAAAGCAGCACGCTCCATGTTAACAGATGCCTCTGATAGGTTCTTGTCAAGATTATCCATGCTGCTCTGAGGCTGACTGTGTTTTTTGGGGAGGGGGGTGAAGAGTGAAGTTAACAAATGACAAAACAGGCAGAGCCAATCATGGTTCGGGCCCCCTGATACGGCACTGCACAGACACGTCCTCCAGCTACAGCCCTATGATGCATCTCCCTGGCTGTTTTCTGTTAACTCGGCTCTTTCAAGGCCATCCATTCTACAGAGCTGCCTGATGTCGCAGCAAAGTCTTCCAAGTCAGCCCCCTTCCCCCACCTACCTTTACAATCCGTCTACTCTGTACTGCAGGTACACTGTTACTTTTTTCTTTTTTTTTTTCATTTCTGTGAAGCAAGGGGGAAATAGCTGTCTGCTTTAAAGAGCAAAAACTCCACCTTTCAGTCGTCCCTGCCATATCACCGGGGACGTCTAGGAAAGAGAGATGAGCCACCCCATTGTCCTGTGTTCACAATTTTGTCTTGACTGCATGTGAGAAGATTCCCCGCACATGGTTGAGCACATCTCAGATGCTGACCGGCCACTTTCCTTCCCACAGTGATTCCTTTTTTATTGCTCATTCACCAACCTCCGGCAATGAAGATTGCACTACGGCAAGATGGTGTGTATCCTAGCCTATTCAGTGGCTGTCAGGCCACTTTATCATTCTGATGGTCTGGTCAAGAGTAGACGGGTGGACTCTAAATGCTTTCTTTCTGACCAGTAAGCCCGACTCCCAGTTCTAGATAAAAAGACAGAGGTTTCATACACAGAGCTACTCAGCATTACTGCTGAGAAGAAAACCATTCAGTGTGGACTGTGTGAGGTAAGGATGTTTTGCCCGTATCAACATCATCCATCATCGACTTGCTTTTTTTTTTTTTTTTTCCCTGCAATGTTCAGCTGGAGTCTCAGCATTCAGCAGCTGTTACATCCGGTCTAAGAACCTTAGCGAAAAGATCTTTTTATTTCCATTCAGTCTTTCAGAATAGACATACAAAGATTACGTTGGTCACCACAGGCCACCGGAACTCCCTCTTGACTGAAACATAGTGTTTTAACTAAGAGAAACCCATAACACATCAGGAGACAATGCCCCTGCAGACCTCAGATTACTGCACTGGATAGCTCATCCATAACCTTTTATTTCTTTTATGTCTCACTCAGGTCACACTGTGCCATAATCTCAGAAGCACTGAAAGGAAGTAAACAGCTCTCTTGAGATGTAGAGAAGGCACTTAAATGTAGCTTAAATCCCTTTATTTTCTTCTATGTATTTCCTTTTCTATTTTATTTTCTTAGTTCACCTATCTGGAGAATGTTTAATATAGATATTAGCAAGTAATGTAGCTTTAAATTTGTTACTATAAAATTGGTTTACTGTTTGTGTATCCTGCAACATGTGTTTTTTCCTGAAGTATAGCGCAAACACCTTAATGAAACAGCATAACTTGACAGTATTAGTGTACATACAAATCAGTCAGCAGAGAACACCACATGCTCACAGTGGCATCGATCTTACTGTGCAGAGCCAGCTGTTAATGTACTTAAAGGGCCAGTGTGTAATATTTGGCATGGTTTATTGTCAATCTGAATCTGAATCTGAATATTCTACCCATTAATATGTTTATACAAGTGTATGATCGCTATAAAATAAAATTCGTTTGGTTTTCGTAGCCTTATAATTATGCTTTTATATATATATAGCAAGGGCCTTGCTTTAGAGAGGTCG
>NC_065525.1:19549016-19564342 GCF_006386435.1 Epinephelus moara | reverse complement strand
TTAGATTTCTAAATAAACATCCACCTCGTCGCTAGATAGACCTACTCCTGAAAAAGTCGTGCGCAAGGCTTTTTGTCCCTACGAGGCCACCGTCATTTACCCGACGGGAGGGGTGAGCGAGTGAGCCCTGCAATCTAGAATTTGACCACTGATGTCACTGTTTTCAACCCATTTTACACACTGGCCCTTTAAAGTTACTATTGCTCAAACTTATTATTTATGGCTGGTACAATAGATCCATTCTCCTATGTTGCTACACAGTGTCACGGAAATATTTTATTACTGACCTCCATGTCAGAAAAAGTACTTTTTGTATTGTCATGTATAAAAAAGAAAAAACTTAAAAACACACACACACACATTCCAGCACTAACTTTGGGCGAGCAAACATCCCTCAATAATAGCTGAGATACTGCAAGTTTCATAGCGACAAGAAAACGATACCTATATAATTTCACTACCTTTCTGGGAGAAACAACTCACCATTTCACGCAAGTTTATTCTACTTCCATTCCTCAGTTTGCACTGTGACACTTTCACATTCACCGTGTAGATATTTGTTTACCTTCTGCAGGAGGAGGGAAAAATGTCAAGTTGTGTTTACAGCCCTGGAATAAAACATCAGTTAGGGACGAGTAAGGAGTCACACAAGTCACCGATGAGTTTAGGTTTTGGTTCATCATAGCATTAATGAACAGATGGTAAATTGATTGGCAATTGCTTTGACCTACACAAAGGAGCCTTTTACTTACTGTGTGGCAGGTCATGTTAAATTACATCTTTCACCACAAGTGCTTTAATTTGCATTCTTGAAAAGTGATAAAAAGCTGTACATGTTTTAAGCAATACTGGCAGAATAATGAGGTTCAAATAACGTGCGACATGTACCTTTTTGTATACAAAAATGATCCATCTCAGTCTGCATACTGCTCTTATTGCAGCAGTGTCTCAGCAGTTTGCAAATAAGGTCCTTACATTCATGAAAATGCGAGATTTCAATTGTATTCCCTGAATGAAAGCATCAGTGAGAGAATTTGAGTTACTTGTAAGATCAAAGAGCAAGCAGGAAAACAAGATGCCGGGGGGGAGGCGTGTGTGTGTGTGTGTGTGTGTGTGTGTGTGTGTGTGTGTGGCAAAGTCTTGGGGAGGGGACGCAGTGTAATTTAAATGATTTGGCAGAAAGAATGATATCTCACAAATTCAAGAGAAGATCACAGGCTTGTAAAGATATTTAAATTTTTACAAGTTCAAGGAAGTTTCTAAATTCGTTTGATGTTCTGATTTATTTTGCTGTCATTGGAAGGAGAACTTTGCTCACTCTTTCATGCTCCAGGGACTTCAGCCCCCAAATCGAGTAGTTTATCATCTGCACCCTTCAACTGACTATTGAGTAATAAAGACCAACATACCAGAAACGGCTGATAAAGGTTACTACATGTTTGGGTTTTATTGTGACTCCTTGCACCTACATGGCATTTTGGTGTTCACCTACTGTGGTATATCATTTCCACGTCACGTCCCGCAACATCTAATTTCAACAGGAAATAATAAACTTTGAATTATGGAGGTGGGATGCTCTCAAAGTGCTGTTTCATTGTTACTTGAAAGTGAATCCTCCCCACAATGAATTGCAGAAAACAGTAGATGTTACAGAATGAATTATGCCAGTCATTATGCGGGGAGCAATTTCTCTGGTCCATTCATCAAAGCTGAAAGGACAAAAAAAAAAAATCACAATGCTGAAACAAAGCAATGCACACAATACATACAGTCCTGTTGTAGTAGAATACGCACATTATTTCTCTGTTCCAAAAAAAAAAGGAGAAAAAAAGGTGCAGCTGTTTCCAATTGTGCAGCTGACTCATTGAGACTTTAATGCAAATGAAGTCAACACTGTCTTTTCATCTCGTCCACCAGATGGGAGGATCAGGTTGAAAGGAAAATAAACTTTTGCAGGTGCATTAAAACTAGGCATGCTTAATAAAATGCATAATGTGATAGTAAATCAAAAGCTTTCTCCCTGTACCTGCTTTATATTTTCAAATATTCTGAGTTACAAGGATGCTTTGTTTTTATTATCCAAATATAACAACAGTTTTATATTTGCTGGATTGATGATCTTGAGTGACAGTGTAGAAAAATGTATCATGTATATAGAAATGGACGCGGAGTGCATACAACTCTAAATGCTTTGTTACTTAGGCCTGCGACAAATGATCAATTTCTTCATCAATTAATCTGCCGAATATTGTGTTGATTAATCAACTAATAACTTCATTTTATCATTTTATGTCTCAAAAATCTAGATCTTGTGTATTTACTGCTCTCTGGTGGTTTGCTATGTATGTTAAGAGTATTTTCACTAAGTTAACTTTCAATAGCATCCAAATTTAAAGCACAGTCATTGCAGGGATTAAGTGTGATTAGCCAGGGGAGGGTTGTGTGATTTATATATGAAATAAAAATGATCCAAAATTAACAAATGAAATATGAAGGCACTTAAAACATTTACTATAAAACGGCTAAACCATTGAAGATGAAGGGGGTTAGCCTCCACCAAGGCTGCAGAGTGTGCCTGAGCAAACTATGCCTCAGTTACAATTAGCAAGTATGAGTGATCTGTTACAAAGCAACCTTGCATTCAAGAGGGTGATTATTTTTGGTGTTGTATTCAGATTTGAGAGCAGATGGACAGATACTGCGAGCATCAGCCCCCCCCACCCGAGGCCTCCTGAAGCGATAGGGCCTGCTGTCACAGATGACTGGAACTGTAGGAACAGGAGATGGCCAAAAGGGGGAGCGCTGGGCAGTCCTAAGTGGTGGGGGAGGCATAATAGAGCTGTCCAAGTTGTAACTTGACAGAGTGTTATTTATGGTGCTCGAGGTGGGCGTGGACATCTCCAGTTGCCTCTCTGTCAGCTCCACTAAATTTTTGCTGAATTTATGCTCTTATGTCTATTTTGCAAGTGTTGCCGGTGCCCTCTGTGGTTGGCTTTGGATGGTAGAGGCGTGTGGATGTGAGTCACACATTAGGATGAGGAAATCAACTCAGCAGTCTGTAAACTCTCTCCCTGTCAACTTCTGCTAGCTAGCCAGGTCAAGATTTTCAAATGTAACCATCAGTAAACATTGAGGAAAAGATGGGCACCAGGTGAACTAGCATCCTGCTCGCCATTGTACAGGCGTTGGAAATAAAATGGACAACTTCTGTGCTGCATCAGTTTCCAACGGGATATCAGAAACTGTTATATCCTTTGATTAAACAAAACCTGGCTGTATCCTGGGCATTGCCATTCAACCAGGAGTTTCCTTTTCTATATTATGATCTGACAGAGTTAAGGACTCTGACAAGAGACAGGAAGAAGGTCTGTGCTTCATGGTAAATAAGGACTGGAGTGACGATGGGAATGTGAGTTGCTGTCCTGTTCCTGCTGTGGATTACTGCTAAAGGTCCAAAGGTGCCTGCAGTGCGGAATGTCAGGATTGGGAGAATTTCTGGAGTCACTAGACAGTCCTGGCTCCACATGAACAATGGATGAGAAGCATGATCCCAGGGATGTTGGTAGTAGTGAGACTGGTTTGAATGAGAGGATGTCAGGCAGTGGCGCTTTCAGAATTGTTCACAGGGGTGGCCAAATGAGACCACTGAAAGTCTTAGGGTGGCAGGCCATACCAAAACCCCTAATGGAATTTCAGGAATTCTGTTATGCCGTTGCAGTATACAGGCTGCTTGAAACCTATGTCAATATGAGAGTACAGTGATTGCATGCTGATGTACTTTGGTTTCTCATATTACAATTATTACTAATAATCTGATGTGCATAGACTAATCCGATACAGTAAACATTTTTGAGTTCCACAACAAACCTGTTTTAATGTGTATCTGTTAGGGCCGTAACGGTACATGTATTTGTGTCGAACCGTTCGGTACGCGACTTTCGGTTCGGCACGACCCTGTACCGAATTATTGGGCGCAGGATATTATTTTATTTTATTTTGTTTTATTTTAATTCCGTTTTTNCTGCTATGGTGGTATGTTTTAATAAGGTTACCAATAAGTAAAAGATATTTAATAGTAGTCTATTTTTTTCATTACTGTACCGAAAAAAAACGAACCGTGACTTGTGTACCGAGGTACGTACCGAACCGAGATTTTTGTGTACCGTTACACCCCTAGTATCTGTATATAAAAATACATAGATTTAATTTGAGGGAGTACATTTACTGTAAGGAGCAGCAATTGTATCAGGGTAGCCGTAGCCCCGCTGGCTACCCGTTGGGTGACACAGTGCGACATATCTGTGGATAGTAATTTTGACCCTAACCAATTTGGATGTATGCCATAATTTCTGCATTCCCAAAAGTGGTTGAAATTTTAAATGTATAAAACACTATGGACAGCACAGGCTGATGAGAGCCAGATGTGCGGAGACAGAAGCCTGCTGTGAACTGCCCAATACCACAACCACATGAGTGAATAGGACTGGATACCCAGATATGTCTCAGATTTTTTTTATCAGTGCATTGAACAGGTGCATGAAGTCAGTTTACAGTAGTTCAGACTCCTCTGCATAGATATTATTTGTGCCAGTGTAGACAATGACTTTGGTAATATCAGGTTCATTTGCAAGAATCTCAGGGGCATTATGAGTTGCTGTAAATATGAAGTTATTGCTGAACTTGTTCTGACACTGATGATAGAGTCGTCTATAACAAGAATTGTGAGCTGATGTAGGTGTTGACTTGTAGACTTGGAGCTGATTATCCTGGAGGTGGAGTGTTGGTTGCAGTTCACGGGGACCAGAAGGTGCTGGCGTACGGGCTGTGCTTGTAGGTGGCTGCACTGACTGGCTGAGGGAGTTCAGTGGGTGAGTCTTTGGATGCAGGACTCCCTAAGCAAGATCTAAATATGGGATAATTGAGGCACAGTTTCATATAAAAAAAAATAATTAAAAACTAAACATCCAGAGACATTAAACCCTGAAAAAGGAAAAAAAGTGTTAGAGATCAAACAACAACAACCCACACTGCATTGCATGGGGATGAGGTCAGTTGTCACTTCTCTGTGGAATTTAAAGTCGATGTGAGTCGGAGTAATAGGCTTCATTTCCACCCGTAACCCCTGAACCATCGTTCTTAAGCAAAGAAAAACACATTTGCTGCTTTTCATTTGAATCAGGGGACTGTGGCACACAAACTGTACTTTGTGGGATAGCTTGCAGCAGGCCTGTGTACTGCATCCAATCAGGGCATCTCTCTCTGTGCAAGCTCCATCTGTCACTAAGGCATGCCACTGTGTGCGTGACCCAGGCCGTGTGGGTGAGCTTTGGTGAGACTGTTTTGAATTCTCAGGCCCAATGCCTGGGAGATAGTGAGAGTTGAAGACTTTGGCACAAGAACGTTCATGGCTGAAGGAGAGGGAAGAGAAACAGATGCCTGGGAAATCTCTGTGTCATCTTGGATATTTCACTTGTCAGACCTCCAGTGTAGTAATACAAAGTAATCCTGGTTTCATCAATGAAACAACAGTGGATTAAAAAAGTGACTACGGAGAGAAGACGTACAGTATGATACTCCTACATGCATTTGTCATTTAGGGATTCAGGTATTCTGCTGGAATGGTTGTGAAATCAGTAATCAGAGTATTGCACATGGCAACTATGTCATGGTTAATGTTAGAGTTATGGTTAATAAGTTAGATGTGGTTAGGGTAAGGCAACTAAACACTTGGCTAAGGTTAAGGAAAGATCATGGTTACAGTTAATAAAAAGGCAAATGCTTGTGATGGTTCTGTGATAGGATGTGGTCCTCTTATCTCCAGCATGAAATTGGCAGTGAATGTCTGCACTGGACATCATTTGTGAGGTGTGAAATCGTCCAATATGGATGTAATTTCAAGGGATACTGGAATGGTGAGTCAACATGCTAAAGCACTTACTATAGCATCACCAGAGTATTTCTGTTACTGGAACAAGGCAAAAACAGCCCTCTCCCTGCAGTGTTCAACAGCATCATACTGACGATCAGGTCATGCCAAAAAGAAATAAAGACAAAAATTGCTTCTTGGTTAGTGGTCCTCTGCTTCAAACTATAACACTCTAGGTACCTCTATAGTGTCAGATTTGAATGCTCAGGGATAGTGTGTCAATTTCCATGTGTTACATGCACAGTTTCTTCTCAAAGTAAACTGCAGTGTTCACAGGAAATGTAGGTTTCATCACCAAAACTACTTGGTTAGGTTAAGAAAATCATGGTTTGGGTTAAAATAAGTACGTTTGTTACAAAAGTTAATTTATCTAAGTGTTAGCAGCTATGTCATGTGACAAGGTGCTGTATGCACCTCTGGAGAAAGATAGTTGATTGTTGAGTATCATTTCCAGGTCATCAAATATCAATGCCTTTGGTTGGTAGTAGGACCAAACCACTAACCCAAAGCGTTGGTATTTGACAACCTGTGAGTAATGCTGAAGCACCCTGACATGTCAATTGTCGTGCAACTGCGCATCAGCATTCCCCTGGTTGTTCATACCAAAGTGTATTTCTCTGCGCTGGTCAGTGAGTGATTCTGCCCCTCTGATCTAATCACATGTAGAGCTCTGTCTGTGTGCTTTATGTGTCTGTGTGTGTTTCTGCTCGTCTCTTACTCTCTGTTTTGACACATTCCACAAATATGCTGGAGCACTTGGTGCATATTTTATTATCTATCATAATCAAATCATGTATATCATATCTGATATATACTTTATATCATTCATAATATATTATCAATGTGTTTTCTTGCCAGTTTCACTAGTGGCTCACAGAAAAATAGATCTGAAACTGTTGCTGCAGACTGAGAGCCGGCCATAGAGCTCGGGGCCACAGTGCGTCCTGTGTGAACAGCCCACTTGGTTAACATGGGCGCCCAAAGAAGGCGGGCAGTGCTCCACAGGAAGTGTTGAGGATATAAGGATCTAAGTGGAGCCACAAACCACTAGGAGACAACTGTTGCATTCAACCGTCATTTATTGTTGTTCAGAAATGACGCCGAATGCTGATCAGATGTTTGTCATGATGTTTGCCATGGTTGAATTGTTTCACATTAAAGTTCAATAAATGTCGAACAATAATTAGCTGGACATGTACTGAAATATAACATATAACAACAAAATCAATCAGTCAAACTTGGTCAAATAAATCAAATGTTATGTTAACTTCATTGTGTACATATCATAATATAAAAGGAAATGTTGCTTAAATTGATAGATTCTCAAAGACACATGGCAAAAACCATCAAACACTGGGATGGACATGTTTGGAGACAAAGAGCAGGAAGTGTGGTCCTGCATCCTACATATAGACTAAGACGTGGAAGGAGCTACCAAAAGTAGGTCTAACTGAACCACATTTTGATGTGCCCTGTGGCGTTTCTGCATCCAGTGTGAGCCCGGTGTAAGACTTAACAACCAACCATCTTTCCCCAGAGTTACATACAGCACCTTTAAAACACAACGTAGTATAATTTTTTTTTTTTAAAAAATCCTGTTTTGGACACCAACGCCAATCTCAAAGGTGAAAGTCCTCTGTTTGTTTGACCCGTTCACCACCTGTCACTCCCACCATACTCGGACTTTGTCAATCTTTTTGACGACGTCATTGCAGCAGATGCGTTTGCATAGGTGTACTGGAAGTTGAAAGCCTGGTACGCATCATACAAATGCTAAAGGGTGCCTTTTTGCGTCTGAATCAGGCGTGTACAGCCACTGACGAAGCTGAAATTTTTCATGCTCTGGGAGTACGGGCTCGTTTAATCATTTGCGACAGTACTTCGCAAAAATAACAGAGGATTTAAGGGTCACACACACATTTCCATCACTCTGTTGTGCATGCCTTTTGTAAAGTACAACTTTGTTTACATTTCTAAAAATTACAAAATGTTATTTCCTGCATTTGCTTTCCGAGGTGCCCCTAAAACCAAAGCATGTATCAAAGTAGGAAATTTGTGTACCAGTTCAACCTTTATATTTATCTATCGGCAATTCATCTGCAGTCGGAACAAACCCCCAAATTCGCTTGTCAGGTTTGGCCGCCCATAGGAAGACTTTGATAAGCTGCTCTACACAGTAGTGCTGAATCAACAGCAGCTTAAGTATAACTTCAGGCCTCTTGAATTGGTAATCATCAAGTTGTAACAAGACCTCAGTTTGATCTTTCAGCGCCTTATAGGAGAGCACACTGTCCCCTTGTGTGTTCACTTCTATTAAACTGCAGCTTTAGATTTTAGGTTTGGCCTGGAGTTAACAAGAAATCACAGCAGGGGTTTTAGACCACCATCTACGTCTCCTGTGATCTCCATTTCCCTACGTAAGGGCTTCAACACTTTGTGTGTAAAAGTGAGTTGTATACCACAAAACTCTGTGTGTGTCATAGAAAAATGATGACACCAGAAGGGTAGAGTGAGGAGAGGCTAAAAAGCAATCAAATGTTTATGACTTTGATCTGCCCACGGGGAAAAAAACTTCTCTTTATGAGTTTCTCATTAAGTATGACTGTCTTTTACATCTCTCCAGACAGAATTCCGGTTTTCTTTTTTCTTTCTTTCTCTCTTTTAACACTAGAATAATGCATGTGCAATTAAGCGAAAACCTCTAAGTTTTTAGATTTCTCTCCAAATTAATTGCAGTCTCATAGTCCCACAACACAACTGCTTTGTTTTTTTTGCAACCATTCACTGACCCCATCCTATCATGCATGCAGTTAGAATTATTTTTGAAGTTTTATGTGTAGCTATCTTTGAACACTAAAATCTGGCTTATGTTTTATGCATATATGCGCTATATATACATCTATCTTTCTACAATTTAAATACAGTACCACAGCTTTGCTTTACTGCCTAATTATAAAATACATTATTTGTTAATCGGACATATACTTTAGCATTTTTAAATTGAAAGCTCTACAAGCTCATATTTCATTTGATCACTGCTTTATTTTAAAATGTATGAGTGTATGTTGTAATGCCCTATGTTGCTGTTGAAATACAGCCCATCTTACAAGCCTTTTAAACGAGAATATTAGTCATTAAAAGTGCCACAAATAGAAATCAGGGCCCTAAGCTTGCAGTCTTATTGAGCTGGCAATTCATTTGGTGGTCAGCATATTTCTTACCACATCTCACAGGTCTCTGACCTCACTTTCCTTTAAGCAAATGCAAACTTTTGCTGAGAAGATGTATGAGCAAAGGTCCCCTCTGTGCTCTAAGGTGCAGAATTGTAACCACAAAGAGTATTTCTGCGAGGCTATTTTGGGCTCACTTTGCTCTTTTTAAATGTAACGTTGCCTGCTATACTATATTGTGTGTGGGAGATTAACTCCTGGGCTTTGTGTGTGTGTGAACAATCAATGAGAACATAACCTGTTTAAAGCAGGTTGTCGGGGTTATATTGGAGGGCTGCTGACATTGAGTGCAATGTTTTCATTTACAGATGAAAGAGACGAATGAAAGACAATTTAAAATGTAAATCAGTCATACTTGACACCCCGGGTTGTGAGAGAAATAATATATCGTTAATCAATACTTAGGTTAAGTTAATATTCCTTGTGCCATAATCCAGGGTGAGCAGTAATACACCAGCCAAGTCGAGAGTCTGAAAGCAATGCAAACACGCAAATGCCAGTAAGAACAATAGCAAAGAGAAACATATGCCATCATAAACCTTTCAGGGTCGTTCATAAAGCATGTTTTTGACCTTTTTTTTAAGTCAGACCACTTCTTCCAGTGTGTGCTTAACCATGTCAATTATCCTCCGCCACTCTTCTTTCTTCTTTGTGTTTGAAATGCCACTGGGCAGGCCTCCAAACAATATGTTTGTTGTCTTTTTTTACTTTCTTCCACTTAAGTTTGAGTTTCACAATCACTAAAATTGTGCTTCTTTTACAGAGTATGTCTCTGCCCAGCTGTTCATTTGTCCCACTTTTTAACTAAATTATAACAAACTTGAAAATGTATACACTTATAAATAAGTTTCATGAGTTTCTAGCCATGTTTGCCATGCCATGCATTTTACTGAGAGGTGTTTCTGATACACTGCTCAAAAAAATTAAAGGAACGCTTAATGGTTACGGTATAACACAAAGTCAGTTAAACTCCAGGGATCCTAGTCTGTGTGTGTGGCTATGGCTCAGAGGTAGAGCGGGTTGTCCACCATTCCGAAGATCAGCGGTTCGATCACTGGCTCCTCCAGTCTGCATGTCGAATTATCCTTGAGCAAGATACTGAACCCCAAATTGCTCCCAATGATGCTTCCATCGGTGTGTGAGTGTGTTAAAAACTGTGTGTGAATGGGTGAATGTGACTCGTAGTGTAAAAAGAGCTTTGTGTGGTAGGATGACTAGAAAAGCGCTATACAAATGCAGGTCCATTTACCATTTAAGAGATTGTGAATCAGTTTCAGCTGCTTTGGTGCAAATGAAAGTGACAACAGGTGCAATGGAGAGGCAAAAGCAAGACAACACCAAAAAGGGAATGGTTTTACATGTGGTGGCCACAGACAGTTGCTCTCTCCTTATGCTTCCTGACTGATTCTTCTCTAGTTTTGTGCTCTGCTAGTGTCCTTGTCACTACTGGTAGCATGAGGTGGTACCTGCAGCCCAATCAGGTTGCACAGGTAGTCCAGCTCCTCCAGGATGGCACATCTATATATGTGGTCGAAAGAGGGTATGCTGTGTCTCCCAGCACAGTCTCAAGAGCGTGGAGGAGATACCAGTAGCCCGGCTGTTACACAAGTAGAGCTGGACAGGGCTGTAGAAGGGCATCAACCCAGCAGCAGCAGGGCTGGTGTCTGCTGCTTTGTGTGAGGAGGAACAGGAGGAGCACTGCCAGAGCCCTACAAAATGGCCTCCAGCAGGCTGCTGGTGTGCATGTTTCTGACCCAACTGTCAGAAACAGACTCCATGAGGGTGGCATGGGGCCCCGACGTCCTCTAGTAGGACCTCTACTCACAGCCCAGCACCATGCAGCTCGATTGGCATTCGCAAGACCAGAATTGGCAGGTCCATCACTGGCACCTGTTCTCTTCACAGATGAGGGCAGGTTCACACTGAGCACATGTGACAGACGTGAAAGAGTCTGGAGAAACCATAGTGAACGTTATGCTAGCTGTAACATCATCCAGCATGACCGGTTTGGCGGTGGGTCAGTGATGGTCTTGGGAGGCATATCCTTGGAGGGTCGCACAGACCTCCATGTCATAGCCAACGGTACCCTGACTGCTGTTAGGTACTGGGATGAAATCCTCAGAGCAATTGTCAGACCTTACACTGGTGCAGTGAGCCCCGGTTCTTCCTGGTGCAAGACAATGCCAGGCCTCATGTGGCCAGAATGCATAAGCAGTTCCTGGATGATGAAGGCATTGATGCCACTGACCTTAATCCAATTGAGCATCTATGGAATGTAATGTATCTATGTATCCGACGTGGCCAACTACCGCCACAGACTGTCCAGCTGTGGCTCACTTCTGCCCCAATCTAGGTCTAATGTTATTAGTTGTGTCCTTTTCTGGTTTTAAAGGCTGCATGGCAGTAAAGTTGTGTAATATTCCGAATTAACCAGACTGTTCTACCTGTTCTATCATTTGCTTTTATGCACCTAGTGGGAATACACTTGTTACCATTAGCCAACAAAGCATTGTTTGTGGCCTGGTAATGAAGCAGTATTGGGAAGATTTCAACATCTACTCTTTGTAGCACTGTTCCAAGGGGCAAAGTGACACTAGAAAATGAAGGGTAGGGTTGAAAATAAGAAATGGCATTGGGCCAAAGTGAAGCATGAAGGAGCTGTCTCTTTGTTTTTCGAATAATAGGATAATAACAGGATGTGGGAAAATAAAGAATATGTACAATTTTCAGAGTTGTATACATTGACTCAGCTGGGTGGGCAGGGTCAGAGGGTTAACATTTTCCCTGCATGTGTGATTTTGCTGTACATGCTTTTCTATTATTGTTCCAATCGATTTTGTGGTAACACCACATGTACTGTGAGTTATACTGTACAAACTAAACTGAGCATTCTTAATCAATATTGAACTTAAACTCAACATATAACATTTTTATTCACACAGTTTTCAACCTACATTTAAGCAAGATCACACGAGAGGGAGTGCTGTTGTACTAATTATCATCATGGCTGTGATTCTGTCCTACTATCCTAATGAAGTCCTCACTCATGGAATGCCTCTTGTCCAATACCTGGTGGGAACTTACAATTGCATAAAGTGGGATAGAGCCAGGAGGTGTTCCCTAAGGAGTCTTGGTCTATAGGAAATAGTTTTCTTGACTGAACAGAAATTTTGCCTGCCAACTCTTCCTCAAAGTGAATACATATGCTCTTCGAGTCCGTCCACTTTGTCCGAGCAGTCTTTACAAGAAACTGCAGCGGTGTTATTAGTCATCTCATCCTTATATGACCCCCTCACCACCAACTACATGGATATGCTGAAAATTACTGTTCCTTAGTGATAGCTAAGTGTGCATAACGCACTGAGGTGAACAGTGTTGATGTAAAACACATCTGAATATCTCAAGTATGGTCTAACTGTGTGAAGATCCACTTGAACCCTACAGGAATCAAAAGCCTCTGGTGGTACATTATCAGGTACAAAGACACATGCATTAGTGAGGTCCAAAAATACCATATGAGGCTTACTGGCTTCTGCCCCACCTGCAGCGAAACCTGAGTTGGACCCCTTTCCTGCAGCACAGAGCGGGTGAATTTCAACATATTTCATAGGGAGGATAATTATCATTTCAAACACACAAAGAAATTCAACAGACAACTTTTGAACACTGGACACAGATTATAGAGTTAATTGTACTGAGTTAACTGTTGGAGCTTTTTAAAGTTACAAATTATTAAGTGTCACAAGCTGTTGGAGGCACAGCCAGCTTTCCCTCACCTGATGCTGAAGCTGTGGAGTGCATGGTGGTCTATCTCTCATCTGATGCTAACACTGCTGGGGTGTCTCCTTCTTCTGTAATATATTCTTCCTGTCCATCACTGTCTTTACAGTCAGGTAGGCCCGTTTTATCCTTGTCAACCTCACTGTTGTCTTCCAAATCTTCCTGACTGGCTTTGATGTATATAACAAAATAACCTATAGGCCAGCAAAGAATTTTTTAATTTGTTTTATAATATTGGCTATAAAAATTAAGACAATATCATGATGTGCACTAGGGCTGCCCCCTAATAGTCGACCAAACACTAGTCAACAAGAAAGGTCATTAGTGAAACATGAAACTCTATTAGGAGCTGCACCTTGTCGAAATAAATCAAAACCTATATGACTGGACCATGTGGGAGTTTAATTTGAAATGACAGACACAGGAAGTGGCCACGCTCAGCAGTAAGACAGGAGTCATGTTAATTTACAGAGCTGGTACCTGCGGTTATCACACAGGCTAGTTAATAACATGTCGGGCAGGAAATCCAAAGTGTGGGATCATTTTGAGAAGGTGAAGGATGAACCCAAGGTGATATGTAAACTCATCTTCATTGGTCGACTACAAACATGACGTATCATCTGAAACATGTTAGTAGCTACATGCCCATTAGCCACTTAGCACAATCATTACTGCTTTGCCGACAGCGTCATTAACAGGCGGCTCGCTCAGTGTGTGACGTGCACTTGTAGATAAAATACAGGCCTATATTAATTAAGGTTCATTAGTACGGTTTTGTGTTTCTCTGTAATGTAGTACAGTGTTAACAATGTTACTGATACTGTTCTTTCTCACACCTTCAACTCAAACCATTGTATTGCCCCATCCATCCATCCATCCATCCATCCATCCATCCATCCATCCATTTTCATCTGCTTATCCGGGACCGGGTTGCGGGGGCAGCAGGCCAAGCAAAGCACATCCCTCTCCCCGGCAACACTTTCCAGCTCCTCCTGGGGGGACCCCAAGGCGTTCCCAGGCCAGACGAGATATGTAATCCCTCCAGCGTGTTCTGGGTCTGCCCCAGGGCCTCCTACCAGTGGGACGTGCCTGGAACACCTCCAGCGGGAGGCGCCCAGGAGGCACCCTGATCAGATGCCCGAGCCACCTCAACTGACTCCTTTCGACGCGAAGGAGCAGGAGCTCTACTCCGAGCTCCCTCCGGATGTCCGAGCTCCTTACCCTATCTCTAAGGCTGAGCCCAGCCACCCCACAGAGGAAACTCATTGGGGTCACTACCCAGAGTTCATGACCATAGGTGAGGGTTGGGATGTAGATGGACCAGTAAATTGAAAGCTTTACTTTCTGGCTCAGCTCCCTCTTTACTACGACGGACCGGCGCAGCGCCCGCATCACTGCAGAAGCCGCACCGACCCGCCGATCCATCTCACGCTCCATTCTACCCTCACTCGTCAACAAGACCCCAAGATACTTGAACTCCCTCGCTTGAGGCAGTAACTCTCCCCCAACCCGGAGAGGGCAAACCACTGGTTTCCGACAGAGGACCGGGTTGCCCCGCCCAAAATATATAATTTAACAATTACATTTAATCATCATCATAAACATGCAGACGACTAGTTGACTAATGGCCCTAAATGACGACTATTGGTGGACTAGTAATAATCTTAGTCAGGGGCAGCCCTAATGTGCACTCTATGTAGTTGTAATTTTTTAAAACTAATAAAACATTTTTTAATTTTGAATTCTTATTATAATAGTTGTTGACATGCGGGGACTGATGGACCTATGGGGCCCCCACCTCACAGGGACTGCAGGTGTTTACTTTCCAGGCCAGCTGAGGTATTAATGTGAACTTCCTGGCCTCTTAGATAAATGCCTGCATTTATGGAGGTCCTGCTTTGTCAACTCAGATGTCAAACAGCAGGCTGCCATTAAAATATTCTGATGTGAAAGCACCTTTTTTTTTCTCTCCTGATAATATTTTGTTAAGTTTTACCTCTCAGTTTCCCTCAAATGATAGATCCGCTGAAAAAAAAAAAAATGTTGTGTCACCTTATTCTGAATAAGCATCTACTTAGTTTCTCTCTTTGATCACTGTTCTTGAAAAAGAAAAAAAATGCTAAAGCTCTCATGGTGGAGAGAATCACACCAGTAGAGTTTGGAGCACTCTAAAAGTGCATTATAACCACAGGAAGAGACCCTGCTTAGACATGAAATTGACTCCCGCTGTTTGCAACTTCTTCCACTCAGTTGGAGTCCTTAAGTCTAAAGAGTCTCAGGTTTCTAAAGCCCTCTCTGCTTCTACTGTTGGAACTGCATCCTAAACAAACAGCAGCACTGCCCCCGACAACAGTGATGCCAGCAAAAATGCAAAATGTATTCAAAACAGC
>NC_065525.1:19476505-19548458 GCF_006386435.1 Epinephelus moara | reverse complement strand
AGAGAGCACGCGCGCGCATGTGAGAAACACAACATTGATTTACAATTGTGGTGACCTCCTCCCAGGCTACCTTTGCATCATCAGCCCGTGGAGGTCTGCTCGCAGTTCCGTATATTCGGACACTGCGAGCTTGGACCTCCCGGACCAAAACATCAGTTTCCTCCTGGGAGAAGTTTGGCCGTCTGACGCTGCTGCTCTCTTCTGCCAGGGCAAATTAAGTAAACTCTGATTACGCCTTCGTGCGGCTCGCAAATTAAGTAAACTCTGATTACGCCTTCGTGCGGCTCATTTAAGGGCGAGGAGAGGGGCTCGTTTGATTGGTTTGATGTGTGTAAAACCCACTCCACGCCTTCTCTCCTCCCTCTTTCCGACTTGCGCAGGTAGGAGGGATGGAGGTGGGAAAGAGGAGTAGCTGCGCCAGGCGCATGGTAGGGCTGAACGATTTTGGAAAATAATCTAATTGCGATTTTTCCGCTCAATATTGCGATTGCGATTTAATATGCGATTATTTTTTCAAGGTCCTCTTCTCATGTATTTTTCAACGAACACAAGAAATAAATCAATCTGTTTCATAATAAACAATATCAGATTTATTTAAAGCGCAGATTACAACAATAAAGCAAACAAATCTGTGGCTTTACCTCTTCAACATGTCTAACTTTTCACGTTTCATGAAACATGATAAGTAAACATGTGGACTGCACTTCTTAAACACTGTCTGAACTTAACAGGACAGTCTATAAATAAATGAATAAAATATACAGTCAGATATAAATATAAAAAAATAAAGCTTACTGATCTCCAGTCAGTAACATCACAAATACTAAAGTGCAGGAAAAGTAAGGAGAACAAATATCTGCTTTAACCAATTGGACATTTTTTAGGTAAATCAAACTCCCAATGAACACAAAATAAACTAGTGAATGTTCTTATTAAAAGAAGGGGAAAAAAACTTTTTGAACACTAATGGAAATATGATATTCACTCAGTAACAGCAGCACACAACATACTAAAGTGCAAAATGAGTATGGCACTGTCAGCCAGAAAGATTCTTCTGTGTAGTTCTCAGGAGCTCACAGATTTTTTGCAAGGAAAACCAGCATGTCAACTTTCGCTGGTTTTAAAGACGAGCGAGTGCAAGTCACTATATTCCCTCCAGCGCTGAAAAGAAGCTCTGAAGGAGCACTTGTCGCAGGGACACAGAGATACGTGCAGGCCATATTGCACAGTCGTGGAAAGTTGATCTTGTGCACCTTCCACCAGGCCAAGGGGTCATCTTCTCCATCGATGGCAGGGGTCATGAGGTAAGTGTTTAACTCTGCCTCAGTGACATCTTCAAGTTGCATGGGAGAAGCAGAAGAGGCCACAGCAGTCTTGAAGAAGCTGCCAAGAGACTTCTTTACCTTTTCGCCAGAGGGCTGTGCACCTTGAGGCCTCGGAGTGGTTTCAGTACGAGGCCTCTTCTCCTACCAGATGAAAAAAAAACAGCAATTAGTATTGAAGTTAGATTACAAATAAATAAATATAAAGTGTGTTTGTGATATCATAGATACATAATTATTACTAACCTGGCTATATGCACGCCTTGCTGATTCCAGCATTTCAGTCTTGAGTCGGGTCTTAATGGTAGGAATGTTGTCTGCGGTGATGTATTGGGTTTTGAACCTGGGGTCCAGGAAGGATGCAACATCCAAAAGCTCTTGGATGCTGGGGTCACTGTACTTATCATTGAGGTATGCCAGGACCTTGGTTTTGATTGACCTAGTCAGGTCAGTGTCCTCTTGATCTTCAGCCAGGACTGATGTGGCCAGAAGGTGAAGAACTGGTTTGAGGTAGGAGATGCTCACATACTCCTCTCCAGAGAGAGCATCTGTAAAGTCCAGGAGAGGATGCAGTGCATTGTGAATAGACTCCAACACCTGAACATCCTGCCAGGATGGGATGAGGGAGCGTGCATATCGGTCACCTGACAATACCTGAGAAATGGCTTTGAGCTGCTCTAGCACCCTGGCAATCATCATTTCTTTGGATCCCCATCTTGTTGGGCATTCAGTGATGAGGCTGTGCTCAGGAAGTTTGAGCTCCCTCTGTGCTTCAGTCATTGCTGCCTTCTTCTTCCAACTGTGAGAGAAGTGCCCCACCACCTTCTTGCACAGCCCTATTGCTCTTGACACTCTGTCATCTTTGAGTGCATGTCCTGTAATACAAAATAATATAAGAACAGTGTAATTTATACAATTTGATTTGTGTGATTAAGGTTATCAACTTTGGAATAAATACACACATTCACATTCTCTCCCTCCACCTCTTACACACACACACACACACACACACACACACACTGTCTCTCTCTGCTCACACAATCACGCACACACATGCCGACATACGTCATGATACTAATTTACGTACCGATGGCAAGATGTAATCGGTGCCCAAAACACTGCAGTCTGGTCCATTCATTTATCTGTGCTGCCATCACCATATTCGATGCGTTGTCCGTCGTTATACAGATGTGGTTTTCTTCCTGTAGATCCCTGCTGGCAAGCCCCTCTCTCAGGGCGGCTGCAATGTTTTCCCCCGTGTGGTCGTCCGGGAAGTAGGATGCTTGAAGGCAGCGAGCTTTGAGATTTAAGTCTTCGTCAATGTAATGCACCGTTAGACTCTGGTATGGCTCCGACGTACGGCTCGACCACAGATCAGTTGTTGTTGCAAAAAACGCCACTGTTTTCAGCTCCGCTGCAACTCTCTGTCTGCATTTTTTGTATAGCTCAGGTATGGCAACCTGGCTAAAATGTGTGCGTGAGGGCATTCTGTACCGCTTATCCATTGTGTTTACCAAAGCCGTAAACCCAGGATTGGTCACTACACTAATGGGCATCATGTCTTTCGCTATGAACTCCGTTATTGTCTGAGTTATTTCCGCGTGCCGTTTCGAATTCTGTTCATAAGGAGTAATACTTTCAAACAGTTCGGTCAGTGATCCCTGTCGGCTGGTACTTTGCTTACTTGAAGTTGTAGCACTGGTCGTTGGCATTCTAGCCATGCAACTATCGTACATGGCTTTGTGTTTTTTTTTTAAGTGTTGATAAAGGTTCGTAGTGTTACCTCATGAGGTAGCAACAGTAGCGAAGCACGTTCTGCACAATACCTGACGTTGCGCAGCATCTTCTTTTTTATAGCCAAAATAATTCCACACAACTGACGTGCTGCCCCTCTTTGGTACCAACCAAACTTTCAGCTGTGCGCTCTTCTGACGAGCCTGAGGCCATGGTGCAGCAGGTTAAAGCGCAGCGTTGACTTCTCTCCCTGCCTGCTCTGCTTTGCTCCGCTCGGCTCACTCGCAAGTCACGTGACCAGATCACATGACCAGTCAAATTGCAGCCTTTGCGGTTAGAAAATCTCGTTTTGTCATATCGCGATATTATCGCAAATGCAATTAATCGTTCAGCCCTAGCGCATGGTGTGCCAAACTTGCAAAATCCGCCTGGCCACACCCAGTTGGCGAAGCACAGGTGCGCTGCGCCCCCGGCTCGCCCAGTCTGCAAAACTAGAGCCCTATGAGTGCATGCATTTCAACATGGCTTTATTAATAATTCATAGTGCAGCTTTGCTTTTGATTCAGTTTTGCATCAATAAACATTAAGTTGGCTTAAAATGCCATTTTAACAGAATACCTTTTAGTCGCCAATCTACTTGATTCAGCCGATCCTTTTGTAAAGATAAACAAATTACTGTCACAGTACACACATTTGTTCCACAAAGAAAGACATTTGTCAATAAAAATAACAGGCATCAAAACCTGTTAAGAGAAAGACATTTGTCAATAAAAATAACAGGCATCAAAACCTGTTAAGAGAGCATCTACTTTTTAAGCCGGCAGTGCCATTACAGCGTTTATGTGTGGAGATAGTTTACTTAAAGAGCAGTCACCCCATTACAATGAGCTGCTGAAAGAAACAGGAAAATGGAGACGAGCATTGTTACTTTGCCAAAATCTATTTTTCCAATGTCGTGTTTCACAGATGGCGAGAGTCATGTATGACTTTTTCGTTTTGATCATTGCACCCATTTTGTCCTCTTTAACTGAGGTTGAATTAATTTAAATGAATTTTCTCTCAAATTCATGCGCTATACGTCAACATTCTTTGATAAACATGCAACTAATTTCCACCAGAGAAGCAGAAGAGCGCTGCAATATTTTAATTAGCTTTTCATGTATATGTGCAAAAGCTACAAATAGTGTTGCACGGTATACCGGTACTAAAATAGTACTGCGGTACTAGAGTATTCCAAACGGTACTATACTGCATTTGGAAAATACTGGTACTTTGAAATTGATTCAATTCATTAATTTAGTTAATTTATTTTACTCATTTATGCACACAAACGCCTTTCTTGTTCCTATTGGAGCACAGATTGCACAAGTGGTGTGTATGACAACACCTGTATCAACATTCGCAGCTGGCGTACGTGATAAAAGACAAGAGAAAGTCTGCCTCGCAAAGGGAGACAACACGAGACAACACCAACCTGGTGGAACATTTGAGCAACCAAACCGTGACGTCTGTATCGAGGTACTTAGCGAACCATGATTTTTTGGTACCGTTACACCCCTACTATTAATTGTTCTAAAGGTTTGTATCCAAAAGGACTTTTCCTTAGGAAAAGTACCGAAAAGTATCGAAATTCATATTGGTATGGGCACCAAAACAAAGATTTTGGTATCGTGACAACACTAGCTACAAATTTAACAAAGGGCCAAAGTCGGGACGTAATTACATCAATATTCATGCTGTGATTTCTTTAAAACCAAACATATTATAAAAACATCTTCATTTTGTTGTCCCAAGATACTTGAACTCCCTCGCTAGTTGTTGACATGCGGGGACTGATGGACCTATGGGGCCCCCACCTCACAGGGGCTGCAGGTGTTTACTTTCCAGGCCAGCTGAGGTATTAATGTGAACTTCCTGGCCTCTTAGATAAATGCCTGCATTTATGGAGGTCCTGCTTTGTCAACTCAGATGTCAAACTGCAGGCTGCCATTAAAATATTCTGATGTGAAAGCACCTTTTTTTCTCTCCTGATAAATATTTTGTTAAGTTTTACCTCTCAATTTCCCTCAAATGATAGATCCGCTGAAAGCAAAATGTTGTGTCACCTTATTCTGAATAAGCATCTACTTAGTTTCTCTCTTTGATCACTGTTCTTGAAAAAGAAAAAAAATGCTAAAGCTCTCATGGTGGAGAGAATCACACCAGTAGAGTTTGGAGCACTCTAAAAGTGCATTATAACCACAGGAAGAGACCCTGCTTAGACATGAAATTGACTCCTGCTGTTTGCAGCTTCTTCCACTCAGCTGGAGTCCTTCAATCTAAAGAGCCTCAGGTTTCTAAAGCCCTCTCTGCTTCTACTGTTGGAACTGCATCCTAAACAAACAGCAGCACTGCCCCCGAGAACAGTGATGCCAGCAAAAATGCAAAATGTATTCAAAACAGCAGCTATTTGCATCAGCTTTTGAAGTAAATGCAACATGATGGCGTGCAATATATTTTTAATTTAATAAATGAACAAAATACAACACAGCGCTTTTACATTTACATGAAAAGCAGAGGCTTCTCAGTGCTCTCTAGTAGCTGTTAGCATTTAGCTTCTAAACACTCAGCTGATAAAAACTCCAAATCAAAGCGGTAAACGATCACTGTGACATTATGAGTGCATGCATTTCAACATGGCTTTATTAATAATTCATAGTACAGCTTTGCTTTTGATTCAGTTTTGCATCAATAAACATTAAGTTGGCTTAAAATGCCATTTTAACAGAATACCTTTTAGTCGCCAATCTACTTGATTCAGCCGATCCTTTTGTAAAGATAAACAAATTACTGTCACAGTACACACATTTGTTCCATGAAGAAAGACATTTGTCAATAAAAATAACAGGCATCAAAACCTGTTAAGAGAGCATCTACTTTTTAAGCCGGCAGTGCCATTACAGCGTTTATGTGTGGAGATAGTTTACTTTAATGAGCAGTCACCCCATTACAATGAGCTGCTGAAAGGAACAGGAAAATGGAGACGAGCATTGTTACTTTGCCAAAATCTATTTTTCCAATGTCGTGTTCCAAAGATGGTGAGAGTCGTGTGTGACTTTTTCGTTTTGATCAATACACCCATTTTGTCCTCTTTAACCGAGGTTGTTAAATTAATTTTCTCTCAAATTCATGCGCTATACGTCAATGTTCTTTGATAAACACACAACTAATTTCCACCAAAGAAGCAGGAGAGTGCTGCAATATTTTAATTAGCTTTTCATGTATATGTGCAAAAGCTACAAATTCAACAAAGGGCCAAAGTCGGGACGTAATTACATCAATATTCATGCTGTGATTTCTTTAAAACCAAACATATTATAAAAACATCTTCATTTTATTGTCATTGCCTTAATTAACATTTCCTCGGGCATCTCTGACAAATCTATTTGTATCCATTATTGCACACATATCATTATGATAACTCTCAGCTCAATGCACCAGTTTGTTTGCACTCTTATTAAAATATGTTCAACAACTCTTAAAAGGCATCACAAAAGCTACAACACTAAGTGGAGGCATTACACTTGCTTGCGCTGATGTTTCAGAGCAATGCCAAATAAATGAATTTATTCATGCCGTTTAGTTATATCTGTCCCCGATTCTGTTTCACTTAATTTTTCAACTTCGGCTCTGCTTTGTGTTTTCCGCTGCCTTTTATTTTTGTAGCGTCTGCTGCTTTTTGCAATTAAGGCACAGTGCGATCAGTCTGTCACTGTCAGCTGAGAATAGGGAAGGCTGGGTATATGAGAGCAGAGTCGTCAGGATGAGACAAATGGGTTGTGATGCATCTGTTGTATGACAACTTCCCTCGGGAAAAATATGTATTAGTATTTCGTTGCTGTGATCACCTGGTCCAAAGAGGTCAACAAGTGCGCTGATGAAGTAAGCCAGTCTGCTTGCATGCGTTTAAGCATACAGAGAATGAGAACTAGCACTGTACAGGAGCAACACTCAGCCCAGATGAGTGTGAATACTTTGCAAAGACCGCACTATGCTCTCTGACCTCTTTTCGCTTCAGTTGGAGGACACGACCCTTCTCTTATTTAAAGACTCAAACATGCTTTTGTAGCTCAATCAACACACCTGACTAACATTCGAGTGCAAAAAGGACTGCGGAGATACAAAGAGCATGCCTGAGCATTAACTATGAAAGAAAGCTGGCTACAACGAAAGATTTAAGTCTACCAGACACTTCAAACACAGTAATTAAGACGTCTGAATAGACAAACATGCCATGAGTGCAACAACTTTGCAGCAAGAACATCTCCAATAAATATTTTCTGTTTGTGCCCGGCCATGAGGTCCTCCAGTTGAAGGCGCAGAGAGTTTGAAAAGCGTGCGACTGAACAGATGCAGTTGCCTGGCTGCTTATTTTAGTTCCTCACAGCGGATGTTTTTCCCATCTCTGTTCTTGCAGGGCTTTATGCCATTGATCTAAAATCCAGCATACATAAGCATATCTAAGGCAAACTTTTATTTTTGAAGATTTGGAGATGGAAAGTTGTGAATAGGGAGGGAGAAAAAAATAATACATGTTATGCTGGGAGTCTGAAATGTTAGAATCTTGAAATCGTGGGATTTTATGACTCACATAAATAAAGCAAAAAAAACAAAAGGATAATGATTCAGTTCGCTTGGTGATCATTAACAGCAGATTTTGTATTTGAAACATTCTCATGTGTAATAATTCCTTTTAATCTATTATGCATTACTAAAGTACTCCTTTCAGAGGGAAAAAAAATACTAACCTTTTGCTACTTCCTCGACTGTTAGTCATAAATAATTTGGCATTCTGGATGCTTGCTTAAAAGTAAAGTATGTTTTGCATTTGATGTAAAATAATGACATTCCTAAGAGCATTCAGGGTATGTAATTATCTAAATTGAACATATACTCCTGTAGGACCTTTGTATCTGGCTTCGGCTTAAATCATCATACAGAACACATGACTTGAATTTTCATCAACATGTGCGTAACTCACAGTATCAGATTTGCAACAGACATGGACTGGGCTTTGCTGTAAGGCAGAGGCAGCTGTGTTTTATAATGCAGTTTGCATTCTCTGTTCCCCATTAAATCCATTCCTCGGGACAGACTTCAACTTGTGACCCTTCTATTAGCCCTTGTGCACCCGGCCTGGTGATTAGAGGAACATTAGGAAATTAAAGGCAAATTGCATTACCAGAGAAACAGATGGAGGTGCTGCTGAGGATCCAACATACAGGACACGGAACCTGCTGATGCTCAGACTTTCCACCCTTTCATCGGCCAATGTATGATACTAAATGTCACCCCCAGGTAGCAATTTCTCAGGTGGCACATTCTGATAAAGGATAAGGCCTTTTAGTTGGAGCAGAGTGTTTTAATCTCAAAGTTTGGTTAGGTGTATGGGAAGACTTTAGTGTTATTTCAGCCCTCAGACTACTCAAGCATATTAATTAGTTGTCAATAACTTCCCGACAAGCAAATAGTTTAAACACTCTGGGGTTTTGAGGAAATATGTATAAGCAGAAATATGTATAAGTGGTAATACGAGCGGATAAAAATGTGATGATGCAGCTGATGAAAATAAAGATTGACCTCCAGGAGAAGGAATTTGTTTAGTAGATAAAATAATTCATTAGGAGTGAATGAGACAAAATAAAACATATTTCAGGGGAAAGTGCCCTGACCAGTCTTTTAAAATGATTAATCTCTCTTAGGCTCATGTCCTCCCTACCTTGACCTGGTGTGCACGCTTCATGAAGGAGGCAAGCTATAAATTGCTACATCTAATATACATAAACATGTTATGGTGCATTTGGTGCTCTTGAATATCTTTGGAAACACATCATACTGGGCCTCACTCACCAATATGTGCGTAGAAATGTACATACTTTGTGAGCAAAATACAGTAAGTGCAAACTTACCGTTGGATTCATGACACATGTGCACCGGCCAGGGGCGTAAATACAGACGGTGCAGGTGGGGCAGTTGCACTGGGGACCATGGTGTGAGGGGGCCCAGAGAGAGTGGGCCCTGCAACAATATGTTGGGCAGAAAAACAGGCCCTTGTGAGTAATTCAGATTGCCACCATAACTTTTTGTTATTCATTAATTTATTTAAATTTTTCTGTCTTTTTCTGCATATTTTTGGTTTGTGCTTGTTCTCAGTCCATGTACATTGTCCTGTAGGGCTGCAATTAATAGTAATGATGGTGATAATAATTACGATGACAATTATTACTACTATGGTCTCTCCTTGTCAGGGTTTAGGTGGTTGAGGTGGAAGGGAACAAGGGAAATGAGGGGGGCATTTTATCTTGTATTGTACCACATTTGTGACTGCAACACTGACTTTCCCGTCTATAATACAAACAATAAACAACTGATCACAAGAAAAGATCGCCACCTTCAAAAGTATGCGCTCAAACATTTAATTAAAAATGGTGCCATTTACTATATATATATATATATATANTATATGTATATATCTTGAGAGGCAAAGATATATACAGTAGTTTGCCTATAAATCATGTTTTTTTGTTTTGTAAAATTGTCAGTAGCAATATAAGAAAATATGTTGATACATGCTTACTCTGGGTGGCACGGTGGTGTGGTGGTTAGCACTGTTGCCTCACAGCAAAAGGGTTGTTGGTTCGGTCCCGAGTGCGGGAGCCCTTCTGTGTGGAGTTGCATGTTCTCCCTCTTGTCAGCATGGGTTTTCTCCAGGTACTCTGGCTTCGTCCCACAGTCCAAAGATTGGTGACTCTAAATTGTCCTAGCTTAGATGCATAACTAGTAACTAGCATACACTAAGGCCCTTTATAATAGTATGCACTGGGGCCCGTTGTAATTACCTTACGCCACTGGCAGCAGCCAACTTTTTTTTTACTATTGTGCATATGTAAGTGACTCAGAATCATTCTACATTGACAGGCATGTAGCCACTATTTACAACCAGCATACTGCCACTCTGTTTGACCAGGTACAGTGCGGTATGGTGGTGCAGTGGTTAGCATTGCCGCCTCACAGCAAGAGGGTTCCTGGTTAAAACCCAGGTTCTGTGTGGAGTTGGCATGTTCTTCCTGTGTCATTTGGGTACTCCGGCTTCCTCCCACAGTCCAAGGACATGCAGGTTAATTGGTGACTCTAAATTGTCCGTAGGTGTGAATGTGAGTGTGAATGGTTGTCTGTCTTTATGTGTCAGCCCTGTGATAGTCTGGTGTACCCTGCCTCTCACCCAATGTCAGCTGAGATGGGCTCCAGCCCCCTCGCAACCCCTAACAGTATAAGTGGAAAATGAATGAATGAATGAGTGTATCATGGACATATTAGTAAATGTCTTGGCAGTTGGAAATGGCTGATAAGCCATTTGTCAATCACATCACACATATAATGTCGTTCTCTAAAGATGCACTTTCTCCTGCTGGCTGCAATATCATCCAGCAAAGCTAGATATGCAATCTTAACATCTGCTCCGAAGTAATCTTTTACATACCCTTTACTTATACGCAATTTCATGGCACTAGAAATTGGTGCGATCAGCCGGTCATTAGAGACCAAGTAAATGAATAACAATGAAAAACAAAACTGTTTAATATGGACATTATCATACACTTCATTGTAAGCTAGGACTCGGACACTCAGTTTTTAGTGGTTAATATTTAATTATGACAATAATTGATGAGGATGAATTCCATTATTTAATACATTTGGCCTTTGGCTTAGTAAATTAATGGTTTTAAATATTGTTGTCTGCTAAAGCCTATTTAAATAAATGGGGTTTTGATATGTTGTGCATTTAGTTAAATGGTGTGTGTTTACACAAACTGTACTGTTTACTCAGTACAAACATAATTAGGTAAGAATTGATGAACCTCAGATTTGAGCGTGGAGGCACTGTTTGTGAATGAGGCCTATTCTCCTCTTAAAATAGCCCTTTCACTTCAGTGGTACCTTTTAGTTCATAAGGAATGTAGGTGCATGCGGAATTATAAAGGTCGAATCTGTTTGACCTTAAATCTGAAGTGGAGACTAGATTTTAAACCACTGTCATAAATTAGGAAATAAAAGCACCTACAAGTTTAACCTACATAATTTATTCCCAATTTTCTCCCATGATTGTCCATTCCCCTTCTGGGATAGCTTATGAGACGTATTAATATTTTAAATGTTGCCCCTGTAGAGATAGGGCTCATTGCTCATCTTCGGATGACACAGGCATGGTAATGAAAGGTGGCCTTTGAGCTTCGGAGGTAAGAGCCGGTATCACGCACTCCCATACTGAACGAGAAGATGCCTTTTATGACTGATTTAACATAGGGGGACCCGTGGCAAGGTTTAATTCATTCAAACAAAAATACTCCATCCAGCTATTCTACTGCGTGTATTCCTCAGCCTGACTGTGTTCTTCAGAAAATGTGTTACTGCTTAGTTTTCCCCTCAGACTCACAGGGAACAGAATATCTTAAGTTCTGTGCTTTTATATTTCACAGATACTAATAAATATGTATTTTTTTGTACTCTCACTCTTGGCCGGTGCTCAGTGCTTGGAGATATGGGTGTTGTGCCTGTGTTTTGACAGTGTGACAGGTTTAGTGCTGGAGGATTGTCAGATGTCTCTCTTGCCAAATATTGTCCACAGTATCTACTCGCAGATTTCCCCTGAGCCCACGTCTTCACAAATACAAGGCTTACACAGGAGCACCACCAAGGTGACACTTGTAAATAAATGACAGGGATTAACGTAATTAAGGCTTCCATTATTTTATATCTACGTATGTCCTTCTGTACCTACACATCAACTAGAGGCTGGCAACATTTAAATAGCTTAAATGATGAGGGTGAAACCGTGGCCAGCACCGTGAGCTGTTTACTACAAATCTATACAGATTGCCATTTACATGCAACCAACCATGATCTGATTTGTAAGTGAAGACACCACATTACATTGCGACAGCAGATTTTTCCCTGCAGCAACTTATTTCCCATTTTTCTATCAAGTTGCTATCAAAGTGTTCCCTTTTGACGACATGCAAATTTCTAAACAAAAAGAAAAAAAAAAAGAAAAAAAAAAGATTTTATTTACATGGGAATAGATTGATACTGTCGAGAGTGGATTTATTTTTTTGCTGTGCATGTCACAAACTGCAAAAACATAAAACTCTAACATGCTCTTTCACAATAACAAATTTCAATGCTCCAGTTTGATTATTCCCACTCTGGCTATGACCTTAATAAGTCAAAACGTGCAATACATATTTTGGCTGCCACTCGAAGGCATAAGAACCCCATAATGAACTGACAGATACATAGCCTGACATTATCGCATTAGAGAGTTGTTAGGGCTCAGCAAACATCTTAGCAAACAGTCGCCTGTTTACACATTTATTTGCAGTCCTGTTTCTGGTCACATAACAAATGTAAGTCCAATATTTATCCACCTCTTAGCTGCATTTTAGTCTCCGCTAACTCCTGAAAGAAAATAATGTGTGGTTTTGAAGCTTGCTAGATGTTCCAGTGTCTTAACTAACTTTGTGTAACTGCTGTTTGGTGTTGGGCAGCTACTTTACAGGTAGTTTGGAGCTGATTTGCTGTAATTTGGTTGATGAGAGTGGTGAGATTTAAGGTGGATTTATACCTCTGCGTCAGCTCTATGCAAAGCCTATGCACGTGGCCTACGCCGTTGTGCACATTTATAGACTACTTAAGTGGTGGTGTGTCTATATCACTTTGCAGTTACACCCCAAACCACTAGTCGGCTTCGAGGTTTCTGTGAAGTAAAGTTAAGTTGATTCAAAACACACATTAAACATGGCTTAATAGTGACAATTTCAAACACAAGTGCACAAATCAGCTTCATTATAACTCGCAGGATTCACAGACAAAGCATTTGTCTTTTGTTGGACACATTTTCCAAACAAATACAACATGCTAGTATTTTTAGCACAAGCCTATAGTATTTTACATTGTATAAATCAGCTTAGCGGCTAGCAGACTTCTCCTGTACTCATATGAAGCCAGGGACAACAGCAACATTTCAAAAAGGTAAAGTTAAAATTTGGCTCCATTACAACTCACAAGGTTCACTGACAAAACAACTGTCTTATACTAAACACGTTGTCTTATACTAAACACGTTTTCCAAACAAATACAACATGCTAATGTTATTAGCACAAGCCTATGGTGTTACTCATATGAAGCCAGGATAAATCACACACAAGACTCAAAATGCTATTTTATGGAGGCTGTATTGTTTAAACAATTTATTGTTTCTTATCTGTGAAATTAACGTAAATAAAAGCTTCGTTTCCACTGAGGGAAATGGTTTCAGCTTACAAAAATAGCCAGGAGGTCTGAGTCGCCGTGACGTGAAGTTACATTTATCGGGAGGTGCACGTCAGGCTATGCTATAGGGCACGATGTAGGCTCTGCGTCAACGTAGAGCCTATGACTCACAAGTATAAATCCTGCTTTAGCCTGACTCTCTTTGCTCAATTTCTATTTCCAAGGGGTGTCATTAATGCATAGCTGTCAAGTCTCCCGTTTTGGCTGGGAAACTACCGTATTTTACCCCTCTTTCCCGCCGTCCTCCCGTATTAGTATTTTCCTGTAAATCTCCCGTATTATAATAACATAATAACCCTGTAGTATAACGTAGGAATGTTCACAGCATTTCAGTGTCAACAAAGGTAGGCCTATCAGATTCTGATCACCTAATTGTAGTTAGTAAGTGGTTGACAAGTGGTTATTTTAGATTTCCTGTACACCTGTCTTAAAATGTAAGGGATACTGGAGCTTGATTGGGGTGGTGGGACGGCTTGCGGCAGGCGCCGGAAAATTTCCCTTATTTTCAAATCCAAAACTTGACAGGTATGTTAATGGGTTATCAACATGTGATGTAGCGTTGATAGGAATTGGCATGGTAGGAAAAAGAAAAGGCTGAGCAATGGAAAAATGTAAACTGACTACATTGCAGAGATGAGCTGGTATATTATGAGTTGTAATGTTAAACTTTTTGCCTTATCCTGTTGGAAGCACAGCAAGCAAATCTTTTTCTCAAGAAAAAGTCGATTGTTCTTGTGGCAAAAATATACAATCCAGTTTGTTTAAATCTGATGCATATTTTGTTACTGATGTGGCTCAAACAGAAAGTTTCACATCAACTGCAGTTTTTTTTGGTTGTTTTCAAAAATGCCTCAGGAGCACTCCTCTTTGTAGTCTTCATCTCAAACAGATCCAAAGTGAAGGCAATCAGACGCATCTGCGGGGCAATCGAAGCATGAGTTTGCAGATAAAAAATTAGTCAACAGATTCCTCTGATTCCCAATGCAGGCCGAGACTGGACCCAACTGTAAACTTGTCGGCCATAAAGGTGTGTTTCCCACTAGGATGGAGGGGACATGTCCCCCTCACTTTTATTGTCTCAGATTCACTTTCTTACTAAACAGTACTCTCTTACTGTCCAGCCACCGTAATCCAGAGGAGAAAGGATCTGAGTTGGGAATAGATTAATTTTAATCATTCTCATCTAAGTTATTGGGCTTAAAGCAGGTATTACGTTTAAACCACAGTATAGGTAAACTGGGTTTTTTGGGGGATTAAACATTCATTTAATCCATATTTCTATTTTATTTACAGTTAATCTTGATGCCAGAATTGAACATTAGTCAAAAACAAGATATTTAATCAGCACAGTGCTTTGTAGTTACATTTGTGTTAAACATTATCTAATGAAAAGTGTCAGGTTTAATAAAGGAAAAAAAGGATAGGTGTTAGAAAACCAGCTTGCCGGTTTCAACAAAGGTGTGAAAGTCAGGATCATTGATGTTTGAGAGTGCATGAGAGTGAGTAATGCGAGGCACGTGTTGTCAGTGTGAAACAAAAGAAAATAATGCAGCAAAGTAACAATTAGAGCTTGGTGAATGGACCGACGATTGGGAAGGCGTGCTTAATTATCTAAGTTAGGGCAGTCGCACCTCAGCTCCACCCAGCCAAGGTCCTGCAAGAGATAAGCACATACAGTACTGAGAGTACTAAGGCAACAGGACTCTTGGTTGGAAAGTTGTGATCCTCACTAGAGTTTCTGTTACTGTACAAAGGTTTACATTGTTTTTCTTTTGTCATACTACCACCATTATGGAAAAAACAATACCCAATTTTATCATGTTTTGTTATTTCATAAATTAACGAAACCTATCAAACCTACAACCTTGGGCCATAAAACCAATTCCACAAGCTTAGAGAAGACACATTTTTTGTAAACCTGCAGAGGCTTATAATTCTATGTGGGTCTGTCATATTTGTATATTTCAATTTAATTTAGTTAAAGTTTAGTTTAATTTAGTGAAGCTTTCAGGTTGAAGGCTGTATGCACAGTGTTGAGTATTGTCCTTATCAGGTTTAGGGGAATATTCCATTTCAAGTAAACGTAACTACGGTGTATATGGCAGGAATAAATTGTTCTGCTTAAACACACACATATCCGGTTTAGTCACCAGCACACTGTGAACAGTGTGGACAGTGAGCCTCAAATATCAGTGAGTGTAAAACCTCATGTTTAAAAAAAACAAAGGATGTTCCTACTGTGTGAGCATGCTTTGGCTGCCTGATATCAGACAGAACTATTGACACTTCGTTTTCATCTTCAGTCTGACATCGCATCCACTCTAATTAATTGAATTTCCCTAACCGATCACTAGAAACCACCATATCCACCTTGAGCTAATGTGAGTCAACACTGATACGTAGCCATGCCAACATATTTGATTTGCCAGGGTTTTAAGAGTGAAGCTGACCAAAGTAAAACAAACTACAATGTCGGGCGATATTGAGAAGACATGTCGATTTAGAAAACATTAAATAAAGCAGCATCTGTCTTCTGTTGTAGCTCTTGGGAGAAGTTTGCAGGGAGGGTTTTCTGCCAGGAAGACATTTCTTGGTTTAGGTCAAGAAAAAAAATAGTGGTTTGGATTAAATTATTCGATTTCTGCCAAAAAAAACTTCCATGTGCTAGTGGTCACCATTGTTGTTATTACTTCTTATTGGTTGTGATACACTGCTTGCCCATGGAGCTAATTAGGGGTGTAAATCACAACAACAACAATACGGTATTTGCTGATATTATAAAGTCTGGAATGATATGATTTCGATTCAGTGCAATATAGAGGCCTTTGATCGATATGAGATGGCATTATCTGCCCATTTAACACAATCTGTTTCAGAAGACGCTGCCACCCCTTTGTTTTTTTTTTTTGTTTTGTTTTTTTTTGCTTTTGGCTATAACAGATAAAAACAACACATAAATAATAAGTGCAGTAAAGTTAACTTTTAAATGACTCCTCCAGCACACATAAAACAGCACATGGGAGAATTTAACCCTCATGGGTTTCTGTCAGAGAGCCCTTTCTATAAGAAATGTTTTCATTTTAACCCAAACTATCATCTTTTTCATAAAACTGCAAAAAAAAGGTGAACTTCTCCCAACAGCCATAAAACATGGGTTAACAACAACATTGTTTAACCAAAGTATCAAATTCAGCTGTCATGTCATTTGTTTTTTGCTAGTGACCCATTATTAGTTTAAGCATGTTTGCATTGCATAAATTAGCCTAGCGGCTAGCAGACTTTTTTCCTCTACTCATAGCTTAACTATTACATTAACGTAAGTTAGCGGAGTGAGATGCTGATCCAGGCAGGTACACTGTATAATGTCTCATAACAGCATTTTTTTTTACATACAGCTGTTGACCCATATTTTCTGCTTTATCAGAAATATTTCCACACTGCTGATTTATTCCCAATTTAAAAACCTAATCGTCTGCCTGCTGCTGTGTGACGGTGACATGGAATTTCAAGATAAAGGCATATATCGTAAAGATGATGATATGGATCGATGTTTTTCACTTTGCATAAATGATATTGGATTGTTCATCATTGAATCGAAATATTGATCCAGATTGATGGATCGTTACATTCCTAGCACTGATTGTAACATATTTTCATTTTGACCAAGAAACTGTTGTTTGATGTCACAATGCTGGACGAATCTGTCCACTCAGTGGAGTAGGTGGATTCTAAGGTCTGGATCCAGGCAAGTGTTTGTGATTCCAGCTCCTCTAGAAGGATGTAGGTGTACTTGATTCTAAGCATAATAAGCTAGTGCTCAACAGGGACTAGTGCTCATTATGATTCATTCAGCAACATACACTTGAATAAATGTATTTAAATGTATGTTCCACATTTTCCTCAACATCGTATGTGACAGTTATGGAAACTTGTGTCTCATTTCCATAAAACCAAAGGAAATGAAAAGGAAAAACACAAGTGATTATAGGTATAATATTTAAAGGAAGATAATGTGGGTTAAAGTGTGGACAGTGATTACAGTTAAATTAATTTGGCATCTGTGAACAAACTGTATATCCAGCCTTATTTCTGCAGCCCTGTGTGTGCATTGAAAAATACATTAAATCCACATTTGCTCCAGTAAGCCACGTGGGGACAAATAAAAGAATGTCAGGTTAAAGAGAGGCTGTCAGAATTGAAACTTGTCTTATTTTACACTCTGGAATATTTTTCTCATGTTCTAGTAAAACCGATTGTCTCCCACAGCTGCAGGCAGCGCTCATAACTTGTGCAGTAAAAGATGAAGTCATTCTGTATCACAGCGGTGGTGAAAGGTACGGAAAGAGACTCAAACTCCCACTTTAGAAATGTGGTAGTTACCTCTCCGAAAAGCTCCCATACTGGACCGTCAGCTGAGAGTAACATTGTCATTTTGTCACACTCTGTATGTTACTAAATAATCACTCTGCTTTGATGCAACACAGGAAGAGAACTCGAGCAAGACATATTTGAAAGCAGCAATTTATATCCATCTTTTGAACTTTGAAAGGCATGCTGAGACTTCATGTATTTTTTTCCTCCTTTGTTTTCTCTGTTCCGCCCCGTCCCCGTTCATCAACTCTTCTTTTTATAATCTCTGGTGAGCCCCAGAAGGACGGGCTTTGATAATGATGATTGACCCAGTATGTGGGTTTCAAGCAGCCAAGTTCTCGTAGATAATTCTTCCTCTCTTTTCTCTGTTCGTGATTAGGTAGCTGGCACGTGGCGACTCGAACAGTGCCCAGAAATTTGATTGTGTTAACGCGATTGGGGTGAGGTCGGGGACTGCAAAGACCCATGGAAATCACCACACAGGGATAAGTGATGGCTTCAAAGTGAATCAAACTGAAAAGACCCTTTCTCTCCTTAACATGTCCCCTGCCGTGATTTCAAGCTATTTTATAGGGTTTTAAGACACATCACAGGAAACTGTTTACTGCTCCCTCTTTCTCTCTTTCTCCCTTCCTCTTTCTCTCACTCTTTTTTACCTTGTGTGTGTGTGTGTGTGTGTGTGTGTGTGTGTGTGTGGTGTTTGTGCGTGTGTGTATCCTCTCTCAGGTTAGAATTTTGGCACTTAGGCATTCATATTTTCAGCATTTTTCCGGTGCATATTCTCAGTGCATAGGGCCATTGTATTAAAGTATTAAGTCTGTATCTGTCCCAGAGAACCATCTAATAGCCAATTTCATGCAAGAATGATGAAGACAAAAGTGGAGGGTTATTAGTGGAAAGGAGAATAGTTTGGTGTCACACCTCAGGGATCTTTGATAAGGAGTGAACAGGAATAACTATGGGCAGTGGCAGAGCTGTAAGACAGTGGCAGGGGCTCCTTGTATCTTGGTGATAAAGTAAACAAACCCACAACAAGGCAGAGGCATGTCTCACAGATTAATACACACACACAAACACACGCACACACACACAAAGAAAAAGGATTGACAGTCTTATTTGTGTTGGAGCTTACCCACGCAGAGCTATGGACCGGGTTGACATTTCAAATGTTTACATCAAAGCATAAAGCACCGTGCCTGCCTGGATGACTGGTACACCCATTAGCCTCTTTACATATGTCAACATTCCCAAGAAGAGCACACCGAACAAAGAAACACACTGTTGAGGGTACTTAAAAAGGAGGTTCTTCTTCAAAGTAGACAAATGAAAGAAAAAGGGAGAATAAGCATTTAACAAGTAAGAGCCACTTAATAAAAGCTTTCACATTTTCCAACCTAGAAAAAAGGCTTTGCTCCTCCACCCCTACCCCCAAACCTATCTGATGTGTTTCTGATACTGACAAAGCTGTCTTTGGGGCCACATTGTTACTTGGCACACAGTGCGTCTTAGCTGATATAATCGCAAGTGAAGAACTCAAAATAAATTTTTGATTGCAACCCCAAATGTATTGAGCATGCGAGTGCAGTCAGTAACTGCATTGGGGCCCATTAACTGAGTGATCCCGTCACAAAGAGTGGGCCCTGTATCCCAGGAAATACAGTATTTAGCAGGTGAAATGGATCAAATCAGACAATAGTGTAACACTTTTCACTCAGCTGTGTGTACTTTTTTAATGTGATGGTACCAAAGACTGTCTGTGTCCCAATACCCATACTACCATACTCTGTAATATGCCAGAAAAATATTAAGTATGTCCCAATACATAGTGTGTCAAATGCAGTATGCCAAAAATAACAGGATGTTCTGCTACATCTGGTCTGATTTTGCAGTATGCAAGCCAGTATTCGTTTCTGACCCACAATCCTCTGCGCAGTGGACGATACGTCACATCGACTGAGCCGCAAATAGATGACAGCTCATTGACAGCCATCAGAAGTCACAATGATGGATGCCCATGTAACTGATGACCAGTCAAACAATAATAATAGGAATATTGATTGTTAAAGTGAGCAACATAATCATAAATATTACAAACAACAAAAGAACGTAACTAGAAAAATAAAATGGCAGTGACTGTTGCAAATACATATATTAGAGTCCAACAGTCTGCACTGCTCTGGGTTGATCTCCATATCTGACAAACTCTAGGTAATGGATATAAAAGCAAGAGCGTCAAAGTTAAGGGCGTAATACTATGAGAAAGTAGTATGTCCTGAATGTGTGCATACTGCATGCAACAGTACGTTCTTTTTAAGGAAAGCTGAGGTACATACTAAAAGTAAAAGTATGCGATTCGGAACATACCTTGTATAAACTAATGGACATAGCTACCATGATGCCACCCATTGGTTTGTAGACTGCTTTTTTGAAACCTCAAGTTCGACATTTCGGCCTTCGCCATCTTGGTTTTTTTGGAGCCAGAAGTGACCATATTTGGATGAGAGGGTGGAGCTGACTCAAAGACTTTGGTGACGCTTCACAGACAGCGTACATTTCAAGTGGGCCACATATACATACGCGTAACTATATGCCTTAATAGAATATAAACAGGGGAGTTATTAAAAAAATAACCTCCTGTACAGTTGTCATTAATGTTGAAATTAACTATAGAGACCAAGCAGTTTTTTTGTACCAGGTTGTAAATATGTTTATTTCTTTTTTAAGATTGGGCAATTCCACATGGTTGTCCAAGGGGATTGACTTCCTTCTGAAGACAGCCTCAAGTGGCAGTTTTTTGTCACCTCCACGGTGGCGTAATTTTTCAGCCCCGGAGGTTGCAGCTTGGTCTCCAAAGACCTGTGTGTGTGTGTGTGTGTGTGTGTGTGTGTGTGTGTGTGTGTGTGTGTGCGTGTGGTACACGTGGAAGAAGAGCAATTACATCTAAAGGTCCAACTGACATATAGGCCAATTTTTCTCTGCCACTCCTTTCTTCACATGTGGTACACATCAGAGGATATCAGAAAATAAGTGCAGACTGGTTCCTGGAATGTCTTAGTTCAGTGATTCAACTTGTGCTGTGCTTAGTGACAGTCATTACCAAAGTTGGAAAAAAAACACATCAGAGCCAATCAAAGCTTTGCGAGATTAAAAACGAGGATGCCATTTATCAAACATACTTAGCTGGCTACCTAGCTATCACCATAAATAACAGTGATAGAGAACTCAATGAAAAATTGCGACAAGTATAGTCACGATTGATGCAGCTCAATAATAACAACTCTTAAATTGGCATATGTCTCAACAGTCATGACAAACTTCAAGTGCTTCTATCATTGGTAGCTGTTGGCCGCTCCTTTGTGGCCGCTCCATCAGAGTTACTGTGGCATGTGGTATGAATGCAGCAAAGTACCAGTATTTAAGCAAATTAAAAGTGTTTGAATAGTCAAATGATAAGCACTAGAAACCGACTTATTTCAACTTCTAGATGCTACCTTGTGCTAGTTCCAGTTTGATTATTTTAGCTCCAAATTACACTGTGGCTTTTGGGTTCTTTTTTTGGGCAATGGAGGGGGTGAGGATGGTTTTGGATTACAAAGCGTGGCCAACGACAAGATGTCTTCACCACTAGGACAACATGTCATCATACAACGGTTCATATCTTTCAAACACGTGCATACAACCATTCGTATTATATCTAACAAATTTGCACCCCACGAATGCTGTTATCATGTTACGTAGGTTAGGTTTAGGAAAAGAAACATGGTGGCAGTGTACCTTAAATAAATCAAAATTCACCTGGTTTCCACGGGACATGAACACTAGTCTACTAGGGGAAAGTCCTGTGTTGTGTGTTGTTTGACCAATCCACCACGTAAACCTGCCTTTTTACGTGAACATTAGTGACACTGGCCATATGACTGCAACCTTATGGATTACATGGGTTATACTAGGGATGCACCGAAATGAAAATTTGTGGCCGAAGCCGAATGAAATTAAATGCTTGGCCGAATACCGAATACCGAGTACCGAGTACCGAATACCGTTGTTTAGTTTTTCCATGAGGTTTTGCAGATGAACCCCCTCCAGATTAGTGTTGTCACGGTACCAAAATTGGGACCCACAGTACGATACCAGTGAAAATATCATGGTTCTGAGTAGTATCACGATACCACAGCAAAAATGAGGCAGATGTGCCTTTTGTCATTTATAAAAAGATAAATCACTTTTCTATAATACATCAATGATATTTAACATAGGGGGGATCAAAATAAAATAAATAAATAAAATAAAAATCAACCAGCCACCCTCCTCCCCTGCCAAGTAAAGAACAGTCCCTCCATAAGTAAAGAACAGTCCCTAAAGTGCGGTGCGGTTTGTGGACCGTTACCTGCCACAAAGAGAGAAATGTGAATGGCTCGTTTCTCCTCTGACACGTCACATACCTGTGTGCCGCCACGGCTCGGCTGTCCAGGTACTTTTGGGCAGTCATGACACCAAGAAGAGGACATTATTGGAGCCGGACTTATCCGTAAGCCTTATCTTGCGCTGCAGAGCACTATGGCCGCCGTATTTGACAGGAATACGTATTCCTATGTCTTCCACCCACAACCGGCGGGATTTGCCTTTCGTTTCTGCTGCTGGTTGAAATCTGCACTGCACAGCGTGCTGAATGATTTATTTTGCTCGCACAAAACTATTTTTAGTCGCAAATGCGAGTGGGGTGACAGACGGAGTAAAATATCGCCACACTGCCGACATTTTACATTTCTTCACCGCAAGCTGTTTGATTGCGTTATCAAGCACGCCGCTATTATTCGGCCTTGCTTTTCACTTATTCCACCGAATACCGAATGTGTGTTTTTTTGCAATATTCGGCCGAATATATTCGGTTACAGAATATTGGGTGCATCCCTAGGTTATACACAAATGACTGGCTCATGATTATGTGGGTTATATACAAACTGCGGTGCATTACTTTTTGTAGGTAAACATAGAAACAGTGAATAAGGGCAACCTGACTTGGTATGAAAGTTGGGCCAGTTTCTACATCACCAGTTTGCCACATTGTAGAAAACGTGTTAATGGTAGGGTGTTTCCTGCATCAACTCGATTCTAAAATCCTGTTTTTGTGTCTGACATAGTAGAAACCTTCACAAGTCTTCACTGCATGCTGATGGACAGAGGGGATACTCAGCTTTAATGCATGGCAGAAATGATGAGAGAGAGGCTCAGAGAGACTGAATACACTGGCAAGAGGTGAGCTGCTCCAAATCCACAAACAATTATAAAGAGTACAAGACAAAGCATGACCTACAATACATTACCCTGCACATGTCCAGATCAAGCATGATACTTGCAATACTGATTGAAGATAACGGACTAGAAGAGCATTATGTTAACACAAGCCGACATTACACGTTGCATTTACTTTAATTATTTCATATTTCTGGCAAACACAAGAAAGTGGTAAAAATCAGGCACTCTAATGTTTAATAAAGAGCTGTTTATTAAGTGGTTACAGCCAGGCGTGCTGGAGAGTTTTGCTCCAGACAGCTGTTCCAAAGAGCGCATGGTTAAATATCAACACACACATTAATTACTGTCTGTAAATTAAAGATCGGTTTTCTGTGACGTGCAGAAGAGAGAGGGGAGCAAGCTGTGAGCAACATCTCATTCTGTGGTGCTGCTAAACAGTATGCTAAATATCCTCTGACAATCAGGGAGTCCTGTACCGTGCATATTCCAAGTAGCTATATAATAGACAGTTATCAGTCCTATATACCCAGACAAATAAAATGTGTGCACTTTTTTTTTTTTTTTTTTAAAGATTATTTTTTTGGGCATTTTGCCTTTAATGGACAGGACAGTGTGAGAAATGGGGGAGAGAGAGAGAGAGAGAGAGAGAGAGCTGGGGGACGACATGTAGCAAAGGGTTGCAAGCCGGAGTTGAACTCGCAACCGCTGCAGCAAAGCATCACCTCTATACATGGGGCGCCGGCACTATCCACTATGCTACCGACGCCCCAAAACGTGTGCACTTTTAAACGAGCCAGAAGAAATGAATACATTTTAAAACTGAATATATAAATAGAACATAGTGATACATGCAGATTATAAAAGCAGAAGCACCCACATAATGATCATGTTCACATTTTTTCATCTGTTCAAACCAACTTGTTGGCAGACTGTGCCTAAGACCCTACTTATGACTGACTTTGGGTTTTCGAAACACGCAACCTCTTGTGTTTGCTTAATGATATACAGACTGTTGAGAAACATTTAAGTTTTGTATTTAAGATAAATTAGGACTGATGTTTACTGGTGTTTAAATACATAAATGTGCATTTTTGAACACACAGATGAATAGCAAACCTTCATCCCTTTGCACAGCAATAACTGGCAGTGCTGGTATGCCAGCATTGTTGACTTAAAGGTCCAGTGTGCAGGATATAGTGGGACATATTGGCAGAAATGAAATATATCATAATAAGTATGTTCTCTTTAACCTATAATCACCTGAAAGTAAGAATCGTCATGTTTTTGTTATCTCAGAATGAGCTGTTTGTATCTACATAGGAAGCAAGTCTTTGTCTTCAGAGATCACAATGTAGTCCCGCCATGTTTCAACAGTTGCATGGAATGGGCAAACCAAACACTGGCTCTACATAGTGCCACTTGGGTTTTCCCGTTTTTGCGTAGGTCACCATAGCTAGCCTCTATGCCATGAGCAACACTGAAAAAACGCTGAATTTTTAATGTGAAACTGCTTTATGTAGTGTTTTTACTAGTTTGCATCACCAGGTCCAGTTGTTTTGGAAAGGAAGAGATGTCTGTGGATAATTTAGCTCCTGGTAAAAACCTCCTGAACATCTGGATTTTAAGTTATCAGAGAAAAAAGGTGAGCACAGACTAGCTAGGTTAGTGCCCCATGTCCAGAAGACATAGTTGTGCACACATCCAATCCTGTTTTAGGTCAGGTGCTGGATAAAAGGGGTCCATGCAGAAAGGAGAAGAAAATCCGCACACTGAATTAGAGCTCCCAGTTTACTTTATTGACTAAAATACAACGTTTCGACCCAAATGGTCTTCCTCAGGCAACTTCAAAAGAATGAAATGGCAGGTGGCAGGTATAAGGTTAAGAGCCAGGTGACATCCCACCCACGTCATCTGTCAATCAAACAATCAGACAGTCGTTCAAGTGAGCCATATATAGGTATATAATGGCTACTTAGTATGCACAAAGGATTTGCATATCAATAAGTGCAAAGAATACAGATATACAAAATATACAAATTGTTATTGGGGAAACACATAATACAAAAGAGACAATTTAACTATTAGAAAAAACTATTCGAAAAAAACTTTTTAGAATTTTCCAGAAAATGTTTTAAGATTTTTTATAGAAAAAGTTTTGCAAAAAACATACTAACATAGGATTACAGTTAAAAGGAATACAGTTTTTAAAGGGAACACTGCTTGGAGAATAACAACACCAAATACCAGTTCACAGAAAGGGCTTAATGTCAAAATCCTCATTAAGGCCATTAGGTGACATGGTATTGAGAAAGAAGATCCAGTAGGTCTCCCTTTGAAGGAGTCTTCTTTCAATGTCACCACCCCTACGCTGTTTTTGAACCCTCTCCACTCCTAGATAGCGCAGAGCACTAACATTGTGGCCTGCTTTTTAAAAATGGGCTGATCCAGGGAATTACGCACTAGAATCAGTGAACACAGGAGCAAGATCAGATCGGGTGACGAGCACAGCCCTGTTGTGGCCCATTTTAAAAAAGCAGGCCACAATGTCAGTGCTCTGCGCTATCTAGGAGTGGAGAGGGTTCAAAAACAGCGTAGGGGTGGTGATATTGAAAGAAGACTCCTAGGCCCTTTTTGTGAACTGGTATTTGGTGTTTTTATTCTCCAAGCAGTGTTCCCTTTAAAAACTGTATTCCTTTTAACTGTAATCCTATGTTAGTATGTTTTTTGCAAAACTTTTTCTATAAAATTATATAAAAAAAAAATCTTAAAACATTTTCTAGAAAATTCTAAAAAAGTTTTTTTCGAATAGTTTTTTCTAATAGTTAAATTGTCTCTTTTGTATTATGTGTTTCCCCAATAACAATTTGTATATTTTGTATATCTGTATTCTTTGCACTTATTGATATGCCAATCCTCCTTATCCTTGTCAAAGTAAATAGGTGAGCACACATTTGTAGGTGCTGGGCAAGCAGGCCATCTATGACATGCCAAACAGGTTTGGGGTTGCATGAAACTGCTTTATCCATTGTTTTTACTGGTTTGAGTCACCTGGTTTATTTGTTTTGGAGAGGAAGAGACCTCTGCAGATAATTCGGGCTCCCAGTAAAAAAAACCCTTGACAATAAACATTTTTCTACATAGAAGTGTCAGCTGGTTGCAGTCTAGTCCCCCTAAATCTTACACACTGGATCTTTAAACTGTTAATATGACTCACTACATGGTTTCGAAATGTAGCTTTGTCAGCAGATCTGATGCATTGTAGCAATTCTACTTCTTTGTTAAAGTGTTTTAATTTGCACATCTCGCCTTGTGGGGGGCAGGGCCTAAGCATAAGTGCTGGCTGCAATTGTAGTGGAGTCTGAAGGCAAATAGGTCTGTGACCTCTTTGAAAAATAGAGCACAAAAGGAAAATGAAATGCAATCATAAGTGGTCACTTGAGATGCCTGAGAATCACACTGTGGTTGCTCGGTATTAACAGCAGTCTGCTTCAACCTACTCAAGGCACGATCCTGATGATATCTGAATGCAGGACATTAAGTCTGAGCAGGGCCTTAAACATCTCTTATTGTTCCAACATACGTGAGTGCATTCATGTATGGATGTAAGAGCAGAGGAAGGGTGGATTGAGGTAATTGATGTCTATCTCAATCTGTTCTCTGAAATGAAGACCAATTCTTTTCATCTTTTCAGAGGGCAGTAGCCATCATGATCAATGCAATACAATGCCGTACTTTAAAGGGCTCTTTCTTAAAGGGTATTGAAGTCATAAATGAGCACTTTGAAGGGCCAAAACCATTCTTTGATCTGTGGCGATCTATGAACACAGAGCGAGTATCAGAGGAAGTGATAATCCTCCTGCATATCTCTGTCATGTGGGAGGTGTATTAGCATCACAGCGTTTGTATTTGTATTCAGATGACGTCAGAGGTGGGCGTGGTTTAGTCCAAAAGTGTGTGTCTTTGACATTCCTATTGTTAGGCATGTTCTGCAATCATCTTTTCCGAATAATGGAGCATACCCCAAGGTTTACTAGTCATGCGGGCTTGTGAAAAAAGACACAAACAGCTACTGAGAGGACAAAAAAAAGCAAAACCAACAATAGCCAATTTGGGGTGGTTGTGGCGGTAGAGTGGGTTATCCACTAATTGTAAGATCAGCAGTTCGATACTCGGCTCCTCCAGCTGGCATGTCAAAGCATCCTTGAGCAAGATACTGAACCCTAAATTGCTCCCAATGGCTGTTCCATCGGAGTGTGAGTGCATGTGAATGGTTACTGAGTAGCAGCTGGCACCCTGTATGGTAGCCTTCGCCACCAGTCTGTGACTGTGTGTGTGAATGGGTGAATGTGACATGTATCGTTAAAGCAATTCCAGTGGTCAGACGACTAGAGAAGTGCCATACAAGAACAGTCCATTAATACAGATGTTACATTGTGGCTATGAACTATTACACTGTTGGCTTAATTGGACTTCTTGAAGTCCACCATCACCTCAAACACCATCACCTAAAATTGGGAGACATGAAACAGTCAAATACAAACAAACATTAATTTAGAATACTGCTGAGTTAATATTTTTGTCTTGGAAATACTGTTAAAGGGGAACTAAACCCCCCTCTCTGGGCATTACTCCGCCCACAGCTTGATTTCAAAAAGTTCAGAAAAGATAGGCGGAGCTGAGGGAAGGAGAGGGGGGGGGGGGGAGACAGGCGAGCGGCTGAGGAAGGGGGCGGAGTTAAGATTGTCCCTCGCTGCGGGGAGAGAGGTCCCTCTCCTCCGCTCCACACTTCGACTTATTTTCATTGTGCCGATGGTGGCTTGGAAAACCGCCCCTAACTGTGTCACACGGGCAGAAGGGAAGGCGGCCGGTTCTATTTCTCCCTCTCTGGGAGCCTGGGCTCAGAGCAGCAGCCCACCGCATCCATCCACCCCTCCCTCCCTCGCGGCCCGGCCGCACATACACCCCCCCGAGGCTCGGCTCTCTCTGCGGACAGAATGGTTTTATAGTAAGGGGAGGAGTAAAGGGAGGAGGGCAGGCTTTAGTGTGGACGGTTAGTGACGTCATTCGCCTCGAAAAAGAATCATTCGCCTCCAATGTAATGTAATGTAAATTCAAGTGTAGTAACCAGATTTCAAGCTGTAGAGGGCACTCCATACCACATTTTTAAAATAAAATGTAGATTTTCAACAGTTTGCACTAAACTGTCAAGATTTTGAGCAGGATGAGTCAGTAACACTACTATACAACCAGAAACAATGATTATCAGCTGAAAAAAATGGTTTTAGGGTTTAGTTACTCTTTAATAGAAACTAATTAAACTCTTCCTCTAGTGGAAAATGCAGTTTTTGCTAAATTATGCCTATAAATTGCTTAATTGTTTATTTATCAAAACATATATTGTAACATTCTCTCTGACCTTGTGGAGGACTGCACATCTGCAAGTATGTCTTTCTGATGAGCGGCAGATTTTACCCACAAGTATGCTCTTATAATACTTTTGAGACAGAAAGGAGACTGATGACAAAGGGAGACAATACAACGGCTGTTTAATGGTCATGCTACCTGTTAGATTGCTGCTACTGACTGCTTCACACATTTAATTGGTGCAGCTGCTTCGCTTAATTACAGTTTCATTATATTTAAGATATGTAGCTGATTAAGTAACTAATTCTCACATTTGAAATGCTCGCACCATTCACAGTATTGTTCCTAGGTCATAAAAGTGACACGCAGCTTAAACTAAGAGAAACAAAGCTCAAGGTCTTGGAGCTGTTCAAATATTCTTGTGAAGCATGGAGCAGTCATGTGCAATCAAATGATGAGTTTAAAGAGGTCAATCAGAGTGCAGGGGGGATGTTATTCAGTTGGGAGTAGTGAAATACAGTAAGATATTTCATGAGGAGTGAGTTTTCTGATGTGTACTTTAGCAGAAGATGATCTCTTCAAAGTTCCTCTTCAGGCATTGATTAAACCCCTCGTCTCTGTTCATCAGAACTACATATTTAATGTTTTTCTCCCGATGAAAATCATCCCTCATGCCTTAAAATGGCTAAGATGTAACTACACCTTTGCCTCATTTAGTATGCAGGATCAATGCATATGCAAATTAGTCCCGCCCCTCGGCCGCACGCCTGCAACTTACTGTAAATGTACCTGCATACTCTCAGCTCTGCTCATCAACCACATGAGCTTCTGCTTGTAAACTGTAATAGATAACATGAGCCTTTGGCTTGACTACATTATCAAACAGTTCATAATATGTTGCTTGTTTTAGATAAACCTTGTTCTGATTGTCAGCTTTGACAAGTTAAAGTGAAACTTAACTTGTAAAAGACGATACAAAGCTACACGTCTTCTCCTTGTTCTGCTGTAGCATTATGTGAAGCCCCACCTGCAAGTAGATGGGATTGGTCCCTTATGTCTGTGACATAACAAATCCTGGCAGTCTGAATTCTCATTCTTGAGACTGTCATTGTCAAACAGAATTTATACTTGTGCGTCAGCTGTATGTACAGCCTACACATAGCCTATGCACATGGCCTAAGCTGTTTTGAGCATTTATACTTGTGCGGTGGTGTGTCTGTGTCACTCTGCAGTTACACCTCCAAACCACTAGTCGGTGATGGGGGTTTTGCTAAGTGCTGTAAAGTTCACTTGATTCAAATGCACCCAAAACACACATTAAACCTGGCTTAATAGTGACAATTTCAAGCACAAGCGCAAAAATCTGCTTCACTATAGCTCGCAGGACTCACTGACAAAGCACTTATCTCTTGTTGGACACATTTTCCCTTCAAATACAACGTGCTAATGTTTTTAGCACAAGCCTATGGCATTTTACATTGTATAAACTAGCTTAGTAGCAGCCTTTTCCCCTACTTATATGAAGCCAGGGACAACAGCAACATTTAAAAAAGGTAACGTTAAAAAAAAATTAGGCTCCATTACAACTCACAAGGTTCACTGACAGAACAACTGTCGTATACTAAACACATTTTCCAAACAAATACAACATGCTAACGTTATTTGTACAGGCCTATGGCATTTTACATTGTATACATTAGCCTAACGATGACCAGATATTTCCTCTGCTCAAATGAAGGATTTGAATAGTATAAATCCCAAAGTATAAACCCCCGTAGGATAAATCACACACAAGACTTAAAATGCTTTTTTGTGGAGGCTTTATTGTCTTCACAATTTATTGTTTCTTATCTGTGAAAGTAGTGTAAATAAAAGCTTAGTTTCCACAGAGGGAAATGGTTTCAGCTCACAAAAATAGACAGGAGGCCTACATTGCCACAACGTGTAGTTAAATTTCTGGGGAGGCGAATGTTCGGCTACAGCGTACGGTACAGTGTAGGCTGTACGTCGACGCAGAGCCGTCGATTTGACGCACAAGTATAAATCCTGCATTACTCTGCAGTTCTAAGGTGAAAATGCCCAGCCATGGTGTTAACTGCTTATTTTGCTCATGATATGCCTTGTAGCGTTCAAAAAATAAATAAATACAAATATATATATATATATATATATATATATATATATGGACATGTTAACAAGGTTAAATCTTGAATTTCCCTGCAGGGGGTCTTTAATTCTGCATATATATGTATGTATATATATATATATATATATATATATATATATATATGAAAGAGGTGGAAGGTCATTGTGGAGTGGAGCAGTGAGCAGGCCAGTGCAGGAAGTTGAGAGTGAAGCAGCAGTGGTGGAAGAAGGCACTTGCTGGTGCAAAGAGTAGGAGTGGAGCATGAAGATTATGTAGATCCCTTTTCAGCGCTGTATACCAACAACTTTAAATTCCATATAAGTACAGCTCAAAATACCAAAACCCAAATCTGCATCTTGGCAAAAGTCTTTCAACAGAGGGAGCCATAATGCAATTATTGTTCAGCCTCTCATTTTGCATACATATTGTGCGCTCTTTACATCTAGAAGACAAGAATTTTGCTTTAAGACGTTTAGAGATCTTTTAGATTTTAACCAAGAAGAAAATAAATAAACCACAGCACAGTTAACCACGGCATACAACCGCCCTGTTCTGTTTAAAGTGAGTGGGCAACTCTCAGTTGTACAAAGAATAGCGTGAAATGCGGCTGCTGTCTGTCTGAGAGAGAGTTGACAGGATTTCAGAGCGTGAAGAATGGAAATAAGAAGTGCCATTGGAAGTGGCTGGTTCCTTCCTGGAGGAGTTATTGGTGTCTTCTGTCTGCCTCTGATTAACTTGCCAGCCCAATTTCCACAATTCCATGTCGATTTACTTCCCATTTTTATTTACATGGATCTTTTAGGCCATTTCTCTTCGATTTCCTAAAACAATTTGGGAATAAACAAGTAAACTGATGCATGTGGCAGCTATCTGAAGATAAACCAAATCTCATATCAGCCACGCTGCTACTCCACATTTGTTGCATTTGTTTCATTGTTCTTTTTTTGTACTGTATATACAAAGAGTGTCTGGCAGTACGAAACTACAGCATACATAGATGGAGCTTTAAACAGTCCTACGTGTTTGTGTGTGTCTCTGTTTGATTAGGGTAGGTAAGTCAGCAGTGATTTTATGCCATCATACACGACTATATGCAATATAATCATTATGCTTGACCCGTCCATATGCTGTACCAGCCCTTAAATCCCTGAGGTTCACCAGCGACATTTTTTCACATGTTAAAGCAGTAAAAGAGCAGAGGACACGAGGAGAGGACCTGCGCAGGTGGTGTGGAAAGTATCTTTACTGTTTCACACTAACCTCTGCATGAGAGAGGGCTCTTACTCTCAATTATTTTCATGAATTTTTCATCGCTCACATAAGCAGCACACTTCAAACAGCTGAAAAGCTCCACTAGAACTATACGGCCCACAGGCAACCGTCAGCCGCCCAGATCTATCTTAAAGCGGCGAATGCAGATCATCACAAGGAGATGAGGACGGCAGGGTCACTTCAAGGAGAAAGACCATTATGTAGATATTCTAACGCCATTAATTCCAAACCTCATTTCTTGTAATTAATGGAATTTTGTTTAAAAAGCAATTGACTGCCACTCCAAACCACTTATGCCTTGAACAAATTAGAAAAAAAAGAGATAAAATTAGATCATTAGCTGTGGGTTGGGTGTTACAGATGATATGATCTCATCTTTTACTGACAGCTGCTGAACGGTCTGTTAGTCATTTATGTTGCTCTCCCAAGCATTTTGTGTCCCTTGTCTTGAACTGACGTTCAATTTCCCTTAAGCATGAAGACAGCAGGGAAGCACAGTGGCTTCAGGTAAGAAAACAATTCCTGTTTAATTTGCGGTTTAAAGACTGCTGAAGAGGGTCAAACTAGCCTCCCAGGGATTCTTCTCATGCGGCTTTAACAGATGAAGGCAGCCATATGTTTTTCCTCACTGTCAGCACTTGACAGAAACCCCCTAAGAGAACGATGGTAACAACAGGTGAAGGGAGGCCCAGGGGAATAGCCTTATTGGCACAACAGAATGATCAATCTGACCGCATCATTAGCATGTGGTTCCTGAGCTCTTCGGTGAGAAAAAAGTGTTTGTAACCCTGATACTCAGTGTGTGAAATGGGATTAATGCTGCTGCAATGCAATACAATTTTTTTTACATGAACATTAAAAAGCAAAACAGCATCAGAAACATTTCAGACTCAGACTGAACTGGGTGTTAATCTGTTGATTAAAAGAGCCATAAATGAGACTGACAGCACGTTTAATCCGTTTTTTTTTTTTTTTTTTTTCTCTTTGGTATCAGAGCTCTGCTTTAGATACGTTTACATCATATATCTTTTATGTAAAATCAAAACAAAATCCTCGTTATTCCTTGTTGATCTGGTAACACAGTGTGGCTATTAGTGGCAACATCAAGTGTCTTTTAATAATACATGTCCCAGATGTCTGTTCCAAATGACATGTACTGACAGCTGGGGGCAGCAAACACGCCTTAGAGCCACTGCACTGTCAGAAATGCAACCAAAGAAGATCGACATGTTTATCTGTTGACAGCGCGGCCAGACAAAAGCATCTTGTCAGGTTAATTTAATAAACAAAATTAATGACACCCTCAGCGATGTTTTCCAAAAATGGCAATACTGAATAAGCGTGCGTTGTAATCCTGCGCAAGTGAAAGAACTTCACTAGTTGCAACAAAATCTTGTATATGAGAACTCTGAAGCCTGTCCCAGCTGACATTGGGCCAGAGGTGGGGTACACCCTGGACAGGTCGCGGCTGCAAACACATAGAGACAGACAACCATTCACGCTTACATTCACACCTACGGGCAATTTAGAGTCACCAGTTAACCTAACCTACATATCTTTGGACTGTGGGAGGAAGCCGGAGTACCTGGAGAAAACCCACGCAGACACGGGGAGAACATGTTAACTCTGCACAGAAGGGCTCCCCATCCTGTGTTCAATCTCCGCCTACATGAGACCTATCCGTCCACTGTCCATCCATGAAAGAGTGGGGGTCAGAATCTTCTCCTTTCCGTGGTATGCCCAGTATATGCTAAGCCCATTGTTGGCCTGGCAACTACACCCCAGTTCATCCACTTTGGTGACAAGAAGTTTTGCCCTCCTTTAATGACGCCTTTCAGTGTGTTGTTCGGCAGTGGATATACGTTGTTCAACCTTGGCAATACACCCGTTTCAGTCCTTAATGTCACTTTGAACGTTTTTAGTTGCTGATGATACTTCATTTCAGTATGAAAGTCTTGCTCAAAGGATTCTATGGTCTTCATAATGTCCAAAATGGAGTGACTTTCCACGCTCTTTTTTACCTGTCTGCAAAGGTCTTGCACCGCTTCCCTCCTCCAAATCCGAGCCCAGCACATTGTCTTCCTTAAAACCTCTTTCAGTTGTCTTAATTTGGTCTTTGTTTCCTTTTTTCAGCATATTCACTTGTAGCATGTCAATACCAACCTGGTCACACTTTGAAGTCTTGCGACTTGCGGCATCAGACACTGACGAAAAAAGCTGTTGTTTAATGGCGGCATGATACGCGGCCCGTCGCTGTTATAGTTCACCCAGGAGAGCAGTGTTTGCGTCCCATAAGATTATAAACCCAAACCCTTTTCTATTTTCCTAAACCTAACCATTTGTTTTTGTTGCCTAAACCTAGCCATGTGCATTAGTTGTTGGAGGAAAGAAATTGTCAATGTGTGTTGTTGTACTGACATAGTGTGTTTATTTTGACAGACAGTGTATGGAGACGGTACATTTCCTTTTAAAAATAGAAGTAGATTTCGAAAGAAGACAATGCATGTAACAGGCAGAACTTGACACGGCGTCCCAGAACGTCAACAACCAACACACCCAGGGTACCTTTCACGTTGAATCTGCACGTGGAAAGTCGTGGAAACGTCGATATGTTACAAGGTCGGAGTGAGAATGTGTTGTCAATAGACACCTTTCGTGGTACTTCTTATGCAAAATGATGCATTTTATGCATAACCAGAAGTCCAAAATACATTTTGATTGCACAGTGCTCATACGGCGATTACCGCTGATATCAGGATGGCGTCAACGCGTTAGCATTGTGCCCAACCTCCTGTTTTGCCCCTTTGGCTGACACTGTTAGCTCTGTCAGCACTGTTGCCGTTGTTGCGCTGGGTATGGAGTTAGCACTGCTAGCTGCTAGCTACCAGCTCAGCCACCTCCATGTTTACAATTGTGTGCAGATAATCCCACCCATGACTTTGAATCTAAGACGTGCTCTGAATGTTGCATACAGCTCCTTTTAATGAAAACTTTTTTTGCTAGGAATTAGATAAGATCATCAAGAATAGTACCACTCTTGGCAAGAAAGTGAATACGATCATTTGAAAATGTTTCATTAAAGATTATAAGTTTAAATTCTAAATGGAGAACTCTGAGGCAGCAGGCAGGATCTTGCCAGACAGAAACTAACAGGAGCAAATGGTGAGCTACTAAATCATTTTAAGCCACAATGTGAGAAAAGTTCATTCACACACAACAAAAGAATACTTTCTTGTATATATCTGATAGTTTATTGTGAACCAAAGTGTCACATGGTGTCTGCGAGGATGCAGTGGAACACTTTAATGCATTATGCTGCCATTCAAAGTAAACTAGCTAATAGGTTATAAACTAATGCTGCTGCTCATTTTCTATGACAGGTTACCGCTGTCACCGGCTTTCAACTAAATGGACAGTGACCCCCCGGAAAACTGAGCAACATCCAGATAGCTTGTGTTTTTTAAGAGCTATTGTAGCACAAAACATTTCTATATAGCTCACCCCATTTGTTGCTGTTCATTTATGTCTGGCAAGACACTGGCTGGCTGAGAGATGTGCAATTACAGCACTGTGGCCTCATGTCAAAAAAATTCAACAATTGAGTGTTAAAATGGGTTTTTATGTGTCCTCAAGAGCATTTTTGAAGATGCACAATGTTTGCTATACTTTTCTCTTGACAAGTCTGCAAATGCTGCTGTATCTTTAGAGGGCCTTGCGGGAATTTTGTCAAATCTAGCACAAACTTCCATTTGGACTCAAGGATTAAAAGATTGGAATTTGTTAAAGTTAAAGGTAGACAAGAATTCATAAGCTAATTGTGACAAAATTTCACACAAATGTCTATTAGAGTAAAATGATGAAGTGGTGATATTCTAAATCCAAAGGTCATAGGTTTAACTTCACTGTGACATCATAATGTTCTGTGAAAACACTTGTGGCCATTATGCAAACGTCATAACTCAGGAGTAGAAGGGAAGTCATTAGGTCAGATACTGAACTGTGACACTAAACTTGAGTGCCCACCTTAAACCTGTGGTGACTGTTTAGAACTTTTGAGCTGCAAGGATAAAGATGTGTGTGACTCATCCATGTTTTAGAACAGTGGTTCCCAACTGGTAGGTTGCGGCCCAAATATGGGTTGTGGGTCCATTCAGAATGGAGCGTAAGTGACTCGCAAAAATGTCAAATTTGTAAAAAAAACACAATTTATTTTAAAGTTCCGTGAATTTTCAGCACAGAGCTTTTATTTCAAATGTCATTTCCTGCTACTTGACTGACAGCAAACTACCTCGACAGTAGGGGTGTAACGGTACACAAAAATCTCGGTTCGGTACGTACCTCGGTACACAAGTCACGGTTCGTTTTTTTTCGGTACAGTAATGAAAAAAATAGACAACTATTAAATATCTTTTACTTATTAGTAACCTTATTAAAAGATACCACCACAGCAGTTAACTCTTTTTACACAATTTTTGAATGAAACAAATATATATAAAATCCTGCTTTTTCACATTGTTTGAATGAAAATAGAAATATAAAAGTGAAAAATAAAATCTTGCTGTTTTTTTTAACACATTTTTTGAATGAAAAATATAAATATACATTTCTGCTTTAACAGTTTTACTCAAATAAAATAAAAAGTATAGTGCAGCTGGTCAGCTTTAAAGCCTGCTCAGATTCAGTTTTACTAGGAACTTACTTAGCTTTCCCACTTTGTTAAAGTGCAGTAAACAAAACATGCTTCAATATCTAAAGTGCAGCTTAAACAATTTTACTCAACTCCAATGGCGTTGGTTATTTCTTTAGCGCGATGGTCAGGGAAACGTTCTTTCTTTTTAAACAACGACGATATCGTAGTTTGCACCAGATTGCTTTTTCTAGTCGTGCCGGTTAACGTTCAAACTCGGGTGGTGTCGCTTTAGATGTGTTAGCATGTTAGACGTGTTTCCAAGTACATACCCGACCGCTGTTCTGCAGTGTCGGCACACTGGTTTTGTCTTGTCCACTTGTTTATTTCCATCTTCGTATTTTACCCTGAAACCAAAGTGTTCCCAAACGGAGGACTTAAGGTTTGCGGGTGGGTCTTCAGGTTCGTCAGGCTCACTTGCCATGTTGTCAAAATGCACGAATGCGCTGCACAAAGTTAAGGCGGAGATTTACGGTCGGACTCGGTCCGTCACTCAATTATGTCCGTCGGGGAACTAGATATTGTAAATGGTTCGGCTTGCAAAAACGGAATTAAAATAAAACAAAATAAAATACAATAATGTCCTGCACCCAATAATTCGGTACAGGGTTGTGCCGAACCGAAAGTCGCATACCGAACGGTTCGACACAAATACACGTACCATTACGGCACTACTCGACAGTATGGCCAAAAGCAAGTATGGCGCTTAATATATTAAACTGTGTGGACTTTGAACTAATGACTGAGGAGAAATCTGGACCCCAGGGCTGGACCAGTTGGGGACCACTGTTTTAGAATTTGTAGCTTCTTTGCAGCAACATCCATGTTTGAAGTACTGTTTACTTGCATGCTCACATATGAAACTGCACAGACATACATGTTAACTGAAACTTGACTGGTTGGTAAAAGCATTCAATCATGAGTGGATAGGGCTGTCAAAATTGCTCAAAAATGACGTTCGAATATTCCTTCTAAAAATAACTCATAGGTTCGAACCATTCAAATTTTTTTTTTTCGCATTATGTCCACAAGAGGGCAAACTAATAAAAGGAAACATACTTGTATATGTATTAATACAAAGAAACATAACTACTTGTAGGTATTTTTATTTCAACATAAACGTCTTTGAAAACATTTACATACCTACACATTAAAACACATAAAACAATTATCTATAACATTACGTTATAAACGACCGCAGACCTCTCGCTTGCCCCCCCTCTCTGACCCGTGGCCACACCGCCCGCAGAAGCGCTGCGAAGAGCCTCGAAGCGCCGGACCGTGACCGGCTTGCGCCCTGCAGCAATCGTTTCGGCGTCTGGTCTATTTTCTGCGCGAGCCGCGAGGGAATGTGTCAAGCCGGGTGACGGAGACAACAGCTGGGAGCAGAACCGCTTGTCGACCAGCGTGGAGAAATGCGCGTCTGATGCCAACTCGCAAAGAGGACAGCTGCGGTGGTGTTTTTTTTCCCTCCACAATCGAATATCAATTTCACATTCGAAGGTCCATTTTTTTTTCAAATTCGAATTAAAATTCGAATTTAGAATATTCGTTGACAGCCCTATGAGTGGGTAATTCTAGTTGTACATGTTGGCCCCATTGAGCTCTTACTTCAACCTTAAATATTAAGATAGAAAACAACAATGAAAAGCAATATACAATTTTGAAAAACACATATTTTTGAACACCTTCAAGTTTAATCTGCTGGGAAGTATAACACTGGAACAATGGCAAAGTTGTTAATCAAAATATTCCTAGATGTCACTTGAGCTGCTACATAGAGATTTGTGGTAGCAAACTGTGAAAAATAGATAGTGCCATTATTCTGGGTACTGCTCAGAGCAGAAAATGTCCAGAATTGACAAGGAGCCAATTCAAAGAAAGCGCCTGTAGATGTGTATGCGGGTGTGTGCCTTGGTAAATGAAATTTAACTGCAGCCAAACTGTTTTCTAAAAGCATCTCGGCCGTGAGAGCCTCTGGGCGAAAGGCTCCAGTTCAATTGCATCACTTACACAGCTCCTGCAACTGTACTGTGTGACAGTGTGTCACACACTGCTGTTAGCTTGGGCAAGGAATGCTAGCATGACTAATAGAGGTGAATATATCGTAATCTGCACCAAAGTCCCGAAATAGACTATGTCAGTGTTCTGCCTTGACAGATTTTCATGTTGTTAGTAAAGGAATCATTTTTCAAAAGTAATACCAGTACATTGTTTGTAGAGGTGTGCCATGAGGTTAGATGACAGATGGGAAAGACTTTACTTGTAAAGGGTACACATAAGTTAGTCTTAACAAAGTATCAGTATGATTGCTCGATATTTCCTACAGCCAAACGACTTAATGGCTTCTTGACATGGATAAGCCCAGTGATCAATGCTATATTGAACCTAATATCCTTGTGTCAATATCAATTTTGAGCACAGCAGCTTGATATGTGATTTCATGTTTAAAACATCCACAGTCTAACTTCAAAAAGTTGAGTCAAGCTGTCGAGGTTTGGTTTAGTCATTTGAGACATTTGATTTAGCATCGTAGTATGAGCATGGCCGAACTACAAAACAGTTGCCATAAATCTTTCAGTTACATATTTCATCGTGTGTGTACATGTATCAGCACTGCAAGGATGATGACATGCGGTAAATGGTTCAGGAAATGATCACACTTTTCAAGCAGTATCAGCAAGCTGGTTATACATACACATAGATACAACCCACCTGAGGCACTCTGTGGTCACATAATAAATGAGAGACAGGTCTCAGCTTGACTGTGTGGCATCCTGATCAGATGTGCGGATAGGTAGGCCCTGGAGAGCGCCGGTGCTAATTGGCCTGGTGGTTTGCTCTGAGGTCAATTCTGGGCCAGGTCTCCAGAAGGACAGGTCACCAGAGAGCCCGGCACTGAGCACAGAGCTGTGGTTGTGCTCCCTGGGGGCCCTGGTTGCCATTGCCCTCCTCCAGACATCAGTGAAGTATTGATCTAATGGGAGGATTGCAGCCTTTTTTTAGCATCAGGGTCTTAGAGAAGACAGAGAAATTAAATTAAACACCTATTTTCAGTCTGCAATTTAAATACACTGTGATGAAACGAAGCAGGTGAAATAGCAGATGTTCTCTTAATTAGATTTAAACATTTCTAAACAATCTTTTTAACAATTTATTTATTTCTATAGCTTGTAACTCTAGGACAAGATACACTGAAATGGTACTGCAATCTACATAATTCTACAGTCTTGTTAAGGGTTTGTTTCATGCTTTGGGAGTGAATATGCTGAATAATATATCCTAGGCTGACCAAACGTCCTCTTTTGCCCGGACATGTCCACTTTTCACATCCTGTCCGGGGTGTCCGGGGGGTGTTTATAAATTGATGATAATGTCCGGTTTTCTTTGTGTGTGTGTGTGTGTGTGTGTGTGTGTGTGTGTGCGCGCGCGCGTAATCCCCGAGAGGCTGCCTTATCGGCGGATCTCCAACACTCACAACGAGGAAGCAGCAGACACCCACGGTGCAGCATTATTCTAAGCTTCCAAGATGCTGAAGCGCAAGTGCGGCTTCACAGATGAACTGCAGAAAAAATTCCCAATTTACCGTCCCGACCCGGTCAGGATATATGGGAGGCTGAGTGCACCGTGTGCAAAGCTGGCACATATGATTCTGTGTCTAATAAAGGTGCTGGGGACCTCAAAGTTGGATTTTCTAATACAGAAGAGACATTATTTTTATCATTATTTCATTCCAGAGATTTTACATTTATTTTACATTTATATTTATTTTTGTACAATTGAAACTTGTAAAAAGATTATTATTTTAGGCATAATAAAAGCAAGTTGAGTAACCTCTGAGAAGACTAGGCTATCTAAATTTCTGTCTTTGAGAGATATTATTTTGTAATATAACTGAATTTTCTATCCATACATATAAACTTTAAATATATTAAAATTATAAGGCATCTTTGAGTAAACTGTGAGTATGATTTAAGTAGGCTATCTTGTGGCCGGGGCGAGTGTCCTCTTTTTTGGAAATCAAAATATGGTCACCCTAATATATCCCATCTTTGCTTACCTTTTGGGACTGAGGGACCAATACATCCAAGCCCCTTTTATTACATCCCAAAAGCCAGGGAAGCAAAGGGGCCCCTGAGAGTTAAACAAATCAATGAGGATAAATGCTGGGGAAATGGCTGACCCACCCTATAAATTATAAAACAGAGATCAGAAGCCCTTGTCATAAAAAGGTGCAAGTGCCTTTAGCCAGTAATCAGTTCTTTGAAGACAAGTGTGTGCGGTGTGTACTTTATATTTAATGGAGTTTTAACATGTTCATTACAAAATCAGAAAACCTTGCTACAACTGGAGGTAATGCAAAATCAGTAGATATGAGTGGAACAGCGTGAGCCATGCACACTGTAGTTTAAATATTGGCTCAGTACCAAATGACCTCTAATTGTTGTATTGCTGATTTCATGTTTCATTCAGACATTGTGGTGAGTAGGGGGGTGGAGGTGGCTGAAGAATCCTACCGGCCAGCATAATTTTCAGTGGACATGGAACCTGCGGTAGCGCTTAGTTGCAGTTAACTCAATGCTTTTCATCACAATAGAAAAAATATGTTGATTTAAGTGGTGTTATTTCCTTACATAAACTTATAACAACAAAGTGCCTGTTTCACAAAAGCGATTTACAGGCACTGCTTCCACTCAGATCACTCACTGTCACATTTTAGGTAAATTTAGGCTCTCACTTGCTTATGCATGAGTCACAAGTATGCATTTACTTTGTGAAATCTGTCAAAATAATACTACAAGAAATAATGTTCTGTTGCAAATTGCAGCTTGCATGTAGTGAGGCCCCTGTATAGCTTTGTCTATCTCTTCCATGCTTGGTGCCTTTTTTTTTTTTTTTTTGGCAATTTTTCTGGCACTTGCACAGCAAGATGTTGTCCCCATTCTTATTTTAGGCTAAGTTGTCTCTCCAACCAGCAAAGCAGCAGCAAATGAGCACAGCACCTGACCTATTTGATCGGGACTTGTGGGCAGTGAGTCAGAGGTTTGGAGCTGGGTCAGTAGCTTAGTGTTGTCAGATCAGCTATTGGGCTGACACTAAAGATCCAAACTGTACTTCAGAAGTAAAACACTAGGCTGAATCAATGTTAGTGGTCCAAAAAGAACGTCTGATGTCTTCACATTTGCTTTTGTGTTCTTCTAGCCTGGTTCCACCACAGCCATCAATAGATGTTTTACAGCTGAACAAGGGCTTTTTTTCTGTTTGCATTCCCACTACCAATAGACATGCTGAAGTGACATACTGTAAGCCAGCCAGCGGTTGGTAAAACTACGTCACTTTTACTTTTACAGGTCAAAATTGCATTCTGTTTTCACTGTCACATAAGGTAAAGGTAAAGTTCCACTGATTGTCACACACCTGAGTGTGTGAAATTTGTTCTCCGCATTTGACCCATCCCCTGAGGGAGCGGTGAGCAGCAGCAGTGCCGCGCTCGGGAATCATGTGGTGATCTAACCCCCCAATTCCAACCCCTGATGCTGAGTGCCAAGCAGGGAGGCAATGGGTCCCATTTTTATAGTCTTTAGTATGACCCGGCTGGGGATCGAACCCACGACCTCCCAGTCTCAGGGCGGACACTCTACCACTAGGCCACTGAGCACTGAGCATGTTCAGTAAAGCCTGGACTTTAATGTTGGTCCACATGTTTTCTTCCATTTTCAGTGAAATCTTGCCGACTAATGACCTTTCTGGTTGACTAATGTTTGGTCAACTATTAGGGGGCAGCCCTACTTAGAACTATGAAAAAGGTCCTCCTGTCTAGGTTTGTCATGAGAACTTATACTTCGGTACGGCAACACCCAAAAAATACATCGGTACCTGTTTTTTTTCCCAGTACCGTAAGTACCAAATACAACTTTTCCCTCAGCGGGTCGTGTCGATTCCTGTCGGAACTGACGGGGGCAGTATACGTGCGTCAGTCGGTGCCAAGGACTAGTGCCGAAGAAGAACGCCTGTTCTCCATCGTCTTTGCTAGAAACAATGGCTTTTACAAGTGCTGCTGGAGCCACAGCACCTCGGCTTGTCGAACAGTCAGGTAGTAGGAGTCGTGTGTGGAGAGGGTTAGGGATAGGCCTCATTTACACCACAAGCGATGCGTTCGCGTACGGTTGCTGTTTACTCGCGTTTTCATTTCGGCGAGCATGTTAACAGGTTAGAGCATTCACACTGCATCCGTTCTATGCGCTGCTCGAGTCACGGTGCTTTCGCGAGCAAGCTCGAAAATAGAAGAGGCGGTGATTTTTTGCGCAAGTAGCAAGTGAATGGTCATGGTAATTAACAAAAAACACGAGTTTGCGCTTGTTCTGACCTCTCTCAGCCACTGTAGACATCTCCCCCTTAACCAAGCGAGACCTGACAGGCACATGTTTCATGTACTTACCCATTTGTAGCTCTAAATATTAATTCTCCAAGCGTTGGAATACTCACTGGCCCGCAAACCTGTCCACCCTGAGCTTTGGGTCAAAACTCACCTCTTCTTCTTTGGTGTTTATTGGAGATTTGCAAACACAGTGCACTACCGCCACCAACTGTTGGGCTGTGGTTTGTGTTTTGACAGGACAGCAGCGGCTGCTGGGCGGCGCGTCTCTTTGGTTTTGGTGTGAATACACGTGTGCTGCCGCATCGCTTGTGGTGTAAATGAGGCCTGGAGTTAAAGTCAAAGTCTGAAACAGTTTTAATAAAGTTTTGAATTTAGAAATACATGAGTTCTGATTTTTGTATCGCGAATCGTGGAAATTCACTGGTATTGGTATCGACTACTGAAATTCTGGTATCGTGACAAGCCTGCTCCTGTCTGAGAGCACCTAATTTCATGAACACATGCTTGTAGACTTGTTTCTTGTAAAAGCTGTTGTGGTGGTGGCTGTCTTGTATGTTCAATGTACAGATAATATAAGAATAAGAATAACTTTATTCATCCCCAAGGGGAAATTCAATTATGAAGGGGCTGATAACTGCCAGCTTCCTTGAAAGCTTGCTAGCTAATTTGTATTATTTAAGTTTCACTATTAAGTATGGTTTGGCCTTCTGAGATTGGTAGCATTTCCTCATGCTACAACTTTTAGCTGTTCTGGTGCACATGCTTAGCACAGACCTGTGTATTTGTGTCCCAACTGGAAAATGATACAGGCACTGCTGTCCATATTGACGTGAAAAGAGTTGACAACAACATGTCTTTCCACTCTGGATATTAAACAAAGCAGATGACTCTTATTATGGAGTAAGAGTTTGGGTTTGTTGTGTTGTTGCTGGTTTCTGCTTAGTGGCACAACCACACAGTAACATCGCAGATATATTATAGTGACCTGAAAGATGTGATGTTAGTCCCTGGCAGCCTCCTGCACACACTTTGGTTTTACCCCACGTTGCAGTTCAGTTGGATTGGAGACAGTAAACGACCCATAGTTACAGATGAGAAAATGATTCTCTGTCTGTTCGTATTGTCCCTGAGATGAACTCACAGCCAGTCTCCTTCCTTCAGTTGTGTACAGGGAGAGACCTGATTCACACAGCGAGGCTGCATGGGAGTAAGCAGGTCAAAGCGTGAATGAACGACCTAATGCAGAGTTTACTTGTATTTCCATTCCCAGATAGATGGTTTGTATTGCTGTTGTTGTACAGCATTATTGTGGTAATTTGTCTGCAGAGGAGTAAGACAGATAGACGAGAGCTCCATGTTTATGCAGGTCAGATGATAGATTTTGCTGTCAGTGATCTTGGAGAAGCTTATCTTGTGTTCTGTGGCCTTTGTATCTAATTCCTTATAGAGGCACGACTGTAAATGCATAATTTCTCAAGGTAGTTATTATTGAGCATGAACCAAAAAATCTAATAACTGTTCATATATAAACTAGTCATACTAGGGTCTACCTTTAGTTAATTTAGTTTTCTACCACCTTTTAATGCTCCTAGACAAATTAAATCTGTTAGAAAGATAAGACATATTTTATAATATCTGATCCTGAGGATTTAGTTGCAGTCCTTTCTTAGTCAAAGAAGTGCTGTTCAGGCAAAACGTGTGCCTGATCATTCTCGAATGAGTCATTGCTATTAAAATGTCAGTGTCATTGTTCTTGTTATTACAGTACATTATCCTCACAATTTGCTTCACAGTCTCATTGTTCTTTGCTACTGCAATTATAATTCCCTTGAATCTGTTGAAAATAATATAGTTGGCTAATAGTTTGTCAAAAATTGAAACTAAGAATAGGGAAAATGTGATTAAGTTTAAATGTATTTCAAGGATAGCTAAAGTTTGCAAATAATACGTTGTGATCAGTGATAGCGATGAAGTGTTCATTTGCAGGATTAGCAGATGGCTCAGGGGAAAATGTAGTACACATAATATTGAATTAAAAAGGATTCTTTATATACATACTTGTATTCGTTATTTGTGCACTGAGCTTCCAGGACGAGTTGGGGTTGGCAGTGAAAACATTGTCGTTCCAGGTACATCTAAAGAACAGTCTTTTCAGAGTGAAAGGACTTCTGTAACCTTGTACTTCTTTGACTGAGACCTGGAGGATTAAGGAGTTTTCCACTGAAGGAATTTACTGGTTTTGACATGTCTAAAGGTCATGACAGTTAAAGAAAGAACACGTAATGCAGGAAAGAAAGGGAAAAAAAATGGTTGGGAGAAAGCTGAGACACTAAAATTGAATAGCTCCATGTTATACCTGAAAATGTATCACGTTTGTTAGAAGAGCTCCTGCCCTGCCATCTCAATTCTGTTTTGACCTTAAATTGAATTTTATTCAAATTTCTACTGCTGCCTTTGGTTCCACACACTTGAAAACCAGGATGGTTCAAGTCAAGTGTTGGACTGCTGATTTGCGATGCAATTAACTCAACAAGGGTTTAAGTTTAGACTCTTCTGGGTGACATCATTTAGATTAAACTTCTTTCACCTTTACTTTTGTTTTGCTTTCTTTGTTTGGGGTCTCAGAGATCACACTGCTACAGTACGTGTGTCAAAATAATGATTTTCTCTTTTTAGTTAATTAAACTGCATATTTTGGACATAACTGAAGTGGTAACCACATTTTACAGCTGGTGTCTCTGAAAGAGGCTTTCCATGGTCATGAAATTCCTGGTAAAATTATGAAATTGAAAAAACTGTTTCCCAGGCCTGGAAATGGTTTGGGATTAACAAAATGTTTTGGACAAATTATGCATATACATTGCATTGACTGTTGTTTAGAATATGTTTATAGAAATTTTAATTTTTAATTTTTAATTTTGTCCACGGCAGCAGATTGTTCTGTCTTTCTATTGGTCAAAGTGACGGCTGTGACGGGAGCAGTCGTAAACGACAAAAAGAAAATCAAACATGCTAGACTTTCTGTCAGAACGCTGTGAGACATCCCAGACATGGCGTCGGTTGTCGTCTACTATGACACACCTCATGAGATGAAACGATGGATTATCACGTACAACACTCATTGTTGTTCACGATCTGAGCCGACACCACACAACGCTGCGTCGGGCTATAATCGAGCTGATATTGTGTGGTGTTTGACCGGCAAAACAGCTGCTGCTGATGTGTTAGCTCATGCTAACCGGGCAGGCGTTGAACTGACCATTCACAAAAGTGGTTCCAGAGATGGTCCATCACCAACAGCGCCAACAAAAGTTATCTTAACTTGTGTAGCATCGGATAGGCAAGGATGTCAGCTGAGTAGGCGGTCCTTCAGTGTGGCCCAGGACACATTAGCATTCACACTAGAAAGAATGTGGCCACAGTCGGCCCAGACCACCTCCGAACATGGTCTGAGCAATCGGATCTCAAAACACATTCAGGACAGATTTGGTACATTCACACCTGTATGTAGAGCTTTCCACTTGTGATCCGGTTAACAAGAACACGTTGTACTACCAGGTGTGAACAGGCCCATAGATACATTACATGTCTATATGTTCTTAGTCTGATTTTTAAGTTACTACTCCGTACTAATTTAAGGTACCTAAACATGAACCTTGAGTATGTCATGTTTCCCTTTTAACACAGCACATTCTCATCAAGGATAGGAAGGGATCTCTGCAATGCCTCTATCATACACACTAACTAAAATGTCACACAAACCAATGCTTCTTTTAGTGTGTTTTGATTTAAGAGTTCAACTGGAGAGCTATTTTACACCAAACCAAGAAATGCAGCATATAAACACTGCTGGTCAGATAAAGAAAGAAAGATGTTTTTGACAGAGATATAATTAACATCAAGAAAAAACAGACACGGTTTTTGATATGAACTGTGCAGCAACATCTATTTTTAAATGCTGTGCACACACCAGTGTTACAAGGAAAAAAGCAATACGAGTGCCAGTGGGCAGGAGCACTACATTGAAACTGAACTCTTTTTTCCAATAAAAAGTCAGTTCATTTGCACTTGGATAAAAGAAACAGTACAGTCTCATGTACTCTAGTATTCTCTTTAACCTTGCATGCAGTTGTACAAATAGTGCAATAGTACAAATGTGCTGGGTCCTCAACATGAAAAGAAGACTCAAAACTAGTACTACCTACTGTTTTCTACTATATATTTACATAGATTCATTCAACGCCATTAAGTAAAACAACAGCGACGCTAACATGTCATTTTTATTTAAGAGCCTTTTGCTGTTTTGCTGCAGTGTACAAAAACGGGGATGTTAGGAAAGGGGATATTTGAGGAGCCTGTGTGCTTTTCATTTGAAGTTTGCTTAAGCACTTATTTCTCCCCGAAAAAACATTTAGTCATCTCTTCAGGTTTGAAAGCAGAGGATACTTTAATAGGTGGCAGTAAACCTGATAACCCACTGAGCTTTGTAGTCAAAGAGAATCCAATCTTTCAGCAACATGTTTGCAGCAGTACATGAATAAATGGCACAATTATATAAATAAATAAATGAGACATATTCCATGGCGAATTAAACTTCTATCAGAAGCCTCAGACCACAGCTTTTCATAGCAGCACACATTATGGCCGTCACATCTCCGGGATTACTGCTATTTTTTTATTTATTTACCTTTATAGAAAGCAGTCATCAATCCTCTGTGACAAACATACAGTGTAGTCAGCTCCCCTAAGGCTCCATGTCTAATGAAATATACCATATACCTGTCCTCAGCTGATTTTTTTCCTCTGCTCTGACAGCCATTGGCCATTTGCAAGTGCTTGGGGTAGAGCGAAATCATTCAAAAATATACTTGAGCCATTTAGTAATGTTTTCATGGCCCAAGTTTTTTTTCTCCCCTCTGTGAGCATGACTCAAATGCTAGCATATTTACTGTCAGGCTTGAGATTAATCAGCTTTAGTGGTGTATAAATGCCAACATGCTGTTATCACTGTGGAGCTGATGGAAAACCAAAGAGCGACAATTGCTGTGTGGGCAGTTCAAATGTTAACTTACCTTGTAATACAATACTCCGTCAGCGAATCAAGGCTTACCGGTGATTCATTTTTTAGGTCGAAAGGAACAAATCCTCGTATTTAATGGAAACACTTAAAATCCTGCTGAGACAATGTTGCCCCAGTGAAGTGTGTTGCAGATTGCCGAAGCTCCAGCTAGAGTGCCTCACTTTCTTTCTGACTATCACGTTCTCCTTTTCAGCTCGCAAAGCCAAAAGGAGCCTCAGATCCAGATGGCCTGTTAGTTCACTGTCTTCCAAGATTTTAGATTGGGTTACCTTCCAATATCATGGAGGCAAAAGCAAATTTGAATACGACTATTTGTTTTGAAAGCTTTCATCCTTTATTTGTTGGCTGTTTTCAATAGGTTACTACTGAAACATATCCCACTCCCCATTGTTTTCTCTCATCTTTTAAACAAACGACTCCACAATCCAGTTTTAAGTGTGGCTGCAGATTTTTTATTTTTTATTTTTTTTACCAAACCTGCTACTGACTACTTCCAACAGCTGCTTTTATAGAATATATTACACTTAATGGTGATATATTTGCAATATGTTAGCAGTGTTTCAAATCAGTAGTTCCCAACTGGCAGCCTGGCGTTGCCAGACCCAATTTGAAAAAACGTGAATGGGTCTGGACACGGAGTGTACATTTCCTCTATTCCCGAGGGGCGGTATCAACAGCTGTCACTCAAAGTGCCCCTTCATGCAATTGGAAAGAAGGAAAACCAATCAGAGTAAACGAAACGTGTGACGTAGGCTAGTACGATGCCACTGTAAACAAACCAGCAAGCTGCAGCAGAGATGAGCTGTGATGATGTCTGGGAAAGAGTGTTGCCGTCTTTGCGGATTTCCTCCTCACTGTGGACTCCGAGTTGCATGGCTGTGATTCCCAGCTTGGTCGCTTCCCTGACCTGCTCCTCCATGAGAGCAACTAGCGGAGAAACAACAATAGCCACTGGGTTTTCACTGAGTCCCATCTTTTTCCCGATCAACGGAGCCAGTTGGTAAATTAAACTTTTACCAAACCCCAATAAAAGCTTTCAGTGCAGCCGTTTGCTCTGCTTTTAAAGAAAGTGTACATTCCAGTTCGTTCAACACATTGACCATCGCAGTTTCAAAATCAGTAGCCATGTTGGTTGTTTATGAAATGCATTCACTCCGCTCCTTGTCCCTCCTATTCTGATCACGTGCCTGCCTCAAAGTAATAAATGGTTGTGATTGACTGATGCCAGAATGCACCTTTATGATTGCACGGCCAGACTGATCTACGGAGCGAAATAGAATATGAGCTCACGAGATCAGGATGCGTTTCACCAGGCTACCCAACTGGTGGGTCGCAATCCAAAAGTGGGTTGCGGGTCCATTCCGTATGGACCACTAGTGACTCGCAAATGTGTCAGCTTTGTAAAAATCGCACTTTATTTTGATGTATGGTGAATTTCTGGCACAGAGCTTTTATTATAAAGTGCAGTTTCCCCCAGCAAACTAGCTCGACAACATGGCCAAACGCAAGTATAACACTGAATATATTTAACCGTGTGGACCTTGAGCGCATGACAAAGGACATATTTGGACCCCGTGGCCAATCTGGAAATCCATCGGTTAAAAAAAAAAAAAAAAAAAAAAAATTCTTCCTTTACCTCTGGAGGCACAGCCCAGAGTTTTTCGACTACCGGAAGTGCAGGGGCCTCGGCGATCGCTCACGCCTTTCACTTCCGGCGGTGCCCCCAGGGAATTGCTGTGTTGTTTACAAATACTTCGGGTTGAAAACCAACAGAGTTTGGCTATATCACATTTTTCACGTCACTATATCACCGTTTAGACTAATCTGATGTTTGTAAAGTCTATAAACACAATGATTGAACAAACGTTTCTATTTCTGTGTGCACGATTTGTAATTAATAATATGGTTATCGTAGATTAGCTGGGCTAACCGTTAGCCATTAGCGGTGTCTGTAATAACCATAGACTGTATAAAAATTAGGTGATAACTCGATAAACGGTCCGTGAATAAAATATTTTTTCCAGCGGATATCTTAGTTACAACATGATTGAGCTAGCAAAGCAGTTTTGTGTTGCTATGTGTGGTATTTATTCAGTTATGGGAAATCACGATGTCTAGAAAGCATCAGTGGCTGCAGCTGACAGGGACAGTTAGCAAAGCTAACATCAGGACGTCATCTGTTAAAAGCCTCCCGTTGTCGGATACGACATGAAACTACTCCAGTTAGCTCAATCATGTTGTAACTCAGACATCCGCCGGAAAAAAAAAAAAAAATTCACATTGACGAGACGGCGTTTTGGGTGGAGCGGTCGCTATGGACGTGGAGCTTGCTGTTTCCGTAGGTACCTGGGGACACCTGCATGTCTCGGCCACGCCCCCTCCATTGTGATTGGCTAAAGCGCAGCATTGTTCAAACTCAAAGCCCCGCCCTCCCCCCCTCTGTAGTCGTCTTTCACACAGGGCTGCCGACAGATTCTACAGTGTAAATTGCAGAATCTGTCTTGAGAGATTACCCCATGGCTGGACCAATTGGGAACTACTGTTTTCAATCATTACTTTAGCTATTATTCTTTTTGGGCTCCAGCAGTTAAAACAGAACAAGAAACATATATATGGATACTATATATCCACACATTTGGGACAAGAATATCAAAACAACAACAAAACATAACCAAAAGAACAACATGGCACTCTTTTGAAATAAACAGCAGGCAACCACTGCAGTGTTTTCTTTCAAAAGCATTTCTCAGAGGTATTTTGCAATGACAGACAACACTATGGAAGTGGTTTCATAGTATCGAGCTGGGCGCCTAGTTATGAATAGTACATGACTGAAACCTATAAACTGACCTACCACATCTAACCCAGAGATGCCTTCAGGTGAAGTTGGACAACTTGGACAGTGGAGGACTGCGAATGTGAAGCTGAGTGTTTCGAGGGGCCGCGTGTCACAAGTGAGGGATGGTCTTCAAACATCAACAAAAGCACAGGCTGGGACTGTTTCTGTGTTCCTGAATACAGAAGTCTCTGGAGGAGGTGCACTGTGAGTTGTTTACTTTGTTTTACTCACTAACATTGACCAGTCCTGCTGATATTTCTTAGTCATACAGTGCTGCAGGAAATCAGGAAAATATACAGTACATCCTGTAAAACAAAAAAGTACATTGCCTTTGGAAGTAGGCTCGGCCTTTTCTTTTTTCTCTTTTTTCTTTTTTGCCTCTCTCTCTCCCCCTCACCACACAAAGTCAGAGCTGCATGGTACAAATGTGGAGTCTGATTGTTCAGATAGCGGCTGGCCACGATCCATGCTGGGCAAATTCACCATTTATAAAAGAACAACATACTGTAGTCTTAAACTAAATAAGTTTGCCATAATGACAGATTTTACTACAATGGATAAATGGGGTTAAAGGGGAAAATGAAATTATTTGATGGGGTTGCTTAGCCTGCTGTTTTTTAGAGACCTTTCAATCTTTTTAGATATGTTTTTTTCATAACACATTTTCTTTAATAATGTTGTTATTTTATAACTTAAACAAAAATATAAAAAATGACTCTGATGTAAAGGTCCAGTGTGTAGGTTTTAGGAGATATACTTGCAGAAATGGAATATGATATAATAAGTATGTTTTATTTAGTGCTATGTTTTTGTAACCATAGAATGAACCAGTTACATCTAAAGACAGAGCGGGTCCTCATCTACACAGATCCCCATGTCGCACTGTCATGCTTCTACAGTGGCTCATGAGCAGACAAACCAAACACTGGCTCTAGATCGGGCCATTTGCTTATTTCGCGTCTTCATGTGTCCATTGTAGTCACAAGGCCATCAGCAATAAGAGTGTTGGAAAACCATAGATGCTTTATTCAGTGTTTTTACTGGTTTAAATCACCATGTTTGTTTGCTTCAGAGAGGAAACGACCTGTGTGGATAATTCAGCTCCGGGAAAAAAACTTCTTGATCTTAAGTTACCCGAGAAAAAAGGTGAGTACACACTAACCTGCAGGTGCTGGGTTAGTGGCCCATCTGTGGGAGCCGACCAGCGGCGGAGAAACACTGATTTGTAACCTCAAACTATTTTATTCTGTGGTTTTACCCGTTTAAATCATTTGTTATGTTTTATAGAGAGGAGGAGACTTCTTTGGATGATTTGGCTCATGGTAAAAACCTTCTCGACATCTGGGACTGGTTGCACAAAGCACCTTAAATTAAGATTTCCCTTAAAGTCCCAATTAAGGTTTCCTCAAAATAAAACTGGTTGCACAAAGATAATGCAGCTCCTGGTAAAAAACCTCCTGAACAATGAACAATAAAGGAATTCTAACAGGGGGGATGTTTCTGCTGGTTGCAAACTGCAGTCCTCACTACTAGATGTCAGTAAATCCTGTTAAATCCTACACACTATTCCTTCAATTTCTACATAGTCATATTCTTTATTTATGTCACATTTTGATATGTCTTTTAAAAAAAAATAATAAAAATGTTTAACCAATTGCATGCATTATAGGTGAACTGTGTTGTCATAATTGATCCCAAAAGATATACTATTAAGTAGTTTAAGGATTTACAAGGACAAGCTGATTACCAAGTCAACAAAATTCAATAAGTCATGAATAGATACATGACTTTTCAAAGTATAAATATACATGTACGTGGTCTACTAAAGTACGGTTTGGTCAGTTCAAGTTTAAAATGATGGTAAAATGCATGGCTTTATAAGGTCAGGTACTAGTAAGATTTTAAGGTACAGGGTGCTCTCACCTTATAAATGTCCATTCATACCGTTCCCACCCAGCTCTCTTCAGGCAACTGTTAAAGGTTTTTGGCCCATCCAGCCATGCTCAAAGTGACAACTCTGCCATAAGTTGGATTCATTTGTAGGTTTCAGTGAGCCCAGCACAGTAATTGAGTATGAGGAATGGGAGCTATAACCATTCCCCATGTTCCCTTGTCCACCTCATCACCTGCCATCTATGTAACTGTCCATCTACTGTCCCCATGGGAATCCATTCCATCATTGCTGGTAATGGCTTTTGGGTTGTCCAGATAATGGCTTAACTGAGGTTGGGTTGTAACTTCCTGACATTTCTGGATGAGTGACAGGTCTTAAACTATGCATACAGGAATTTGTATTATAGGTTATATAATTGGTGAGCCAGAAGAGCATCGATCTGTTTGGATTTATGTGTAAAAGAAATGATGAAATTTAACTCATTTTAAAGTTATTAAACTTCAAGTGCCTTCCATATGCTAAGACAAGCATGGAGACTGGATTCCGCTTTGCTAATTGAAGAGTAATCTGTTGACAAAAACCCCACAGCTGCTGTCTTGGTTAAACTGAATCTGAAAATCAATATAGCAACCACATAATGGAATAGGACAGATCATGAATAGACCATTAAGGTAATATCAGCTGAGTGCTTTTTAACCTTTTCTTTTTTTTTTTTTGCGAGGGAACATTCTCCTTTTGAAATCTCACTACAACTGATACACATTCACAATCATGCCACAGAAAGCACTCTATAGGCTCAAAGTGTTATGATTTTTCTAAGTGCTCTTTAACTGTACCATTTTCGAAAATAGTGATGTTTGAGTTCTCTTACGTGATGCACATAAAACAAAAAATGGCTGGTATAAATCCACTACGCCACCATAAAACACAGTTTCCCCGCAGCAGACCCATTAGATTAGCTGTGCAGCCTTTAAATGCTCTAAGTACCAATTATAACATGTTGGTCATATTGTTAGAAAACCGTTTCTGTGTCTGGGATACAAGACCTGTGCGCTCCAAATTCAAGGACACTGTATGCTGAAGGACAGCACTCAGAATCACTTATATTGACATAAAACCCAATTAGTGTTTCCTGCATGTCCGTGATTAAATTTCTTTAGGGGACCAGGCAGGGTCTATACTGTAGCTTTTCCATCTGGCATGAAAATAGCAACAATACAAGGTAACATTAAAAAGAACGAACATACGACTGAGCAAATGGTCTTACCTCATGCTCCTCTCCATGTGACCTATCTGTGGTCAACACCAACTTTTGAGTCCAAGCTGCTGTCTAAACTGTGTCGACTTCTCCCTCATGCATCCGAAACAGATAGGCAGTTTTGTTTCATTCCCTGCTTGACAGCTAGTGGCATTTTGTTTCTCTATAAGGGCTGTCATTCTGTCAAGTTGCAAGAGGAACAGCAGAGCAGGAAAAATGTTGCTGCGGTGCATGATGCAAATGCTGGACACAGGCTAAAGGAGAGTGTGAAAATAGTGAATAAATACATTTGTAGAAGGACATCTTTCCAGGAGACCACTGAAACTTATTGATGCTGAAATCTGGGAGAAATGTTATTGTTAGAGACAATACTGTATGTTTGGAGAACTGAAACAGCTGCACAGGAACAGAGTGTATGTGCATGACTCTGCACCCACAGTATACAGTGCATGAGTCATCTGCATTTATGTACCATATTTATTTACCTTAAGAGCTGGAACAGTTACATGTGGCTAAAGGGTGGCATTTAAGAGTGGCATGAGAGAGGCATTACCCCTGTTGGGTGATTAGTGAAATCATTATAATGTTTTCAGTAATGGCTGCGAAAGTCAAGGTGCTGAAAAGTGCTCATTAGGCAATACAGCATTACAGAGTCTTGTTCTATTACTCTATAATTTTAGTTCAGTGCAGCAGAGGAGGGCCATTAAAACAGGTATATATGAAAGCTCAAGTCACTGTACAATACAGTTTACTGTATATCATGAAAAAGTAAGTGATCTAAACCTATTAAGAATACGATGGGTCTTAAAAATATATAAACAAACACTTAAGGCCCTTTTCCACTGGACAAAAACCCCACTAATGTCTACTAACATCTGGGAAAGGTTACAGTCAGCATTCACTCTGGGGACAAATGACTCTGCAGGGTATGAATCGGCTCAAGCTCTGATTGGCAGTAATGGAAATATGACACCCAGATGGACACTATTTTGGCCCTTTGCTGGTGCAATGCTTTGACATGCCACCAAAATACTGTCCGTACACGTCCAATCAGTGCTTGAACATCGTTCAAAATTTGGTCTACACTGAGCTTGAAACAGAAACTGAATATTTAAGAGATATTAAAAAGAAGTTGCCACCATAATAATATGCCTCTATACTGCTTGCTACTGTTTACTAACCTGTTTTCTAGCCCATCCATGATGTTGAATGTGACACACTAGAAAAAACAACAACAGAAAAGCCGTGTCCACTAGGGCTGCCCCCAGCCAAGAATTTTCCTAGTCGACCAATAGTCATCACTAAGGGCCATTAGTCGACTAGTCGCCCGCATGTTTATGATATTAATGTAATTATTAAATGATATATTTTGGGCGGGGCAACACAATGGTTTAAGTTCAAGGTGTGAGAAAGAATAGTATCAGTAACATTGTTAACACTGTGCTACATTACAGAGAAACACAAAACCATACTAATGAACCTTCATTAATATAGGCCTATATTTTATCTACAAGTGCACATCACACACTGAGCGAGCCGCCTGTTAATGACGCTGTTGGCAAAGCAGTAATGATTGTGCTAAGTGGCTAATGGGCATGTAGCTACTTACATATTTCAGATGATATGTCATGTTTGTAGTCGACGACTGCAGAGTTTACATACCACCTTGGGGTCGTCCTTCACCTTCTCAAAACTTTGGATTTCCTGCCCAACGTGTTATTAACTAGCCTGTGTGATAACTGCAGGTACCAGCCCTGTAAATTGGTGGCTGTACACATGCTGCATCTTTAACCGCCTGGAAATAGTCTTGTGCCTTTTCTGTGCCCGCTTTCAAGAGCGCAAGTTGCGTCTGAGGTTGCTAAGCATTGTATCATAGCCTGTGTACTTGAAATCCTGAGTGCAGAGCTGATCTTCTTCCAGGCGCTGTTTATAAGTGTGTAGGCCTATCGTCCATGTGACAGATGTAAAGCTCTGGGTAGCCCTGCACTAAAATGATCAACTTTTCCGTATTTATCATATCATATTTTTAAATATTACAGTGATATTTACAGGAGAAGGGAAAGATATCTGACTGCTGAGCGTGGCCTCTTCCTGTGTCTGTGCTTTCAAATTAAATTCCCATACGGTCCAGTCATATAGGTTATGAGTTATTTTGACAAGGCGAAGCTGCTAATAGAGTCACATTTGTTCGATTGTTTGTTTGGTTTTTCTGCGACTAAGTGACCAATGAAATTTTGCCGACTAATTACATTTCTGGTTGCCTGACGTTTGGTCGTCTATTGCCTATTTTAAATGTGTTTTAATGGGTTAAAAAAACCTACACACATGCAATAATTTGGGTGGAAAAGGGGTTTAAGGTAAATACAGTGAGCTAGTTTCATTAGTCAGTATATCTATCATCATGGTAGTAGTAGAAGTAGTGGAAGAAAATAGCAGTATTGCAATAATGTACACGACAGAGATTGTCACAAACTCACTAATTGCCGAGATCCACCAGGGACAAAGAGTATAATAATAAACAGAGAGGTCAGGAAGCCTGCCCATTAAGAGAACTAGCATCAGTGCCGCAGCATCACTTTTCATCTTTCATTGCATCCTTAACGAAGTCAATACTGATGACATGCTAAATGACACCTGGGTGATCATTTAACTGCCAGTGTCTGAGATGATATCGAATGCTCATTAAAGCTGAGAGCACCAAACATGCTGCAGACGTGGTGAGCAACAAGGGTTAGCTTGTTGTAATGTTTCTAACTTTTCCTGTGGAAAGATACTTACACAATAAGAGACAGATAACATAGTGTTCATCAACATGAGCTAAATTGTAGAGATGCTGTCATTAATTCATTTGGCATTTAGGCGTCATTAGCGGCTTTACCTTATTAGCATTATGTCAACAATAGGTATCACTTTAAAGGTAAAGTTTTCTGCACCCTTAAGGAGTGTCTTGATTTGTATTTCTGGGGAGGGGGGACTCAATAATATGTGAGTTATGATTCAAAGCTGAAAATATATAGTAGCAGTTTAAAGTCTATAACTGGAGTGACAAGATATTATTTTAGAGTAGCATTTACCACACAATGCCATACTGTTTGCTGCACCATTTCAGTGTGTGAGGCCAAGCCCAGACTGAGTGGTACAATGTTACAAGATCTGCCAGATAAATAACAGTAATCTGATGCTGATATCAATTCAGTATGCAAGGTATCAAATCTGCAACACAAATTGGTAATAACAAATATTTTGCAAGATCTTTTTTCAGTCATCTGCTGTAAGTAAACCTGATAGGACAAAAATGATGCCCTGGACAACCAGCCCAGTGTGAGTGCTGTATTTCCAGTCGAGCACGGCCGTGTAGTCGTTTCAGTTTTCCACTGGCCTTTTTTGATGTGAATCCGCTCAATTAACATATCATTAAAATTGAGCTTTAATATGTAGATTTGATCATATTTAAGATGGAACGTTTCATTTTCTCACTTTATCAACTTAATGATTCAAAACTGGGAAGCCTGCCATGATTCAATAGTTTTTACTTTAGAGCTGCAATCTTGGACGGAGACAGCTGAACTAGTATTGACTCTTATGTTAGTACATTACATCTTATTGGCAGAGCTGACTAAAGGTTTGACAGTGTTTTGCATCACTTCTGATCACTGAACCTGACTGCACCCTTTGGCTTGCGTAATGAAAACACCACAAATGTTGCAGGAACAAGCTTAGAATAACTACAAGAGCGCCGTTTTTAATGATGAGAACTGGCTTCAGAATTAATATACGGAGCAAATAATGAAGACCGCATCTGCTTCTTTTGTGGAGCAGTGGTATTTGTGTGTGTGTGTGTGTGAGGAAGAAGGAGAGAGACACAAACCGGTATGAAGCGATAAAAAGCGGCTTAAACTAAGAGATAGGGCAACTGTAGTGGGCCAAGAAAAGGGGTTTTGTATTGCAGGGGAATCGGTGTGGAGCAAAACGATTGTTCGATAAGAAAGATGACAGAATCACTTCAGACAAACGTAAACCCGATACAGTGCAACAACACGGAGTGCTTGAGAAGAATCCTGTTATTGCCTTGATGACTTTGTCAGCACTGTTCAGTATGAGTGTGTATTTGTACAGATTGGAAGTGGAAGGGTGAAAGTAGCATAAGAAAGAGACTGCAGGGATGTTCTCATGCTTAAATGTCCTTGTCCTCTCAGTTGCCTGCGTGGTGAGGCCTGCATGTGTGGCTTTAAAGGGCCTTTAGTTATTGTCTTCCTGTCTGTCCTTACGTGTCAAGATGGTCATATGAGATTAAAGAATGGCATATTAATTACAGGTTTATAAAAATATTGGATGCAGAACAATAAGTAACAAATTATCATGCCTTTTTTTTGTGTTCCTTGAACAACCTTTTATCCTTAGAGAGTATTTCCTAAGGGTGTAATTTCCAAATTGAACACATCTAGGACCTGAATGGCATATAGCATAACACTAATGTACAATATATTTTACAGGAAAGCTAAAGAATGTATGGTGCTGTGTTCTCCTCCTCCAGAAGAGGGCAATGAGGCTATACAACGTTTATTCCCTGATGTTTGGTCAGCAAAAAGGTTAAATGCTGCAAGGTAGAATTGTACTGTATGTGCCCTGTTTGATTAATTGTCTCAAAACCTCATTTATTAAACACAGTCTAACTTATAGTATGTTTTCTACAAGTGCATCACATAAATACACACTGCTTTCTCTTAAACAGAAAAGAGAAAGAAAGACCTTTCACACTTACATGGTTCTATAAATATACATATGAGGCATTAACAAGAAACAACAATCAGCTGGACCTTTGTTAACCCGACAATATTGTTAACTAAACTGGATCTGAACAATTAAGATGCCTAGCTCTCTCTCATGTTTACTGCAACCCAACCTTGCATCCAAACATAATTAGGCAGGATTAGAGGAAGCCCTTTCTCATTATCTCTTTAGAGCGTCTCGGGCTCATAGAGGTTTTAATTGTGCTTGACTGGCAGGACCTTGGTGCCCCCTCACAAGCATTTGATCTTCAAAGAGTCCCCTCCATGTCACGGCACAAAGAGCACTCCATGATCTCTACGCACCTCTCTGTTTCCTGGGTGCCATCTCTGCCAGGGACCGGCTCGTTTATGGTCTTCCATGTAGCGAGCTGTGTACACTTCATAGCAAGGTTACGCAAGTAGATCATTATTCTCAGTAGGGATGGGCATCAATTTTCGATTATCGATGATTAATTGTTAAGGCTTTTGATCACAAATAATTTTGATCGATAGTTGCAGTGTTTCCCCTACAATGCCTGGCATAGGTCCCGCGAGCCGCCGTGCCAACGAGACCCCCCGCCCGGCGAGGACGGCGGCTCAACGGGCCTACGAGACCCCCACCGGACCTATGCCAGGCAAAAAAAAATCAGAAACAGACGGAGGCTCTCATCGCTCTCCAAAGCCTCGGCGGCTTCCCTTTAGGCCTCTGAAAACACTACGCCATTGAAAGACGGAGGTTTTGCTGAAAACTGAAGCCTGTAACTCTGGCTGGCAACGGTTGTAAACACCTAGGGGTGAACTGCGCATACGCGCCATTCTTCCTCTTTGGCCTGGGGGGTTGAAGCTCAAAACTGGGGCAGCTGCGCTCTCTTGCAGCGACAGTCTGCACTGCACTCTTTTGTTTTCTCTCTTTTGAAATACTCGCTTATCAATTAATCGATGATTGATCGTTAATTTTTTTGATGATCGAATAATGAATTTTGATCGTTTGCCCATCCCTAATTCTCAGCATGTTGACTGTACGCAACACCTGTGAGAGTGTAATACCAAAACAGAACACGGCGAGAGAGAACACAGAGAGGAGACACTTTGACTTGTGCTATGTGGGTGTTACTTAGACTTCACTTTCACCGACATTATAAAGAAGGGCATCATTCTCTCCACTGAACAGCCTGAGACCACAGGAAGAAAAAACATTTTCAAGTTTGAGGTGTTCTCCACTTGAAGATCAGACAAGGTGGACATGGACAAAACAGCCTCAGACAAATGGCATCAGACCAAAAGGCCTCAGACGAAACAATATCTGGCAAAATGGTATCAGACAAACCAACAGGAGATAAACGGTATCAGGACAGACGGCCTCAGAACAAACAGCCTCAGGCTGAATCCAATGAATGTTCCTGCTGCGGTCCATCAAGTGAAGATACACTCTCACTTGTAGGTACAACATCTCTGATTTGGATGTCTCCCCTTCAAAATAAAATTGTGAATTGGTAAAAGAGCTGCAACAATTATAACAAATTTGTATTTGATCTTCATGTATTATGTAGAAGTTCAGAATTAGTATCAGTGTACCAAAAACATTAGCCACACAAATCTGTGAGCTCATGTTTTATTTGCTATAGCAGATGCGTCTGGTTACCTTCTCGTTCAGACAAATTTCTAGCTAACCTGTGCCTGTGTCAGGCCAATCACAACCAATAATTAATATGGGGCGGGTTTGAGACGATAATTGACAACTCTGGAACCTTTGTGCTTTATGCAAAACACGCAAAGACATAATTTTTGGCTGTTGCATCCTTTAAGTTAGGACACTAAAGCAAGCATAAACCTCATGTCTGCACTCTGTAGTCTGTTTACATTTGTCCGTCGCTCTTGTCACATTTCATTGCTCAGATAAATCATAGGTATATCCAGTTGCAACCACTGGCATTTTGATGTACGGCTGTCGATAATGCCCCATGGAAATAAAGAGATGAACGAATAGGTTCCAGACTAATTCGCATTTGCGATTTGGTCCGGCTATATCAGGCTAGTAAAACATAATAGATAACTCTGCAGTATGATATTATCTGTTGGTCAGGTTAGTCTTTTGGCAGTGTTGGACAAGATACTGGTTATGTAATCATAATGTAATCAAGTAGCCTACTCATAACATATTGCTCATTAAAAAGAAGTAATTACTTACTGACTGGCTACTTGCCCAACTCCATCAGAGCTGCCTTTAAGCAACTCCAAGCCTTCACATGACAGATATTCTGTATTGAACACATGACCATTGAAAATGTGACAATGTGGCTTAACAAGCTCAACAAGTCTACACTTACTGACAATTAACAGTTAGCCTAATTTTAGCTCCAGTGACTGCATGCAGCAGCAGCACTTTGGAAGTCACACATGCACGACAAAGCTGCAGGTGTACCAAACGACCAATCACAGGGCTGATAAATAAAGCTAACACGGAGCAGCAGCAAACTGCAGTTCCATGAATGGCCACTTGAGGCTGGCTCTTGAAGCCTGTCAATCCCATTGACACCTACTGTATGTTAAAATGTCCAACTACAGCAGAAATAAACATGTTAACAGCCTGGTACAAAAACAGTAGTTTTTTTTTAGTCTCTTTAGCTAATTTCCCCCTTCATGACAACTGTACTGAATTTTTACAAAACTCGCCTGATTATATTTTAACCAAGGCTTACGGTTACGCATACTTAAGAGCGAGGCCACTTTTACTGACAGACTGTCTGCTGATAGTGTCCTCGGCTTTTCTGTTAGATCCACCCCTTGCTCCTCCACAGTTCCAGCCTCTTGCCCAAATATGGTCACTTCTGGCAGCAAAAAACCCCAAAAACAAGATGGCGACAGCCAAAATGCCAAACCAGGATCCATAATGAGAGTGAGGTCCTTATAGCTACATCCATTATCAGGTTTACACATCCTGCGACTGTGAACAAAATCAAGTTATTGCTCATTTTCCATTTACCAATGGCTAATGTCAGTAAGCTGGCTAAGACCTGATAACATGTACCTAAGACAATACTGGAGTGCACATTTTTTCCTTTTTTGATGGAGGCTGACAGCTTCACCACACTACAGAAGTCTCTCCCCTAGCAGAGTGACCAATCTCATCATCAAACTCCTGTTAATAAAGTGAAGAAGCTACTGAACTGTGAATTCCAGTCCCTTACTTAACTTGTTACAAAAATAAGGAGTGACATTACTGTTGCTGCCAAAGAGATGATATTAATTCTTTATTCAAATTACAGGAAGCGTATGTTGCTGCTAGCACAAAACAGTCATGCAGGAGTGGGGACATTGCTGCCTTACCTGAGGCTGTTTTGTCTGGTAGTGTTTTGTCAGAGGCCGCCTAGCCTGATGTTCACTTGCGCAGCACTTCATAGTTGACCGTATTTTGCCTGTGACCCGAAGCCTTTTGGCCTCAGTAACGACGCTGTTTTGTATGTTGTCTGAAAACTGATGCTGAGGTCTGAGAATGTCCTAACATGTGTGCATCTCTGTTTTGTGTTTTTGGTTGGGCAGGTTATTGATTTTTGTCAGAGAAAGTGATGAATTTTTCTCTTACCTCTGCCATTTGATTCGTCGCTGCCTCCCATCCACCTCAGAGTTTTGGCATCTTACTCACTGTTTTCATCCCCATTTCCTCTTTCAGTGGGCATCCTCTGTGACATGACACAAGCTTGAGTGACAGCTTGAGTGTGAGCGAGAGAAACAGCCCGAGCAAGGAAATTGCAGTGCCACACCCGTGGGTACTCGCGGCGAGTGCTGTGACATCCCTCCCGTGAGAGGGAACTTTGTCTTTGCGAGCAATATTGCAGCTTGCAAGCAAACCCCCATATTTATACTCACAACACAACATGAGAGGAGTGAGCAAAGTTCATTCACTGCACCCAATTACTGAGAGCACTCCGAGCCATTTTCTGCGCTCAACTTTAATTTATTTTTGATAGTCAGCACCCAGGCTTACTCGAACACCCTTCATAAATCACTTTTTTTTTTTTTTTGGTGTAGTTTCGGGTTGGAACAAAACCCTGCATAACCATGGCATATGGCATATGGTTGCCTACCCCTGCTCTTACCAATTATGAAAATGAAATAAAAAACCAATCCGTTTCCATAGCCTTACTACTTTCTTATACCTACAAAAGCTTGGAGTATACTTGCCAAAGCAAAGAGTACGCTCGTCTGAGAAACCAGTTCAGATTCCAGGATATATCTGTGACTTTTTTGATATTTAAACATAAAAATTCTATTTTGAGGACACAAAGTTATTCCTGTGTTTTCCCTTTTATCTGCTTACTGCTTTACTGCATTGTATAACATTGTGTAACAGATAGCTATAACCTTGGGTGGTGAAATGCACTGCATTTTACTCGGCTCTCTCCTTTATCACCATCCATCGCCATGGGTTCAACAAGGATAGTGCTGAACTGAATAAATAATTTTGCATATGCATCCTCAGTGAGCTGCACAGTGTTGACATACATAATGCAAAAAATGCCTGGAATATTACAGAGCTCTCTCATGTGGAGCACCAAGAAAATTGCCTGAGGTGGAGATAGAATCCTCTGCTCTTTGAGATGCGAACGGTTTGCTTGGACAGGTTGTTTCTCCAGAATCCACGATTTGGGGGTAGGATCATGCATAATACTAAAGTATATTTTTGACAGCAAAACATTCAGTATTCTACACACACTCTCATATTAGTTAGAGGTTGAATGTGTGTGTGTGTGTGTGTGTGTGTGTGTGTGTGTGTGTGTGTGTGTGTGTGTTTACAGTATAAGCATGTAAGCATACTTTACATATGCCCATGCTACATGGTACTGAAGAGACAGGATAAGCACTGAGAGAAACACTGTGTGGTTTAGATGAGAGGATGCTACTGCAACAATAAAATATTTATGAACCAAAATGTTTTGGGGTATGTCAGTATGAGTTGAAATTTCTGAAATGACTTTATCCAATAAAGCAGAAAGTCATCATTTCACTGTTTACAGAAAAGTAGTGCTCATTTTCCCTTTTTTAAAGTCAGCCTCCTGTTGCACCATGTATCATCTCTGATCTATAGCACATTAATACTCCGAATGACTCATAATGTTTGACTTGTACTGACTATTGTCAGACTTGTTTATTTACTCCTGCAGCGACCATGTTAAGGTAATCCATCACATGCCTGTATTTGTGATGTGCAAACACACTGTTCAACCTTTAGCACCGACAGCATTGGCTCTTTTTAACATTTGGCTACTCCATCCATGCTCACACGTGGAAGAACAGCCTATTCATGGAGCAATCCGCTGGATCTCAGGCGGGACTCCCTCAGCCAAGTGGCACACTCGCTGTTTGACGGGAGTCCAGAACATCTCTTTTGGAAACACTGTAAGCCAGTACAGAGAAAATTAGGTTCCAAGGCAGGAACAAATGAGGAATAGGAACATAGAGGAGATAAGGTAGTTAGCTGCCACTGTTGGTTATTAATTTGCCAAATGTCAGGTTGTTGTGGAACACAATTAATGAACTTACTGCACTCGTTTAGTTATTGAGTCACTGAGTATTGGCAGAAAAGTCATTTTAGTTTGTTTTACTGAGACATTGCTCTCTGATAACATCACAGATGTAGACACTGAACCAGTAGCTTAACGCTCTTTCACTAATACCCATTTTCTACCAAATTAACTCTGGTACTAGCACAGACTCTGTTTAGGATTCTTGGAACCTGGTGCTATCTATCTGCCACCAGTTTTGAGCCTAACCCTTATAATCTTGGATGTTTGATTGGCGGAGAGCATTGCACAATGCACAATGGAAGTGAACAGTAGTAGCAAGAAGGCTAATCACATTGATTACCTGCAAGGTTTTGTTCTGTTCTTATAAGTAATAAACAAGCATCGACCAACTATGAAAGATAAAAAGATGTAGAAGACTCTATCCTCTTATTCCAACCTCTAGAATATGACACCCACTGATGATATCATGGTTCACATGTGTTGGGTCCAGCTGGGATTCAACTTTTTGGGTTCTGAACCAATTTGTTTTTGGACTAAATGCTCTGAATGGTTCAAAATGATGTGTCTGAACCAGAACAGAACCTATGTGGGTGGAAAAGGGGTATTAGTGGAACACTATCATGGGCCTTTTTGACCAAGTAGTTGCAGGAACTGAGGAGCCTCAGGACCCAAACTCTAGACTTCTTAGTGCTCTCCTGTTTGTGTTTCCAGCACATTTGCAGATCTGTGAGGTTAAGGCAAATTAGACTGATAAAGAACTAAAAGCCATTACACAACTCTGTGCTATTAGAATGGATATTGCAAAGAAGACTTGCAGGTTTAAAGACAGATGGAAAACACTAGAAAGACTTGATGAAAGTGAGAATCAATTGTTGTTTTCTTGTTATTTTAACCTGTACCTGCTGTCTGGCAGAATACTTTGGGGGACAGGAACTAAAGCCTAATAAGCACAACATTAGTTCCTGCAATTGGATTGCAGGTAAATGTTCTGGGTTTCCGGAAAAGGTTCCTGTTGTCCAGCAGTCAAATAAAGACCATTAGAATCATCTACAAGCTCCTACAGCTGTCAACAACAACATCACTGTTGAGAGACAGATCATGACACGGTTGCACACCGCTGTCTCCCTTTTGAATTCACTTAGATTCTTATGATTTCAGTCACTGAACCAGTCAACATACTTGCAACAGAATAGAGCATTGTTGACAGCTGCAACTGAGCTGTCACTACTGTGTTTCTTTTTAGGGACTTTAACATGTGTGACATCACCACACCGAGTGCCAATTTGGAACAGTGTATCAGATGTCATACCAAACTAGACAGAGCACTGTACCTGGGCTGAAAAGTAGTCCCTGTGCCATGCTTCCATGGACAAGCCATCCTTTGAACCTCAACGTATGATAACAGCTATTGAGGAAAAATATGTCTCCTCACAGAGGGGGATTGCATAGAGTGTTTGTTTTGGTTGTTTTTTTCCTCAAAAAATAACCATTGTTGGATACCACTTCAGTCAGAAAATGCCCACTTTCTCTACAGTGGTTACTTTGGTGAAACTTTGGAAAGTATCCAGTTCATTCTTGTATGTTGCTCCTGTGAACACATAGCAACGGTTGTTTAACACATAGCGACTGTTGTCCCTTCCAGTTTGGAAGATTTTTTGTTGTTGTTGTTGAGTTGTAGCCATGGTAGATGATTTCCATTTTCCCAGTAAAAAATCATGGTAACAGCCTTCTTGAATATATATTTATTGATCACTACATATTAGTTCACCATCTATCAGAGCGCTGTCATTAATCACATCCTACTTTTATGATAAATACTTAAATTTGGATCTATTTCTGTGAAATAGGAAACAGCTGACCACAGAGCCCATAGTTTATCTGAGTTACTATTTGCTTATCCAGTATCTAATTAAAACAGGAAGTACTTCCCTTGCGGCCTGTGCAATTGAAAAACAACCCTAGAGAAGCCGGTCGCTCGGAGCCACAATAATGTATTACCAAATGTTTGTAAGCCAATACTTCCATTAATTCTCACAGCAGCATTAACATCTCCCTTGCTGACTTAAGCAGAAATGCATTCGTCCCTGGCACGATGAATTCTCGGTGACTCTATGTATCTTTTTCCCCTCGTTCACTGTGATCGGCTATGTGTGCATTTACATAGTAAGCGTTTGTGATTATGTGAGTAATGTGAACTTTAGTGTCGGTGCCCCAGAGAGAACTCCTGACAATAACAGAAAGCAACAGAGAACGAAAAGGGGTGGCTAGAGGTGGAGCTGGCCTCGGTTTACAATAAGTGAAATGACAATACTTGAGCGCTGCCTTGGGGGCTGAGGTTACAAACATGGAGAGGGTGTTATGCAAAGGCAATAGAGCATAGCCCTGTATTACAGGTCGGATTAGATAAGTGTGGCGCTTCAGTTGACTGGCAGATTCAATTTGCTCGGCCGTATTGCAGACGAGGCCTGTCTCAAGAATAAGGGTGTGGAGCAGGTGAGAAGTGACTACATTTGGCACAACATCGGGGTAATACCTATTATGCACTACAGCTGGTGAAGAGAGGTTGAAGGCCATAAAATCAAGGTGAAAAAAAACCAACTTCCTCTGAGCTATTGAGAAATAAACATGCAATCATTTTGCAGTTTCTTGGAACAATATTAGAGCTTATTAGCCTAATGCTTTTAAGACATTATGTGTGCTGCTCAGTCGTCATTGGCATGTGGCCAGTTTTTGATTCCAGTAAACACGCTGGCATGTGAAGAGCTGGATTAAATCTATTGCTCAGCAGGGAAATGTTAATTTTGGAATAACAAATATGTGGTCGGACACTGTCACAGTGTTTTGTGTGCTCGGTGAATCTGCTGTACTTTAGTGAAATGAGTTGGAACAGCTTTAGTGTTTACATGCACATGCTTGTGCATGCCTATCCTAAAAGATGAAGAGGTAATCAAATGATTACACAGTCTGTCTCACCCCCGTGAGTGTTATCAAGGGAAGGCTTGAGGGTGTCCTTCCAGGAGATTGTTGGGGAAGGGAAACATTTGCTGCCTGGCCAGTACCTTTTAGCTGATACATGAATATGAAGCAGCACAACACAACAGCAGACTGAGTGTCAAATTTGCAATCTTTCATGATTGTGGTGTTCCTTTTTCCAACATTTTTGAGCACAGGATCAATCAACTAAACAATCCACACATGTGCTACTTCTGACAGAGTTTATAAGCTTTGAGAATTGGGCATCATGACAGGGGAGGAGTATATTTAGCTATGTTGTGGAGAAAGTAAGAGTGCTCGGTACATATTCCATGTGGATGAACAATTATGTTTCTACAAACTGAACTGTGTACATCAGGTTACAGGGAGCAACAGAGTAGAGCCTTGTGTGGGACTGATTCTTCATCCCGCTCCTGCCCGCTCCTGCTGAATTTCTGACCATTACCGCCCGCAACCGCAACGTGTGTGTTACACTCCCGCCCGCACCCGCAATGTCTATGTCCACTCCCGCCCGCTCCCGCAAAACTCTGAGAATTTATGCCCGCACAATAATAGAGATGCATTGATTTTGTGTCTACTCCCGTCCCGCAGGAGAAAACATGTCATTTTATAGGCTATTAATAAAGAGATTCATGGGGCTGTTTGTTTCGTTTCCCTGCCTGCATGTCTTTTGACGCACTGGTCAGGAATAGCGCTCCTATTTCGTTGTTTTCATTTAGTTTTTAATAAAATAAAGGCTGTTTCATATTCTGTTCTCCTCCTCTGTATTTTGTTTATTTTTCTACCTTTATATAATCAAGCAGTGATTGAGGTTAAGGTCCCTTTTCTAAGAGAGACCTGAATAAGAAACATTAATGAGATAAAGATAAAGCCTATGCTCAATAACACTGGCATCATCACGCCTCTTTATGTAATTAACAAATAGTAAGGAGAGTAGGCTGTGAGTGGCTCAAATAACACTAATAAATAACATAAAATAAACAAAGTTAACGAATCAAATGAATGAATTTAACAAATGAGTCACTTGGCCATAATATTGCTGTGGAGGAAGAGAATGTTGCTGACCGACTGTGGTCCCAATCCCGTGCATCTCTCTTCCAAGATGCGCCCACAGACACTAAAGGACCGCTCTGAAGGCGCACTGGATGCGGGGATACTGAAGATGAAACGCACCAGCTTTGAGAGCGCTGGGAAGTAGAGGGCTCAGTGCGCCTTCAGACCTTGTTTGAGCTTCTTTTCCACAACACTTGTTAACTCCATCCTGTCGCTATAGGCTATATCCCGATCCTGCAGTGTTTTTTTTAGCCACCCGTTCCCGCCCGCAGCAAAGTTCAAACCGCCCGCTCCCGCAAGATTGGGTTGGCGGGACCCAATCCCAATGCAGCCCTCTACAACAGAGCTCCTCATATTGATATGACTTCAGTGTTTGGTGCTTTTGATGCAGCACACTCATGAATTTCTTGTTATACTGTTTAAGTGTGACAACCAATGACTGTGTGTAAGGGTAGACGTCATGACAGCTACCCAAAAGTGAAGCCAAGGTCATAACCCCCACCCCTTACATGTTAGCAGATGGGACATCGGCCAAACAATCAAAGGACACGTCAAATACAATGTTCCCAAAGATAGTTTCTGTAATTTTAGCTAGTTCCTATCATGCTGGTGCAAGTGTTCATTTATCAGACAAGTTTGTTTTAATTAGTTACTTAATGTCATGAAAAGGGAGTGTTATATCATGATTGACAGCTGTGTGTGAGACGGATTGACCATCTTCATTTATGGTCACATCTAATGCTCACATAATTGTGATTGGATCATTCATTTCATTTCATAGCCACACAAATGTTCAGCCATGTTAGGGGCATTACTTTGTGGATGTTGGCCTCTTGGCTGGTTAGTCCTAGAGAAGGATGAATTGTTATGTACATAATTTTGTAGAGACGGTCATGGTCCCAAGAGGATATAGCTTTTACTGACTTTGGTCATCCCCAGACTTCTGAGATTTGCAGCTTGGGTTTTTAGTCAAATGACTTGACAGTTGTTTTGTTCTTTGCATGAAATCCTCAGATCCTTGGAGGCTTACTGTTCCAGACATGGCCTCCTACAATTCAAGGTCGTGCACCGCCTTCATTTATCCAAAGAAAAGTTAGCCAAGATTTATCTTGGGACAGATCCCTCACGCAACAGATGTAGAACAGTAACAGGATCCCTCATTCATACTTTCTGAACTTGTCAAAATCTTAATAATTATTGGACATCGATATTTAATACATTTTCTGTGGTTTTTGGAGTCAAATTTACCTGTTCCCCACTGACTGCAATTTTGGGAGTTGCAAGTTTTTGTATTTTGGTATTCCACTCTGGATGTAATACAGCTGTTGAAAACAAGGGAAAAAAATGTCTTCACAATTACAGGATGGCTTGCCTTGGAATTGCCCTTCAAGACCTTGACTTCCTTGATTTTTATCTTGAGCCATCAGTTAACACATTCTATTTGTTCAGTATTTTAGTTCATGGTCAAATCCAGAAAAAAACGTATGCTATTCCCATTAGCCACAGCTGTGTTCAATGCTAATTAACAAAATTTAAAGATAAGAACATGGTTAACATTACCTGCTAAACAGCAGTACGTTAGCTTTGTCCTTGTGAGCATGGTAGCATGCTGACCTTAGCATTTAGCATCACAGAGCCTCTAGTGTGGCTGAGATATTTAGTCCTGTTTTCATAAGCTTTTACTACTATTACTGTCTTGCATCTTGTGTCTTGCTATGTGATCATCTATCAGTGTTGAGATCATTAAATCATACTGTTACTAAATGTTGTGATGTAGCTGGTAAACAGGTCACAACATTAAGTATGCGACCAGTCTTGAAACTTTTCTACACAGACTTTATCCTTCAAAAATTATCATTGCTCAAACCAATTGATTATGACATACTGCACACTCTGTCTACAGTCAACAATTTTGAGACCTATGATAGGCCTGGTAACTGCAGTATCAGCAACGAGCTCTAGTTTCCACAGAATTTCCATGCCATGTAAGTAATTACCTATTTTAGAGCATTACAGTAGAAATGTAAACACATCCACACACTGCAACTCATTTCTCCAGGCATAGCCTCAGGTGGTGTCCAGTCATTTAAAAGATTTCAGAAAAAAAACACTGGTAACCAAACAGATCATTATGGATAGATACAGGGTAAAAGGTCTGTTGGAGCTCAGGGCATGCCCTGTGGCAAAAACTGGATATAATTGTCTCTCCCGGAATTGAGATATCTGAACTTTGACAGACTTGTGTATAGGAGACGCACACAGGAGACTGGGGTGAATAAAAACAGCAGGAGAGAGGAGAGGGAACATATCAAGGTCTCACACAACACTCTTTAGTGCAGTGAACTCTAAAAAGGCAACTAATGGTGAATGATGACTTGTAAAAGTGGGCATACATTTATTGAATACAAGTCTGTAAAGAAAACATCAAGCATAATGTAGGCAGCAAGCAGCACTGTGACAGGATTGAAGCCGTACAGATGTGAAATGTATTGTTGAAAGTCATTCTTAATCGCATTTTAATCACTCAATTATACAGCGACGTTTGAGATTCGGAGTGACACGGCTAAGGCTAATCATCAGCCGAGTTAAATGTGGGCCAGAGGATAACAAAAGTCAAGACATGAGCATACAGAATCCCCATAGGCATGCATTATACAGCCATCTGTATCTGTACATCAATCTAATGGAATGACATACAGGACGTCTGTGAAGGAGACATTTAATGCCTTGTCAAAACATTACCCCTGTGACTGTTCTCCCTAAGTTTGACAGACTACCTTGTCAAGGCATGGAGCGTTTTATGTCTCCCATCTGCCTCGTCCTGCTGACAGGCGGCTGAGTCAGATGGTCTGGCCTGAGAATGGATGCATAGCGCCACACTCAAACACACACACTCACTGACCCATTTACCTTTTATTTGTTCACTTACACAATGTACAGCTCATGTGATGTATCACTTTTGTGCGTTATCAATCTCTGGTCTTCAAAATTCTGTCGTGAAACTATGATCGTAGGGTTGCGGTCACAGTCTTAATCAATTCAGAGCTCTGCGGTGCATGACAAATTAGTCTGACTTCAAATAAAAAGAGAACTATGAGACAACTTGTTTTCTATTGCTGGAGAGCTATAAACATTGGCATGACACATCATAATCTGTGCTGAAAAGATAGGCTTGGATTTTTTCAAGTCTGCCTTGAAATACCACTCATATGCCATATGTGCGTTGACAGAGTTAGTGGTTGCTGTAATCACTCTTCCTATCCACACTGGCCGTAAATTGCTATTTTCCTAATGTAACTGCAGTTTAAACCTGCAATAACTGAAATCACGCTATGAACACAACACTTAGGCCTGGCAGGGATCATGATCCCGGTCGTGTATGTACATTAGAGGCTGACATTTTTTCGGGAGTCCCACGGGTCACGTGATTCCCGTGGGTTTCACTATTCTTCACGTGATTGGGACGGGATGGGAAAAAAAGTCAACGGGAGCGGGCGGGACTGGGAATCATAATTAGGCCTGTCGTGATATGCGATAAGTCGGTTAATTGCACGGTAAATTAAAAGGGATTAATTGCCATATTCATGCGTGTTTGTTTTCCTCGTCTCTCTCCACCAAAGAGACTGGACGACAAGAGCGTTC
>NC_065525.1:19350936-19476439 GCF_006386435.1 Epinephelus moara | reverse complement strand
TGCTGCTCTAACACTGATGCTTCAGTATTAATAATCTAATGATGCCATATATAATAATATCAGTCAGAGGAACCAAACACTACTTCTACTGCAATACTTTAACTACATTTTTCTCTCTCGGAACTGGTTCTTATGACTTGCTGTCTGACCACATCAGAAATCATTCTGTTCTGGTTTATCATTCTGAACAGCATCACAACAGGTGGAGTGAATGTTAAAATAATTAGGCAATAAACATCAAAACACAACATTAGATGTCATATTTGGGTTTATATTCAACTAAGGTAGGCATTGTGTGATCCATGTACTACAGATATATATATATATATTGTTGAAACACAACACGGGAGCGGGATGGGACGGGAGTCATTCTTGTGGAATTGGGACGGGACAGGATTTTTTTTTTTCTTTTTCATGGGATTGGGACGGGACGGGATGGGATTATTTTTGTGGGAGTGGGATGGGACGGGACTGAAAATCCACTCCCGTGTCACCCTCTAATGTACATGTGTGTATCTGTCTGTCTGCAGATAATCTCTCATACTACTGGACCCATCAGCCTAATATTTTTTGTGCAGGTTGTGCACTTTTATGACTCTTTGCTCAAGGACCTCTTCTAGTTGAGGTGATTCACAGTGTTTTATTGACTGCTCTGTTTTATACTGTCACTGACTGCTGACTCCTCACTCCTCTTAACAGGCTGGTAGGTGCCACGAGTGATCAACAAAATCACATAGTAAAAGGAATTACCAGCATTCGGCTAGGCTAAAAACAAGCTTTACCAAGTCTAGTCTGTTGTAGGACACATTGTGGCCTTTGTTGTAGCTCAAAAACTGACATTCATAGAAAAGTTTGGGCTCATTTTAAATGCTATATCGTAGGCAACTAGACTTGCTTGAATTTCTTGAAGATATTTCGCTGCTCATCGAAGAAGCTTCTTCATTTCTGAAGGACTGGTGTGGAGTAGCAGGCTTTAAACTCTGAGTTGGTGTGAACCCTTACAGTCATTGAGGTCACATGTGAGCTCTGAGTTTCAGTGTCATTAAGGTAACATGTGAGTCATTGACCCACCTGGCCATCTTTTGTGTCATTAGGGTTAGATGGGTCCAGCTTAGAATGGGTGTTAAGTCGTCTGGGAGTCATCCCAAGACTGCATTGCAAGTGGGAGATAAGTGGTGTTGTAGGCTGCCTCCTCTGGAGGGAAGAGGTCTTCAAAGAACTCAAGCAAGTCCAGTTGCCTACGATATAGCACGTATGATTACCATGGTAACAAATACATTCCCATTGGTTCATCTTCACCATCATCTCGACTGGAGGGCCACCAGGAGGGACAGTTCTGAAGTGTCATAGCACAGATGCTGAGTGTTTTGCCCGCTTGATTTTGTAGATTTGCATATTTTGTTGATTTGGTAAATTTTCCTTGATATTTGTGTTTCAGTAATAAGTAATTAACTAGGCCACATGGTAAATGTTTTTTGTCGGTTTGAATTGTGTTTATTGTTGTTGCTCTAAGATTTGTGGCTGTGTTTTAGTTGTTAAAAATACATTCATAAATTATTTTGTATCTATAGTTCACATACAGTGCCTCTTAGCAGGAGGAGAACCCAATCTGCTCTATGCATCGCACCATGGCTCCCTCAGATAAAGCCTAGGTCTGTACTTTCAGTTAACAGTCGCTTCTGGGCCACCTCTGAAACGCTCTGTGGTGTGTCTGATGGAATCACAAGCATTGTCTAGAGTGATGTGATCAGCTTTGGCGGCCGTGTCGCAGCTGAAATGCAGTGCAGTTGCACCTGGTGGAATCCTGAAGTAAGCTTCATATTTGCATATTGTCTCCCCTTTGTTCCACTACTGTCATGAATACATGACAAGCTGGACACACAGCCTGCGCTACACTCCATGTTCCCCACCCACACGCCGAGATCTGCACTCTATTGGATGCACTTTCTGGTTCATAAAGGCAAGGCAGGATATTCCCTTTGCATTGTGGACATACATCTCAGACCATGTAAGGTAGCAGGAAGCAGGAGGAGGCACCGTCCCTTGGGATATCTGTCCCCCACTTGTATTTGTATGGCTGCACTGACAGACTGAATTATTGTCAGTAGACAGACGTCGGGAATGTTTTGTGGGGTTAGGAAATGTGCATGTAGCAGACATCTATCTTAATTAATCCATTGTAATTACACCACCAACGCACAACAACACTCTTCATATTCATAGCATCATGTATAAACTCTCATTTGAGTTACCACACATTTTTCTATTTTTAGCCATGCCTGTCAATTCTTCTCAGGGCTTTAGACTGGGGAGTGTAAGCATGGGCCTCTGACTCTGTTCTCCGAGCAAACAAACATGGTTCAAGCAATTAACCCTGCTCTGTTTTGATTTGGTTCCAGGGTAAGTTTTTCCCCCCGAATTTTGTTGACATTTGTAAGTCTCACCTTTTGGATTAAATAATGAAAGTGGCAGGTCCCACCTGAGAGGTGACAATATCAAACAGACCTGAGGGTAAGAAGAAAAAGACATAGGCTACAAATAAACACAATACGCATTTTGATTGATCATCTGAATAATTTATCGTCTTTTTCAGGGAGGGTGAATGTATCCCCTGCCCCGATATTAATGAGAAATCACTGCGTTCATGTAAAGAACCACAAAATTATCTACTAGCAGTGGAGTAGGCAGAAATTAGCAGTCAGACCTGCAAGTACTTCTTCTAATAAAACCTTTCCCCCCTCTTTGTGTTTGCAGGCAATTTCAGATTTGATGAAAACGTTTTTGTTTGCTATTCTTCATGTTGCATGGCGAGAGAGAAAACAATTAATTGTGTCATCTAATGAATGGGGACTGAAGTTAATTAATTTTCATGAAAAGCAAATATGTAGAGGCGAAAAAGGTGGAGGAGGTCACAAATCACTGTGATGGGCCCAACTGATGTATGCTTTGTAAGCATGTGCTAATTTATCATCATACAAATGAATGGGGTTTGAATAGACAGGAACCAGAATACATCTCTAAAGTACATGGCCTGTATACAAAGTATGATTAAGGATATTATTATTTGTATTGCATTTATCAATATGCAGGATTTTGTGTAATGAGCCCTTTTACCAGCCAGTCTGAATAGAACATGTTCACTGTATGGTGTAACGTGATAAAATACAAGTAAGTAGTTTCACAATGGTTATATTAATTACATAGCAGTTGTTTTGATTTGCATTATAATGTAGGAGTTTCTCCAGTTATTCAAACTAGAAGCCTGTTATTGACAAGAGGTGGGTGGGAATGGATGTCTTTGGGATTGAGACTCCAATAAACATTTAATAAATAAATTACATCCTTTAAAAAGTCCAAGTACAAGTCCAGCTTCAAGCCTCCACACTCTATATGACAACCATCAAAAAAATTGGAGTACACTTACACAAACCCGACACTGCCACTATCCCCTGTCAAAACTTAACGCCATGATTGTCCAACTGCATGGAGGTGAGAAAGGAGTCAGAGTTTGTGTCAGTCTGTACACAACAATTTCTGTCACTTTTCAACAGCAAAGTGCAACACAATGAATGCCTTCCACAAGAGATTGAAAATGTGTACCTTTTTTCCCCACTATGATGGGCAGCTTTTTGTTCCTCCTTTCACTGTGGCCACTCAGAACAAGTATAAAAACTTCTCATTTCTGATGCGGTGTGAAAACATGATGGACAAACTCCTTATTCTCTAGTGTAACCTTGCCCTTAACTTCACTGATAAATTAAAGTCAACACAAATAATAACTTCTATTTCTGACTCAACCAATGATTGACGTAAAGACAGCTGCTTTTTTGCAGTAAACCAAGAAAATCACATTTTATCCAACCACAGTATCGTATGCTAATATTATGGTTGACTCAAATAGCTTAAAACCCAAACAGCAGTTCAAAAACATATTTGTACTTGCAATCATCTTATTTGAATGTGATAGAATCATCCCTGTGTCTTAGACTGCAGAAACACTACACACTTTGTATTGCTTTGATTTTAACTTTGGCATCCCTTCTTTCAACTAGACCTACGCACAGTTTTGATAGTCTTTTGTGTCATATAATTGTTGAGCATGTATCCCTAATTCTCTAAAATCCTGTTTGTACTGTAGTTTTCTAACTGGAACTGTTTTTCATGGGCTAAATACAATTTGGAGGAGAATGTAACACCACCCCAGGAAAATGGTAACCTGAACATATCACAGAGAATTGTAATACGTATGTATATGTATGTATACGTATATGTCTAGATTGAAGAGCTACTTTTAAGGTGTGATTATGTAAAATCAGCCTTTAGCCTACTTTAGTTGCTTAGATTGTCTGTCAGACAGTCTCAGAGCCCATCAGCTCCAGGTCTGACGACAATAAGTCTCTAGGGGCAACAGACAATATTTTGAGAGATCTGGTGTAGCAGGTGGATATCCGGGCCAAGACTTCCTCTTCTTGCGCGGCTCTTTCAGGTTTTAAGGTATACAGTGACAAGTTGATGTCCATCATACCGTGTACATTTGCTAATATACTGAAAAAAAAAAAGCAACTGGGCGGAGAATCTCACCATTGTTTTAGTTATTTTTAAAGGGGAGACTTTTTACATATACTTCCATTAACAAAATGGTTTCAGGTTTCAATTTTAGTAATGAAACATTTGTTTGACCAAAAATACACCCTTCCATTTTCTTTCTTTTAAGGGTCATTTTGACTGATAATAATATAAATTCTGTAATGACGTGATACCGTGAAACTGCGATATTTTCTGAGACAGTTATTGTACAGTGAGAATCTCATTCTGTTGCAACTCTACCTGATGCTCAAACGTTATTGGGCAATACTACTCAGACTACATACGAAAACCAGAACGCCCCTGATTCCATGACCTTGTCTTGTTGCCTACAGATTCTACGCCCATATGAAGATATCTGTTTAAAGAATTTACAGCATAAAGGCCTTTGCACACTGTGTTGTGTCCAAAATTGTCGCACATCTAAAAATAAATACGACCTCACCTTTTGTCAATCACGTTTGCACACTGAGTCCGAAACTTTCACCTCTCCATGAACTTTTCAGAACAGGTTCAATTTTCTACATTTTTGCATCCGTCAGAAGCCTTTAGAAAGCTACTTGACCAAGAATCAGTGAATAAAATGTGGCAGCGGGACACATTTGTGACAAGACAGAGCAAGGGGTCGCACAGTATCCTTTCATAACTCGAATATCTCAAGTTCAACAGGTCAGATAGTGATATTCAGGTGGAGCAGACAGAGACAAAGACAGTGTGAAGACAGAGACAGAAGACAGCTCAGCCCCTTCATGCAGCTACAGTGCCAAATACAAGATGCGATAAGAGAGAGTGGTGACAGATAAATAACTCCAGTGGGGAGAAGCAAGACAGGAAATGTGTCTTTTCATTTTGTCTCGTCTTGGAAATTTCTGCAACGCATAGAGCAAAAACCGCATCGGACTCAGTGTGAAAGGTTTCTGTGTGTGACGATTTTATTCGGATGATGGCCTTAACTGTGAAGGCAACTATTGGTTTAATGTTTATTGTATGCAAAAGAGCAGGAACCTTGATGTGATGTTTGGAGTGATAGTGCGCTGTACACTTATTGATGTCAGCACTTACATTTATAATTATATAAATATTGCATAATTTACTTTTTGGTCCATCCAATGAGTCTCCAAAGAAAACGTTCTGACGTGCAAATAGTGAAGAGCCTTTACAGCTTTTTGTGGTTCTTCTCTGAGATCTTTCAGGGTATGTAGTTACGCTAGTGGTATTGCTCTTGGGAAGGCAAGAAGCAGGTCTCTCTGTCAAATAATTTGGTCAAGACTAAAATATTCATGATGCCCGGAGGATGAATCCCAACGCCACTGGTGAGCCCCTGACTTTTCCTCCAGTGCTAACGTTGACCTTTTGGGTTTTCACTGAAATGTCTCAACAACCATTAAATAATCAATTCATTTGGTACTGAATAGCCTTTTGACTTTGGAGTATCTCAACATCTACTGCGACTACTGAACAAAACTGTTTTCCTACATCCATTGTTGCCAGAGAATGTATCCTCATGACTTGATCCCTTGACTTTCCATCTTGCACCAGTAAATAATAGATATTATTGTATTGGATGGATTGCCATGAAATTTGCAACTGTTTTTTTTTTGTTTCTGTAAAAGACGAAGATGTGATCATGATGATATATCACGGGAGCATCAGGTTTGCCATGACCATGACCACTAGAAATAACACCCTAGTGCTGCTAGACCACTTCAGCAGATTGGTGGATTTAGGTGAGAAATTGAGATAATAGCAGGTCTTAATGGAACTCGAGGCAGATATTATAGCACACTTCCTCTATTATTTCCGAAGCAAGTTTAAAGAAGAATGTGATTTGTAGCGTTGAATGCCTGGCCCTCTATGGTAAGCAGGAGATAATGCCACCGGCACATGGGAAGGCTGAAGGACAGGAGCTCTCAGGACTGTCAACCTCAGAGCACAGGCGGGTCCACTGGGATGATGAGCTAATGCAATCTCTCTCCTCGCTGTCCTCTGCCTCTGATCCTCTCCTCATCCTACCCCACACTTTACTCGCCTTCCTTATTTCCTTCCCTCCGCGTCTTATCCTCCTCACTGGCTCCTATCTCGGTCTCCTACCTTTTTTTCCATAAGCCTTTCTCTTTCACCCTCTTATCCTCCTCTTTCTGTATCTCTCTTGTCTCCCCAGCACCAGCTTTGTATTGTAGCTGCCAGGAAATGAGAAAGGCACTCAATTACTGTTCTCATTGAATCATTAATGTCAAGGTTGTGGTGTGTTCTGATGGCCAACAGGCAACAGCCAACAGACAGTGTGCTTAGTAGCAAATCTTCTGCTGTATGTCCCAACAAGACAGACACGGTTTGATATGGGTCTCACTGATAACGAAGCCTTGGATGGAAATCATGGCGGACAGAATGATAAGAGCAGTATTAATGATGGACCTGGCTGGCCCTGTATACACAATGATAGCATGATTTGGGCTTCTAACAGCAGCAACAAGAACATATCAGATGAGAGGATGGCCTGGCAAAGGGACTCATTACAATGTAACCTTGTAAACCTGCCCCTTCTGTGAACATGACAGAGCTTTTATACTACTTAAACACACATGGAGGATTATCTGCTGATCGCATGAGGTGGTGTGTGTACAAAGAGCTGTTGCTTTGGCAACATATATTGCAGTTATCATGGCAAAAAGGGGTGGATGGATCATGAATTTAGAGCTGAATTTATATGCGTGCATGGTGTAATATTCTCCAACTGTTGTTCATTTTGTGCTGTGGATATTGTGATTTGGTGTTGAATAAATGTGAAAGTAATTTCTGAGGTGATAGTTTGTGGCGTTAGAAAAATATCCAGGGTGTCTGTCATTCTATATGAGTGTCTAAAACTGTTATTACTCTTTGCAAGTGTAGTTTTCTGGAGACTTTTTGTCGTAGTTTAATTGTTATGCAGTATTACTAGCTTGATAGTGAGCAAATCAGACAGGTTTTCTGACCGATTTGTACTACATTTACCTGAAGTATTGTCTTTAGATCTGTTATAGTGACTGGTTTTACATTTACAGTGGATCCATGTGTGTAGCCTACAGAGAAGGGGTCCCTCATCATGATGAACCCACAGATGCTCATCAGCCAAATCTGCAGTTCCCCCCATTAACAGCTTTTCAGCATCTTTCATTGTTTAGGTTTTTATCCACAGAAGGCAGTTGTTGTCGGCAAAAACAGCTTTGAAAACCCCACAACTTTGCCATATTAGCTTAAAAGGTAGCTTGTTACCGATATCCCCGAGTGGGAAAAAAAAAAAAAGGTTAATTACAAAACTAATGACCGGGAGCAAAAATGAATATGTAATGAGTTTGTCTCACCACAGAAAAATGTGTTTTTAACCACCCAGCCAAATTTGAATGTTTAAAAAAATTGCCAAGTATATAAAATTAGGTTTCAAAATTGGGCGCTGCACAGCTACAGGCTCTCCTGAGCAGCTATCCCAACCCAGTAGCGCTACATTAGCAGCTAAACCAGTAACACAGTAACATGCACGCCCCCCCGCACTGAAGAACGAGCTGTTGCACAGTGACAGACTCTTGTTAGCAGCTAACTGAGTAGCACACACAGTGTATGGTAGCCATCACACCCTCTGAACCAAAGAACGAGTGAGCCACTGCATGGCAACAGCCTCTTGTTCGGCAGCTAATGTTAGCACAAAGCACATGCCTGTAGCAGTGAGCAGTAACTGCTGGCTGGCTGAGCTGCCAATTTGTGCTGAAAGTCTGAAAGGTATGTTAAGGCCCTGACACACCAAGCCGATGGTTGGTTGGCTGTCAGTTAACGTTGGCCCATTGGTAAGCATCTGCTGCCCTGGTCAGACCAGTGTGTCCCGCACCGTTGCCCCTCGTCGGTCCCTGTTTGGTTGGCTGATTCTACATGTTGAATTGGCGTTGGCGGCTGCAGAGACTGTTGGTGAATGAAATTACTCTGATTGGCAGTTCAGCTCAGCACATGAGAAGAGTAATGGAAGTCCGGAAAGTAAAAAAAGAGATTTAAAGTCAAGAGGGAGTGAGACCAAAACAAACATGTTACACAAGGTAATTGACATAAGGCACATAAGGTATTGTTTTGTGATGGTTTGTGTTATTGGTCACTGGTGCACGGTAAATATGCTTTGTTCCTTAAACATTTGATTGTGTTGTTCATGTGCTAACTGGCTTACTGGTGTCAAGACGATCTTCCCTTTTCCTGTTTTGAATGAAGATTATAGATGATCACCGTCTGCTGGTTTGGAGAGTCATTTCCTCTCACACAGGCGCAGAATGTATTTGGTGGCAGATCGTCACCTTTAGTCTTGTGTGTTCATGTGCAACTTTTTGGCTGAGACAGGGTGACGTCAGGCGACACAGCAGGAGGCCTTCATTGCCGCTAGTTTTTTGAAGTTGCTTTATGTGTCAGGGCCTTTAGACATGGCTATTTAATTTGTGTTTATTTAATTGTGGCATTTAACCAAAATGTTTATTGATGTATTTATTGGACTGAAAAAGCAAAGAAAGCTTATGGAAAGTAGCAAACTTGCCAGGGGCCAAATGAAACAACACTGACGCTGTGCGCACTCTTGTTAATAGCAACATACTTTTTATATAGTAGGGAAGGGGTTATAATAAGAACGGCTCCATTGCATCATCAAGGCCAGAAAAATCCTAGGCACAGAAGTGGTGAAAAACAGTTTAATGGTCAAACTCCACAATCCAGTGCTGCACAGTTCCCTGTCAACTATTTTCTAACTTGTATGATGTGTTAAGAAAGAAATCACTGTAACTTTGCTTTAGTTGGACTTTAATGTTTAAGTTAATACCACACACACATCTGCTTGACCACATTTGAGAAGGAAATATATTTGTACTCCACTACATTTATATGATAGAAATGGTTATTAGAATCAGAAACAGAAAACATATGAATATTCTATAAAAATGATCAGTTTATACACAGCCCTGCAATGAGTCTCACCCTCACCTTCCCAATAGGAAGGTGTTGATTCAGATTCCACTTCAGCTTTGGAGGCTGTACTTTGTGGTGTTATTCTTGTGTTGCATCATGCTGAGAGATGTCCCCAATATTTGGTCCACCTAATTGAGCCTAGATTAATTTGCTTGAACATCATTGGTAGAAGGTCTTGCATCCCAGTCTGTTCTTGTCTTACCGGAAATAGATCCACTCGGGTGATGTTATCACAAATGACTTGATGGGCTTGATGTAGTTACTTCCGGAGACATACCGTCTTTAATGCAAAGTGTCAACTTATTTTGTATCCAATCTACGGCTACTCCTTGTTCAGTTTTGCTGTATTTAATGAAATGCTGTAACTCCCTTAAACACAGTGCATTGCTTTTTTTTCTATTACAGTAAATTCTTCCTGCTCCTAACTCCTTTGAGGATGTGATTCTATTTCTGCCAGTTGTATTTGGCATACCCTCACCAAAATATAGTCTACAGTGTGCTTACATGAGATTATGTACCACCTGTGCCAACACAGAACAGAGAATGTCTATTTCAGGAATAAAGTGAACAGTCTTGATGGAGATATGCTGGCTTTCAGGTAACACTGTTGCTCACCACCATGTTAACATAGGCACACTGTCAGTTCTTTGGCTCATCTCCAAGCTCTTATTCCCTACCACCTTCAGATATAAGGAGAGGTTAACTGGGCACAGGTCTGCCCCCATCGTCCTCACTGAACCTCTCCTGGCTCTCTTTGCCTCTCGACCTGCTGTCAACCCCAAGCCTGCTTTTGCTACTCAGTTGCCTCTCATATGTAGTACTCCTCTAAATCATAAATCATCCCAGTAAAAGGCTTTTTTAAAGTGACTGCACAAAGTTTAACTCAATTCAGTGTCTGAGTATCAAGTTTCCTCCATATACCCAACCCTCTAGCCTGCGACTTCTGCTTATATGTAAATTATTTGCAATGGCGATGTATGTTCACTGGCTTCATTTTGTGCAAATGCAGAAGGTGGTGTGTTATTAGTGCATATAAAAGAAGGGTGTGGAGGAAGGGGAAATGGATGGGCATGCAAAGTGCTTGTCTTAGACAATCAAAACTAGAGAGCACTTTGTGACATCTTAGGGCCCTGACGCACCATGTTGACGATTCGCTGTTGGTCAATGTCCGAACGTAAATCAGCGTCTGGTTTGTGGTGTTTCCCACACTGTTGGCACAAGTGGGCCCATATCCGCTCTTGTCACCTGTTTTTTTTTTTTTTTGGCAAATTTAGCATGTTGAATCGGCATTGTAGCTGTTGGTGTCCGTACTAGCCCATCGGCAAATGAAATCGCTCGGATTGGTGGTCTAGCTCAGTGCACAAGACGAGAAACGGAAATGACTGATTGACCAGCTAATGGAAACGTGCTAGCTAACTAGCATCTTGAATCCATGCCCTCAGTCTTCTGATTTCCCTTTTTAATGACGACTACCCCCACCTGCTGGTATGGAGTTATTTCCTCTCACACAGGCATAGAGCATACACGCTAGCTGGCCATTGGTTGTTGTCTTTGCAGTGTGTTCAGACGCAACTTCTTAGCCGAGACATAGGTGATGTGAGGTGACAACACAGTTGGGCTTTATTGCCACTAGCTCCTAAAGTCAGTTTAGTGTGTCTGCCTTTAGCATCCGTTTGGGTGTGGCAACTTGTTGCCAAGGCCTCACCAAGGGTTGGAGATTTACTGGAAAAGAGACTGCTCTAAATTCAGAGCAAACTGTCCCAGCTATCATGCAGGTTCAGTATTTACAAATGTGAGCCTTTGAATCATTGGTTATATGCTCCCTGATGCTGTCATGTTATCCAACAGTACTCATGGGCTTGATATCTCAAAAATGGAGCAACCTTTAAATGCTAATCAAGATGATTTTCAGTTCTTTTCACATTTGCCTAAAACAACAAAGCATGAAACGAGTGAACTCGTGTTCTTCCCCACGCTACGACTTTTGAAGTAATGATTACATGATGGTGACAAATTGATTAACAATTTTGTTGCACACAGAAGAGACTACTGCTGTTTTGCGTGGGTACACCACGCCACCCTTAATATTACACTGATAACTCATCCAGAACTGCTGCCAAAATCCTGCTTGGAACCAGGGCAGAACACATCATTACACACTGGCTCCCTCATATAACGAATTGCTTCAGACTTGCACTGCCTGTCTGGGCCCTGTGCTCCAGCTGAGTTCGCCCTATCATTTCTAAAAACTCAACAGATGGTAGCTCTTTCTCCTTCACTTCCCTCGTCTCATGGAGTGGTCTGTGGTCTGTCTACCTATCTTAAGGAATCACCCACAGTTTCTATTTTTAAAATTGGCCTCAAAACATTGCTTACGTAATTTGTACTATCATCATTCCCCTCTTCTGCTCCACATGACCTTGCTCTCCTCACCTCAACCCCCCAAGGCCATGCCATTACCTCTACGTCCCTCCCCCCATACACACCACCACCCAGCTCAAATGAAACATTTAGACTGAAATGAAACTGCTGGATTACGGTGACTCACTCTTAGCGCTAGTTCGTGCATGTCCCCTCTCTACCTCTCTTTGCCCTGTGCATCTATGTCCTTGTCTACGGCCTTCCCAAATTGATGCATTTCACATTTTTCCTGTTTTCCCTCCAGCCTCTAGAGAGCAACCCACCCTTTGCTCCAGGCTGCCTTCAGCCCTACTCAGGACTGCACTACGCATCTTCTGGGTGTGCTGCTCCTCTATCCTTGTACTAACCTTTGACCACCTGGCTGCAATTCCTCCATGTCCTAGCTCTCTAATGACATCTTATCCCCACAGCAAGGGCTACAGAGTCACTACTGGCCTGCCATGATAGCATGAAAACCCATCTTTTCAGACAGCACTCATTCCCCAGCTGGACATCATTTACTATCTGTACAATACTGTGGATCTTGGGTTTCCTCACAAAATATCATTCCTTCATACACTTCTTTGCACAATACGCTGTTTTCTTATCTATGACCATACTTCTATCCATTACAGTATATGTAAATATTTAACTGTTGTAACCTGTACTGGATAACAGTATGAATAATAATAATAGCGATGGTAATAATAATACTAATAGCTTGATTTTTAATAGCACCCAAGGACACTTTACATATACGAATGCAGAGCAAACAAAATCCATTTATCCAGTTTCATTGTATTTTCTATGTATTAGTTTGTTTCACCACTGAAACAAATTAACCATTATTTACCTCTGCTATGCCCCTAAGACTCCAAATTAGTTTTACAAAACTAACATTTGCAAATTAAAACAAAAACTAATTTTTATGTCTCTGCGCCAGGGACAACCATAGCCAAAGGCATTATGTTTTTTACGGGTTGTCCATCCGTCCATCCATCCTGTCCTCGTGTATGCAGTATCTCAGCAACACCTTTTGGGAATTTCTTCAAATTTGGAACAAATATCCACTCATGGATGAACTGATCATTAGAAAAGGTCAAAGTCACTGTGACCCCACAAAATCTTTCTTTTTTTTTTTTTTTTTTTTTGGCCTTAACCCAAGAATTCATACGCTTATTATGACAAAAATTCACAGAAATGTCTGATAGGAGAAAATGATGAAGTGACGACATTTTATATCCAAAAAGTCAATGGTCAACCCTCTTCACTTCCTTTCCCTAGATGACAACCAGGACAAGGGGCCTCATGTTACTCTGGTAGTCTACCATAAGCTCATTTGTAGTCATAGAAAAGAAAATGGAATTTTTATACAACCTGTCACCTTGATTCTAATTTCTGATCAAAGAATTAGCCTAATGGGATTTGTTTAAAGATTTATCAAAGAATTAGCCTAATGGGATTTGTTTAAAGATTTAACAAAAATATATAGAAAACATAATGATTTGAAGTTGACTCAAATGTCATGGATTGTCGTCAATTTTGTCAACTAAAACTAGACTAAAACTACGAAGGATAAAAAAGACTAAAATGTGACTGAAACTAATAGGCATTTTCATCTCAAAACTAAGACTAAATCTAACATATCTGTCGAAGATAGATAGATAGATAGATAGATAGATAGATAGATAGATAGATTGCTCATTGGTGATGCTGTAATACATCATATTAAGTCTAAATTCCACCTAATCACCTTCTGACTAAGCATCAGCACTGTTAACAGTCTTTTTTTGGTTAATTTGAAATATTACAGTCATCATCCTCATTCGAATATTTAGACTAATTCATGTTGGAGCAATGATCTCTTCTAAAGTCATATTTATTTTTTCTTTCAAGATTCATACAAAGAGCTAAACTCACAAACATATCTCTTCCATTCCCAGTGTGGAATGTCCTCCATTTCATTTGCGAAAATGGAGCAAAATAAACAGCAATTAATGGGGCCTGAATGGAAACAGGCATGAGAGAAATGTGAGGCAATGATTCCTGCTTTGAAGGAGGGCTTCTGAGAGCCCTCAGCGCCTTTCATGTATAATAGAGTAATAAAGCAGGCACTCTCTCAAGCAGGTACAGTATTTCATTACCATCCCCCCTGGGTTAATCAGTATGCCCCCGGGAATGATTTCCCCATGTTTACCCAAAAAGTGCAAAATAATACTGACAGATAGTGCGATAAAGACGGTTAAAAATGTTGAGATTATAGGGGCAATTTGGTTGTCATGGCTTTCTTTTACTGTGCTAAATTTTTCAATCATACTTTTAATGTCATTTTAAAGGCAACGTTTTATCCCTCTTTGTACTTCAATATAGTGGCTGGATTCTCATTTTGTGTGTTTTCTCTAGCATTAAGAGAGATTTTTTCTAGGCCAAAATCAATAAGACAATTCAAGTACAAAGTGTACAAGCCTATTGTACTAAAAAAAAGAAAGAAAAGAAAACGTGATTACAAGGCTGCCAGCTGATGTTGGTGCCACCTGCCAGGGGATGTTGTAGAACTTCAAACTTGCACTGACTGGCCTAAGGGGTGATGTTTCATTGATTTAACCATGTGACTAGTGGGAATGATGCATCTCACAAAAGCAATCTGGCCCAGGTTTAAAATTACCACCTGCCAATGCCAGTAAAATCTTGTCTTTACCTCCCCTGAGTCATCATCAGAAGAAACACCGTTGCATAGTACAAACATCTATCTGTATGTTACTTTTAGAACATGTGTCAGATTTTTTTTCCTACTAAAACCAAAGCATTTTTTTCTTGCTTTCAAACATACCTCGTGTCAAAGTCAACAATAATTTCTCCGCTCCAGTAATTTGTTATGACAGTTGGTCCTATCTGAATAAGTGGCTGTTGGCAGCAGGGAGCTCAGATAGAGCTACAAACACAGACAGCAAGGTGATGAGTAATACAGTCATCTTAGCGATCTTAAATATAAAATAGGACTTAAGTAAAAGCCATGTCTCAGATGATTCAGATTGCTGAAAATATGGGAAAAGTTAGACTGCAGCACTTTTGGTAAGGACCATGTGAGACCAATATCTAATGTTAATGTTGATGAACTTGGTGAAGCTCCGAAAATAGAGTCTCCATGGTTACGGAACTCAAAATCTAAATAGTTTTTTTGCAATGTATGACCTGGTCTAAATGAAGCATCGTTATCACCCATCAAGCACTATTAATATATTCTGAACACAGTTTTGAATTGGTCTTTGCACATCACTGTTGTCAATATTTCACATTTCCACAAATAATGCAGCTATTATTCAATTAACATTCTTATTTACCTTTTATTTAGTGTGGTGCTGTTAATGTAAGGCTCACCAGGGCTTTATCTCTCTCACACAGGACTGCTTCATAGATGCGCTAATCAATATTTCTCTATTAACAATGGGTCAAACGACATATGTGGAATGAGTCATTCGTACTGTATGATGAGCCTATAGAGAATTAATCGCCTCGGCAGTGTCACTCAGGGTCATGCCATTTTAACATCTTTCAGGTTCTTTCACATTTTTTAATTAACTCCTTCTGCTCTCATCAACCTTGAGTCCAGCTGCTTAACTGCAGCTGTTTTTAACTTTTAGCTAAACATCTCTGATATAAGCACTGTATGCTTTTAGCCCAGCAGCAATAACAGACGAATTTTTCTAGGTAGCTGTTAAATCAGCCATTTAACCATTATTGGTGGAGACCAAAACAGAGCTAAAAGGAGGGTGAATAATGGATTTATATTTTTTGGGTGGCTAGAAGCACAACTCCAAATGAATGCTAAAGTTGCCCTGTGCCTGCTGAATGTGTCATGAAGCTGCAACCTCCAGGGTGGAAAAATGACGCCAATGCAGAAGTGCCGAAAACTGCAGTTCTTTGAATGTCCACTTGAGATTGGTTTCCAGAAGCCAGTCAATTCCCATAGTCACCCATGTTAAAATGCCCACTTTACAACAGAAATAAACATGTTTACAGCCTGGCACAAAAATGGTTTTGGTTTCCACAGCTAATTTTGCCCTTTGTGACAATTTTGTGGGGGGTGATTTTTTTATATAACTCCCCCTTTAACATTTTAATAAGACTTAAAACACAAATAAACAGCACCATAGTTCATTTGTAACCGGATCAAGACCACCTCTTCAAGAGGGTTTCAGTCCAGTTGTTTTGGTGAGTGTGATTGCTGTGTTCACACCTGCCCAAACGAACCGCGCTTAGGGGGCAAACGAGCTTGAGTTTGACTGAACTGAACCAAACAAGACAGATGTAAAAGCACTTCTAGTTGGATCCACACCTCACTCCTTGAAAGCACCAGCCTCTCGCCCAAATATGGTCATTTCTGGCACCACAAATCCAAGATGGTGACGGCGGAGATGAGTCCACAAACCAATGGGTGACATCACGGTAGCTATGTCCATTATTTTGGCAGTTAATGGTGTGAAAAGGCAAGTGTTTTGCTTACATATTTGCATGACAGCTTTAGAAAAAAAAAAAAAAACAATTCTGGATAAGTAAAAGCAGAAAGAGCAGTTTTACCTGTTTTACCTATTACCTGTTTACTTTAGACTAACACCTAACATCCTTTCATGGCAATGACTCTTAATATTGTAACAGATGTATCTGATTTTCATTTTCTCCTTGGTGAGCATGGCACACATTCCTATATGTGGCAGCAAAGCTGTTAAGATTTCACCATCTGGCAAATCTCTTTTAAAGCAGCACAGCATTCTCATTAGTCCCTATGGCTTTGAATGTACCTTCAAAAATATCACACTAACCTTAATAATCCACTTTGACCTTCATGTAGCTTTTGGGTCTTTTACACTGTGTTATACATCACTTTAAACTGCAGATAGCTGGAGCTGGCTTTTAGGTTACAGATGATGACAGTCAGATTTGGTTTGAAGCACAGGCCCTCTGATTAGGAGACAGTTTCAATTAATAAAGACTTTATGAACTGTGTTCAGTTAATGCTGTCATTAACAGTGCATGGGTGATTGACTGGCACCCTTTTTCACGAACCCCCGCCCCCTTTGCAGTTAGTCTTGTTAGTGAAATTACCAAATGTTAAATATTCATCTTCCCACATTAGACATTTCCATGTGTATTTGTCCATGATGTCATGACTTGTTTACAATTTATGGGCGTGTTCCAGGGTGCCTATATGCAGCGCGGCCTGCACACAGAGCTAATGTGGGGAAGAGGTGGTTTCCTCCATGATGAACTGCTTCAAAACTGATCCCATTATTTCCAGGCCTGTGCCTGGCAGCGGCTGTAAAAGACATAAAGTCTTGGTGCTTAATCCTGTTAGTGCTGCAAACCTGACACTGCTTATTGGCTCCGTGGTAGTGTGTGAACATTCAGGACCTAACTGTTTGCCCTCTAAATATACTGTATGGAATTAAATTATTACAGTCATTCTTTACTGCCATTACTCTGATTTGGCCTGTTTGCTGTTTACATGGGTTGATAAATAAGTTTTTAGCGCTTGCGTGGTCTGATGAAATGCATGTGTGTACATTACGGTACAATTTCAAAACGATTGTTACGGGATGAAGCAAAAATTAAGGACACATCTCTGAATGTCATGATCATTGAGGAAGCGGTGAATGTTTTAGCATATCTATTTCAGTTCTCCTTGATAGAGGGCGGGTGCTGATGACAAGCGGAGTAAAGTTACTCTGCAGGTGAAGATGGATTGGCTTGTCAGCCTGGGGGATCAGAAGTAGCAGTGGTTTGGCAGGTCTTTGTCAGGACTGGGATCAGGGGACCACGCCTAGAGGAGGGACATCAATGGTTTAAGGTAGTAGTGGAGTGGAAATAGGACAGACATATTCACTGTGGCGTAGAGACCACACACTATGACTGCTGAAATGGCTATTTGTCTGATGTGGTAGCTTGAAAGACAAAGCCGAGGTTAGTCAGTGTTCACTTTCAAACACTATCAAGGTCCTGTAAAGTCAGATTGTCACTGTTACTGTACAAACTTGCTCTGAAATTACAAAAAAATGAGGCTAAAATTTTGTTTATTAATTGAAATAGAATGAGAGGAGATTGTTTGGTTAGAGGCAACAGGGAGATTCTTGACCAAAAGTTTTAAAGCAGCCCCCTCTGATACAGAAAATCACAACATCTCACTTGAATATAAGTGTCCTATTGCAGAGGATAATGGACCAATCTGCATGGTAATGGATATATTTGGAACGGTAAGTGAGGAGTTAGACAAAGCTGAAATGGGCTGTCATGGTTTGGTAATTGTGCTGGGGAAAGCATACAATTGCTTCACATGGAAAGATGAATATAGCATTCAAGAACAGGGGACTCTCAAAGACAAAAGAGCCTTGTCTGAGAATATTGACTCATGGATAAATCAAGGTTGGGAGACCTAAACGTTTAGCGTGCAGTTTGCCTCTTTAATTTTTGTGTTGGCAGACATAAAAGTTGCACTTTTTTTTTTCTAATCATGACATTTTCCTAAAAGTAGCAAGAATGACAGAAAATTACTACTATCTTTAAGTTTATAGATGGATACATTTTCACATCTAATCTAGTGATGCACTATTGTACTATTTTAGTTTGCCTGGGACTTGTATTATTTTGAACGTGTTCAGAAATTAGGACAGTTATTTTTAAAATTCAACATTTGAACAATGTGATCATTGACATGACTATGTATTATCTCTCCATGAATGATGCAGTACAGTTTGTGCATATAAGGTGAAGCCATGCACGCAAGTGTGGCATAACTGCAGAATTGCTCTAATTGTGTTTATGTTTGCCTTGTCTCCAAGAAATTACACATTCATGTAGCACTAATGATCATTCAAGTACTAAGAGTCAAATCAAAATGGGGGTTAATTAAATGGTATAAAAAGAAAACGCATCGCTCTGCTTTGAAACGTTAAACTGGCATGTGTAAGTATGTTGGTGTGTTCAAGAGCGGAGTGTTTCATGCTCAATCGGCTCTCAATATTTGCACATTTAATCCCCATAATAATGTGTTTAACAATACATGACCTACAGTATGCCCATCAGTAGGCACTTGGGTAAAAACCTTCAGGCATAAAATCACACCAGAGACAGCAGAAGAAGAATCTAATCTTTTAGTAATGTTACATTTCAAGAAGGCAATTTGCAGCTTAAATAAAATATGTGTGTTAAATTCTAGTCTAGCTAAAAGAATACATTTTAGCAGCGGGTTGAGCTGTGTCATCCCTTCTGCCTGACACACACACTCACACACACAGTACTATATCTTGCCTGTCTTTGTATATCTGCGCATGACCCCAGTTTACCTCAAACTGTCAACAACACAACAATAGTGGAAAGCAGTACAAGGCAAAAATTGAAACTCAGCATGTGGCAAATAAGATTCATTCATTATTAAATGATGTTCTATCTCACACAGGCTCTGCTCTCTACTGAACTCTATGGGTAACACTCCTCCAAATTACGAGCATGCATTTAGCCACTAAAACTTTACTCGCTAGCCATTTAGATTGTGCCTACTTGAATACATGCAGAGTCCACAGTGCAATAGGAGGTATTATAACACCATCAGACATACTTTTTTTGGCCCACACATCAGCTTTCTCAACAGATTGTGTTTCCGCTTAAAGAAGTGGGCTGGCTGCAGCAACTAACCTTTAGCTGGTCAAAATCAGTGTGGCTGGGTCAATATTATGGATATTATGTCATGACAGGGCATTCTGTCATTGGGCTCCACACGCTATACCCATCAAGTCCAGTAGAGGGTGGAGCTTGTGTAAGATAAAAGGAAGGTTACAATATTGTTGTCTACTTTTATTAGCAAAGGCTTAGCCAGTAGTGTAGAAGTAGTTGATGAGGTGGGTGTACTTCTCGGTAGATGGGTAGGTTACCAAAGAGGAAGTGGGTATACTCTCCTATAAATTCCAATGGCTTTTTGGCTAATAGGTTAGTATACTGTAAACAGACAGAAAAAATTGTGGGTATACCCCATTTACCTGCATATTCCCTCCAATACACCACTGGACAGAGCCCTCTACCCAGATGCCCTGTCACTCCTACGCCACCCATTGCACCCATTGAAGAGGGTGTAGAATCACATAGCTGTGTTTCGTTTCAGGGGCTGCACCCTTTGGAGGCTGCATTTGAAGACCAATTGTGTCACATTAGTGTGACCGAGGCTGACCCATTTTGAAGGCTCCTTCAAATGCACCTGAGAAATAAAGCCTTCTTTCCCAGAATTTGGAGAATGCAACGGATGAATCCTTTGTGGCCCAACCTATCCCAAGATGCATTGCGCGCCGGTGACGATTAAATATTAAGTTAACTAGTTGTTAACTAGCAAACAGTTGACTGTTGAAAACATTGATATTAGCTAAAAGCACACAGCTTAAACAATCTTAATTTAATAAGTTTACCTGAAAACGTTCCTCCATCAGCCTGAAATATATCAAACATTAGTCTCTGGCGGTGAATCATCCCCTCAGGTATTGAATAAGAAAATATACATATAACAACAACCTCTGGGTCCATGATTTAGGGCCTACTAATGTACGAGCTTATTCATCAGGTGCAGCTGCTTGCTGATTCAGATCACAGTAGTTGGTTGGCTACATTTATGCAAATTTCAGTGTGCAAATGAATGCTCATGATTGAAGCAGAGTATTACCCATAGAGTCCAGTAGAGGGCTCTGTCTGTGTTAATAGAACTAGGGTTACAATATCGTAAACTACACTTTCCTCCATAAATTCAGCAGCAGTATTTTGTTTTAAATGACCACCCATCAAAATTCGCCGTGTGCCAACTGTAATCCTGTCATAAGACCAAGAAACTGCCTCCTTGTCTATCTGCTTTGTCCTGGCCTTATGTCTACTCTCTGTTCAGTATTGTCACACCTCCGGCATGAAACCAAAAGTTACATTTCATAAACAAGTAAGTTATAAACTTCAAAAGTTGGGAGGGACATTGACAGTACTGTACAGGGCTGATTGTGATTATAGTTTTGAGTGTTTTGCTGTCTGTTTTCACTGATGTGCTGGACACATTATCATTATTGTGTCATCGCAATGAATTGGTTGACTGAAAGTGACAACTGTGCATGGTGCAGCCTTGAAAAACAACTATTGTATATCACGCCATATATATCACGCCAAACATCTGAAAAAAAAACCTGACTGCAGGTTCTGTTGTATAATGGTTCAAACATGGAGGAATTTTGTATTTTGAGGGCCCAACTTCAGTTTGTTCAAACATGTAAGGTCATATATATGTATATTTTTGTCTTTTCTAAGTGCGTTTGGAGCCATGTAATCATTCATCATTGCTTCTGTAGTTTTAATATGAAAATGTGACATTCCAAAGTATTAATTAAACATGCTAATAATATTATAAGCATCAAAAGCACCAAACTGTTTTGATGAAATAATAGTTTATTAAACTGAATGTCCGTGTTTCATGTAATTTGGAGCGAAAACTACAAAAAGCTTTTAGTGAATTATTAATGAATCGCTGATTTGCTGTCAGACGTAATCAAACAGGATCTTACTAATCATTCATATATGCACCCTTAATTAGGTTGAATAATGTTCCTGCTGAGTGATAACCTGTTTTATCATGATAAATCTCTGTTCTCTCTGTAGGCATTCATCACAATCTGAACCAAGCTGTGTTCAATGCGTTCAGGCTTCTTGACTGACACTTCCCACAAACCAATGGACAATTAGGTCATCAACAAACTTGGTGCCAGTGAGATGTGTCATATGACCAGTGACACATGACAAACTTCATACACTTAAATATACTGATATCAAATAACCCGGTTTCTTTTTCCAGAAAACCACAGCTCACAATGTACACTGGAAGTGTTTCAGGAGCAGCATCTTTTTGTGTTTTCCAAGCATAGACACATGTTAGCAGTGCATATGTGATTTATGTGGCAACAGTCCTTGTGGAAATATGTTATTCTTTTTAACAAGGTTAAGGTATGGTTTTAATCTGGCTGCACATTTACACATGTCGGGTTGAAGTTGTGTTTTAGAAGAATTGAAATCAAATTGCAAAAGGTGACATTTGGCAGGGCTCCTCCCAGTAACTTGACCTGTTTTATTTTAGTTGAATAAATGGCACTTTAATGCCCTTAAGTGTTTGGAAATTAAACATTAGGTCTCTGAAATGGATGGAACCAATGTCCTGAAAATACACTGTATTGTACCACTGACTTCGCCCAGTGTTAGTCGATATATATTTAGATTCAGCTTGTTGATTAATTGATCAGACATTAATCTTGCATTAAACGTCAAACTAACTGTAAAAAAAACAAGGTGACAGCAACTTTTTATTTTACAATTTATTATTTCAACTCAAAGTCAACGTAATATCCTCAGGTACACAATAACTTTATCTTGACTTTGTGTTTGGACTGGAAGAAAAATCAAATATAATTTGTAATAAGATATTTTAGAGTGGAGACATTTTGTATTTTCAAAGGTCTTAGATACTTTCTCTAATTCATAAGCCATAAAAACAAGACTAAGTCAAAATCCAGCATCTGGCTGGAATGTGTATGAAATGCTAGAGGGCTTTAAATTTAAAACTAGGGCTTATAATTTCAAACAGGAAGTGGTGGCATTTGCTCAGTCTTGGACTTTTGCTGTTATTGCACCGGCCGCTGTTGCCAAAATGATCATTTAAAAACATGTTAAAATAAAGAACAATACACACTTAGACACACTCACATGCCAGACAGGACCTGCTTTCTCTGGAGCTGTACCTACTGATCATTTAACACAACCTTTTCCTCTTCAGCTTTGGTCAGTGATGTACGTACTCATGTGACTGGTGGAGGCTGCACAAGCATCGGCCACTATCTGAACCAATATTTGCCGATAATGATATTTTGTGAAACATCCTATCAGTGACCTCTATTTGCTACTCCCATCAACAGCTCTAGGAAAAAAAAAGCTAGGTGTTTAATTTTTTAACACTTAAATGATGAAGAGAGTGAGTTGCCAGATTTACTTGCCAGATGTAGCATTTTACTTGCCCTGGGCGATTGGGTAATCCTTACTGTTAAGCCCCGGGGTAAATTGTTTCTCAATATACATTCCTGCATTATATGAAATATATCATGAAATGTATACTACAGATTTGCATTATTTATGGATTGCTGCAGTTGCTCAGTGCAGAGATATGAGGTAGAAGCTTGGCACAGGATCGCCATAGTAACTATTTAGATAATCCACTTATCAAATATCAGAACAAATCCAATAAAAACAAGCAACCTTAAAAAATTCTCGATGTTGCCAGACAGTTTCCCTTTTGAATCAATTAACGCACTTAACAATCGTGTACATGTAACACATACTGCTCTACTGGTTAGCAAACATATCAAACGAAACAAATGCTCAAACACCACAACCTCTGTTGTTGATGTCTGGTCGTGTTTGTTGCTGTACTTTGACGTCTTCTTTTTATATATGTTATGCATTTTGAACATAAAGTACATGTTGCTGCTGCAGAAGGGCAAGTGCCTGTGCATGAATTTTAAAAGCGGGGAAAGTGGAAAATGCTCGGATCTGTAATTAATGCACTCAGGGAATACAGTGCATGTGATCTGAGGATGTTCTTGGAAACTAATAACACACACAGAGCTTCGCGTTTGGGGCCAGATGCAGTGTCTCATCTCTCTCTCTCCAACCTAATTACTCTTTATTTTACAAACAGAGCATGGTAAATAGCACTTACCCATTATCCCTTTTAATAACTATGGTTCTTCCACTCTCCAACCCCCCCCCAAAAGAGGACGACCGTAGCAATTACAGGAAAATCAATTGACTTAATCATTATGGTGGAGAGTATTATTATGAGATTGTTAAGGTTTGGACAGAACACTAAATGAATGCAAAGGTGCACGACATGTTCCAGCCTTGCCCAACATCGCTAGAACCTACAATACAATACAGTGCAGTCCAGCCCTGGTTTACAGAGATGCGTGTTCTGAGTAGGTCGGTAATTATCTAACAACTGGAATTTAAAGTAGAGATTAAATTACAGTGGACCTGGTGCCTATGGCAAAAACAGGGGGATGCTGCAAAGGCCTGTCTGTTAATAATATTAAAATAAAATCAACATAAAATCAACAGTCTGCTTCTCCTTGCTTTTGCTGCGCTGCAACATTAATTAATACTGATGAAATATGTTTTGTAAAAAGAACTTTTAGTTCGGTGTGTAGGCGAGATGAAGAGCGTTCCAGACAGAGGTCGACAAGAGACGATTGAAATGTTATCACCAAAGTAGTAAAACGAAAGATTGAAATTGAATGTATTTGATTGTTTGGCATGAAACGATGTGAAATTGGCAGAGCGACCTTGGGAAGACCTGATTTAAGCAATACATGAGAGATGCCTGAAAATTGGCCTTTGGAAGCATCTCAGACACGGTTTGTACTAATCGGGTTACCCTAGTAAAAATAAACATCCTCTCAGGGTAGGACATGGCTTCCTGGACACAGACTAATCAGAATTATAGCAGTTGGTATTGTACTCCTGTAGTCCCTTTATTGCTCTTCACTGAGGAGGTACATTTGGTTTCTTTGCCTGGTGAAAAATTGATGTCACGTGACACATCTACATAAATGACAGGAAGCCTCCAAATTATTCCGAGGCCTTCTGCAAAAAGCTATGTTTTTAAATTCTTTGTATAAAAATGCCTGCCTCTCCTCGCCTAATAGGCACAAATTCCAAGTCCTAATTCTCAGAGTGTTTAACATTGAAGCCAAGAGGCACATCCTCCAATCAAGTATTGTTACATCACCTTTTTTTATGTCTAGACAACATTGACGGACAGTATTCCCAGGCTCTTATTCTGTGTCCTTTGTAACAAGAGGGGGGAAAAAAATGTTGAGCTCAGCCTCCGCTATCTGTCAAATGAGCAGCGCGGGCCAGGTGACTGAAGCTGAACGGCCGCTGCCACCGCTGCTATAGGTGCTCGCTGTTTGCAGCCATCGTGCTCCGCCGAAAAAGCTGCAGACACAAGCTGTTTTCAAGACCGATGAGCAGCAGGGAGGCCTATCAGTGACACGCGGATCAAGTGGCGTAGGGGACACACCAGGGACCGGTTGAAATGACCCGAGCTATACCAACATTTCTGCAAACTTAATGAGCTGATACATGAAAGCACAAAGCATAAAAGGACATGCAGAATATTGGCAGCGAGATTTGCTCAGGCAGTCATGATGGATTTTAATTGTAGGTACTTTTCTGTCAGACAGGTATTAAGATGGATAACGTAAGCGTAAGAGCCTGTATTTTATCGCATCTCCCCACTGATTTCTGCCTGAGATCAGGTTTTTCCCAGTGCTGTAAAAAAAAAAAGGAGAAAAATAAAACCTAGTAAAAGGAGCAATGGTACGATAATAAAAGAAATTGTAATTTTATTTTAAAAAAGGCATTATGGTCATGTCCACCTGGGAGTAGACCCCCAGGCAGACCCAGAAAACGTTAGGGATTACATATTCCATCTGGTCTGGGAATGCCTCGGGATCTCCCAGGAAGCGCTGGAGGAGGTGTCGAGGGAGAACAATGACTGGAATACTTTGCTTAGCCTGTGACCTGGACACAGATAACAGGCAGAATTGTATTATATGTTTCTTAATGCTTTTAAAACTAAACTACCATAGTCTTTTAATTTCTTTAACACTGCTGTTTTTTCCTGCTTTAATTCAACACCTAATAAACTCTACCAGTGTTTTTTATACATTAAATTGTAAATGAGGATCCCTCCCTAATGGTCTTTGGAGCTGTGGTGATATTTTTGCATAGATTTTTAATGTCTCTGGTTGCTAAGTTTGGGTACGAAAATGTGTAGTCAACATAGATTATCCACATTATGTAACGCTGCCCACAAATGTGATGGTTCCCCAGCATGCAGAGTAAACAGAGTAATGAAATGGCATATCAAATAGCCTGTTTCTCGTCTGCTACAGCATGCAGTTACATATCTGCTCTGTAAATCACATGTCCTGTGTTCACCCTGGAGAAAAAAAAAATCATAAATCAAAAATGAAAAATATGTATTTATTATTTATTGGTTTTATGGTGAAGGCTCCTAGTTTGGCTATTGTTCAGTTGAATACCATGAGGTTTCTATCTACATAATGCACATGTGTGTACAGCAAAAACACCAACTAGATGGTCATGGCAGCGTGTTACAAAATACAAGAGCCACAGACTTTAAACAACCACATTAGCTTTTCCAGTGTTGAGGAAAATGAGTTAAAGTATTCTATTACATTTAAAAGTAACACATTAATACAATAATAGGATTACTGAATGTATTATTACATTTACTATGTCACATAAACACATGACCTATGTCATTATGAGCATTTATACTTGTGTGGTGGTTTGTCTGCGTCACTCTGCAGTTACACCTCCAGAACACTAGTCAGCGGTGGGGTTTCTATGAAGTGCTGTAAAGTTTAGTTGATTCAAAAGACAGCTAAAACATATTACACATGGCTTAACAGCGACAATTTCAAACACAAGAACACAAAATCACCTTCACTATAACTCGGAGCATTCACAGACAAAGCACTTGTCTTTTGTTGGACACATTTTACCCACAAATACAACATGCTAATGTTTTTAGCACAAGTCTGTGGCATTTTACATTGTATAAATTACCTTAGCAGCTAGTGGACTTTTCCTCTACTCATATGAAGCCAGGGACAACAGTAACATTTAACAAAGGTAACATCACAAAATTCGGCTCCATTACAACTCACAAGGTTCACCGACAAAACAACTGTCTTATACTAATCACGTTTTCAAAAAAAAATAATAACATGCTAATGTTAGTAGCACAAGCCTATGGCATTTTATGGCATTTTTTCTTATCTGTGAATTTAAAGTAAATAAAAGCTTTGTTTCCACCGAGGGAAATGGTTTCAGCTTCCAAAAATAGACAGGAGGTCTGTGTCGCCATGGCGTGTAGTTACATTTCTGGGGAGGTGCATGTCAGCTTATGGCATGTAGTACGGCGTAGATTTGATGCGGAGTATAAATCCTGCATTAGTTGATTTGAACACTTGTGGTCACTGGTGGTAACAGCAAGTCCACTTTAATACATAGGTCCCAAATTTCTGTGGGCTGTAAACATTCCTTGAGAAGCTACTTTGTCAGAGATACAACATACCAGCATCTGGTGTATCTGTTCACAGCGCAACCAAACCAATGCATATTGTTTTAATAAAGAAGTCACTCAATTATTGGATGTTTTTCATCATGCCATGAGCAGCCGCAATCTGATTTCATGCTGTGCACAGCACGAGAAGTTTTGCTGTTCAACATCAGGGCACAGTGAAAGGAGTTGGTTACCTTGTTGAGGAGTTAGAGGTGTGCAGCCTGTCGCCCGCAGCTCTTCATCTAAAAGCTCAGTGTGACTGCTTCTTCTTGTTCCATTACACCCTGCAATATTTAAAACTGATATTATGTCAAAATATTACCCATATGGCTGTTTTTGACAGTTGTTTTTATAAATGCACTTCTGATTAACAATCACAGTCAGTACTGATAATGCAGAATTTCCTGTTACTGCTTCACAATAGCCCTTTCAACACAGAGATCAAGCTATAGGGCTGCTACGAAGTCCCTTCTTCATGTTGTCTTTGCATTTTTACACAGAACCAACTGAGCGCTGTGTCATGCCACTCCAGTGTGTATTTTTTGACAGTATCCCAACATCATCGGAATCAACACCATTGGCCTCTAGTGTGACATACAACATATGCGTCAGCAGTACTTTCTAAACAATAACAATGGCATTAACATGGCAATGACAATCATCTACTGTCTTGTTATATGGCAGCTGATCTTGTCCTCTGCGTGGAGGGTAAGGATTGTCTGGACCTCATTGTTTTTCAAATCAGACATGTTTTCTTTGAGTTAGCCTCTAGCCTAGTCAAGTCATCACACCCGTGCCTCCCATGATCCCGTCCTGCTGGCTGTACCATGTATACAGACAGAATTTCGGTGCTGCTACTATCTCTGTTCCTGGCTCAGAGGCGAGACAACTCTGCACCCCCATTCCGCAGTTGTACCTTATATACAGAATGGTGAGGTGGCATAACAGTGCAATATTCCTGCCTTGAACAGGCAGTGTAAAAGGGGCTGATAAAAGCCTCCCCATGTTTCCCCAGTTGAATGCTTTTCATTTGAAGCAGTAGCAGTGGGAAATGTTTGCTTTGCATCAACTTGATACAGCCCTTGCATGATTGTGGGAGCGTGAACAGTGAACAGTGAAGCTAATATCAATGAGATAATGTTAACACTGGATTACATACAAAATTTGATTGGCAATTTGAATCCAGTATGGGAATGACTCCGCCACAGACAACTAAGACTACAGTATAGAGAGGTTGTGACAGAATGTACATACCTTGAATTGGTATTGCTAAAAAGTGCCCACCATAAAAAGTAACAAAATCAGGGTTCAGGATTCTGTGTTAAAAATGCCACTTTAATCACCTGTAGGTGTAGTGGAGAGCAATGCTCCCTGCAAAATTAGATGAACCTAGCTTCAAGGTGAAATAGTCAAAAATTAATTCAGAGTCAATTGGCATGAAGGCAAAAGTAGGAGAATTTAAGTTCCAATTGAGACCACGGTATGTGTGGAATTATTGTAATACATTTTAAGTAGCTTCTGTAGGGACTAAAGGCCCAGTGCATGTTACCATAGCCATTCTAATGTTTCTGTTATTCATTGTTAAGAACAGGCGAATATTTCATGGACATTCCAACCCTTAAAAAAGATAAAAATATTTCAGCTATACCATTGAGTATGTGTTCTGAGTGTTATTTAGTATCTGCCCAGTAAAAAAAGCGAATATGCAGTTTCGCTTAATATAACCACTTAAGCAAACTGGCTGCAACCATAAGGCAGATGTGCTATATACAATACTTAATTTCTTTCACCCTACAACAAATCTATGTGTTTTATATTGCTAACGCAAAAGTTGTGTATCGCTGATATCACATCACATTATTAGTGCAACAAAAAGAGCCTGATGACGTTTGATGTGTCACTTTTCATTCGGATAAACATCTGTATTGAACTGTAAATCTCAGATGAGAGCAGCGAAAAGTACAGTGAGGCTGAAAACAAAGACAATGACAGCAAACAAAGATTAATGGCACAAGAAATCTCCACTGAGTGTGATTATACAAGACAGAAAGCTTATCTATAATACAGCACTCTCTGTGTTGTGCATCGACGTTAGAGCGGGACAGGTTGACAAGAGCCGATTGTAGAGAATGTGTAGATATTACATAATTTATAACTTGTGTAATGCATAAATCATCTGCTTAAGTTGTAACATTACATCTCGTAGGTTGTGTTTTGATTTAAGGCCGCGGAGTCTGCCAAATGATGGAACTTGAGCTTAATTTTGTGTGATGAACTATAGCCTCGCTCCCAGATCTTTCTCCCCAAATAAACTTGGCATACTGTATGAATCCCTCTCTTTCACTTAAGTGCTAATGGAAGGGATGAGTAAATCAATAATGCAACTAAGTATTTAAGATAATCCAATTCAAGGCACTACTTTGAGCCAGCGTCTTCTTTGAGAAGCAGCAAAGCCTACAACAAAAGCAGGAGGATATTTTCTTTTTATATTACCACTTGGCAGAGTCTTACTGAATGGAGGGCGGAGAAGCTGGGAATCTAAAATGTGACTAAAAAGCAAGGAAGTCAAACCTTTATAGAATCTAGAATCTACTTTCCATACGAATATGTAAAGCATAACTTTATGGGGGATAGTGTTACCTGGAATCACACAAGGAACTAATGTTTATTAAATGTTTAATTTGTTAAACCTTTTCAACTGTGTGTAGAAATAAGGATGATTACATTTCATGAGAGTATTGCACATATTTTTTTCTGAAAATAGAAACCAGTGAAAGTATGTTAATGCTGCAATGTAACATGAGTGAGTCACGGGTACAAATTCCCTTAGAGAATTTGGTTGAAGGAGAATTTACATACAGTTAGCTGCCATCTTTTTTTCCCAATCACTTGCTATAGATTTCTAATAAGAGTGCAGGCAAGGTTATAATTAACTTGATAACATGTTTTTCGCTCTCTCGTGACACGAACAAGGCATTATGTTGTGTTATCACAAATCCTTCCTTCATTATCATAATGCATTTATAATTCAGGCAAGTGTTTTATTAATGCACATATTTGTTTCTGAGGGAAAAATAGCTCTTGCATTATAATCGTCTTTCTCTACATGCGTGAATATTAGAGACAAGCCCTCGGGGTCAATGCTTTGTCTCATCTGCTGGGATTTTTTGTAGGAGCTTGGGCATGTAAAAGAGAAGGGATCAAAAAGAACAACAAAAAATGGTGAAAGGTCAGGGTTGCCTGTGTGGATGGATGTTTACATGACACCACACCCCTGTGGCTAGTGGTCAGATCCGAATCTGTCTGACAAATCTCCCAGGCCAGAGCATTAGATCTTCCCATTTTCCAGCTCCCCAGGATGTATGCATCAATGAGTGCTTAACTGGTTTCTCCATTAGAACTGTTTTCATCACATGCCAAACAGCTCCATGTAAATGACTGGGCTGTTTAATGTCTAACGAAAAGAGGGACAAATTCTGTACTTTTAAAATTAGGTTAAAAGAACAGATCTCTGCTGTCGTGAACCCTCCTGTCTCCTAAGTGTATATAACTACAACATTAGTTAAAGGCTTTTCATTGAAAGGCTGGTCATGAACAACATCGGAGAATCAGTAGAATCCATTAAAATAAAGAGCACTACTTAAGACTTAATAAAATCTCAACTGATCTACGGCTCTTTTAACCATTGTTTGTTTAGCTGAATTTGGTTAAGATTACCTTAAAATCTAAACCATATGAGCACCTCCATTACCCAGGGTATAAATGACTGTTCCTCTACAGCTCTCTTTATTTCTTTTCAGGCTGTTCTCGTGAACTGTTTCTATCTGTTTTCTTACAAAAACCAACCCACCCAAATTCACACATATTCCACATAGTCATGGGCCAGTAATTGGGGCAAAACCCACGTATTTAGAAGGCTACAATCACGTGACCAATATGCTGACAGGAGTAAACAAGGAAGCGGTCTTGAGCGGTCTTGCGAGGAACCAGTTTGGGGTGGTGGATGGGTAAAAAAACATAGGACTTTCCCTAGAAGACCGGTGTTTGGAATCGAGTAAACTTTTAGTCATTTTAAAGTATGTTCCTTTTCCCTAAACCTAGCCACAGTAACTTTACTTGCCTAAACCTGACCTCCATAACTTTATGTTAATTACGCAACTTTACGTTAAGGACGTCACATCATTTCAGTCAGAAACACTGAAGTCAAACAAGACTTTATATCCATTTGCAGTACTATACTTGGTGGTATGGTTCTGTTTCTAGGGTCTCTCTGCCTTTCACGGGCCTACACAAAAAGCCTCTCCCACGCACCTATGTGGAAAGCCTGAGGCAGAGAGAGCACACCTCTCTGCCCTTCCACGCGCCTGTGTGGAAAGCCATAAGACAGAGAGGGCAAACCTCCCTGCCTTTCCATGTGCCTACATGGAAAGCCTAAGGCAGAGAGAGCAGCCTTCTGGGAACAGAACAGAGCCAGCATCAATGACAAACAAAAATGACACTGATAAGTCAGACACAGCATGAAATGGAGGAGCTGGGGTGGAGGCAGGTTGTGAAGCTGCTTGCAGAGGAAGCAGCAACAGTAGGCAGGCCAGAGCAGTTTAAATAGGGCACCCTGAGTATGATTTGCCAATTGGTTGCACAGAAAGGAATCATGAGATCTATCAGCTGCTCCATCAGTTGATTGGGCTGTGAAATCATCTGATGTAGCTGGAATGTGAGCTGAGCTTGACATTGTGTCCTGCCTGAACTAGCTCTATACTTAGTTTGTGGGGTGCTAGTTTGTATAATATCACACAAACTGCTCTGTTTAATTTTTGTAGGATATCATACAAAGCGTTCTATGAGATTATGTTGTTCTTTTACCTGAAACCTGCATGTCCACATTGGGTTTGCATTTAGAGAAAAAAAACCCAACATATTTGATCGAACAAAATTACCAGGCTGAATTTGGCCAATTCCTGAACCACAATTCTTGTGAGTAGGCCAGCAACTGTGCACAATGGCATGCTGAGGGAATCTGCGAGCAGTGGCATTCACTGAATCAACCAGCCATATTTCACCGTGACAATGAGAAACCTGGTCCATATAATTAAGCAACAACCTGTGATAACAGGGACCACCATGGAAGGGATTCATGAGCTGAAATCATGCATCCAATTTTTAATAGTGGCGTTAAAACATTTATGGTGGTGCGCCTGGGCAAATAATTTAAGAGCATCTTTTTCTGCCGCAGGATAAGAAACGTCAGCTGCCAGTGCCTTGATTTTGTGCGAGAGCTCCGCTGAGATGCAAAGCATTATGGATACATGTCAGATTTGAGTGTAGGCAGCATGTCACTGTCACACTTCATATCTACCTTATGAATAATCACATAATCACACTGAGCATATGATAGGTTCTATGATGGAAAGTGCCTCGTAACGCCCTGACAAAATTAAATATCACAAAGACTATAGGGAAAAAAGTGTGGGTCTACTCAGAGTTTTTGTCTATAATGTGAAACACAAAGGCCCTCTTAATTTAGAAACCAATAATTGGTCCTGTTGACGTGTTTACTCAGAACGTACTGAACAAATATAACACATTAACACAAAAGGTGAAGAAATTGCAGAGGCTCACAGCAAAGCTAATGAACCAACAATGCAAACAATTAGACTGTTATTTCTGTTTTAGAGTGAGTAAAACCACACTTGCATTGTATTTCTTTTTTCACAGAGTTTCTTTTAATCACTTGGCTTAGTGTAGCCCCTTTTGCACATGCACTGCAAACCTGAAATTATCTAGACATCACCTGGAGGAGCTGTATGTGAGAATGCAAATGTCAGAATCAGTTTGATCGGACATTAAAGAGAAATTTCAGTTTATTTCAACCCGTCTCCTATCACCCTAAATTTGTTTCAAGTGACTAGTGACATAAAAATAATAGTTAGCATGTTAGCCGTTAGCCTAGATACAGCCGGGGCGCATAGTAGCGTCAGACCTGTTAAAACATAAGTGAACGGGCATACTTCAAGTGCAAAGTTAGTCCACTAAACAAGCTTTTTTTCCACAAAGACCGCCTCATATTGTTAGGATAAATGTCAGAGAACATATAGAAAATGACATGTAAACGTGTTGTCTTACCTTACCGGTGTGCTGCCATGTTTGTTTATCCCTCTAGCTCTGCTTTCCAGAGTAGATCTTCAAGCATTTAAACATATATTTCAATTTTGACTGAATTATGTGAACGGCATATGTTGCAGTCCTCACTTGGAGGAGAAAAAAAAAAAAAGTGTCACAGAGCATAGTTCCTGTGGGCTCCGGCAGCACTAAACCCCTGAGCTTGCCTTAGAAGGACTAAATGCACCAACCTGCTATTTTTAAAAATTCCATAGAGAGAGACTCTCATTGCAGCCTGTTTTTTTTTTTTTTTTTGTTCTGAAAATGTCAGCGTTCAACCCCATTCTGTGGACAATAAACGAGGTGCAGACTGATAAAGGAGGAAATACAGTGAGTGCTGGACGGAGCAGTGAGTGACAACAACCCCGCCTACATGAAAGAGTATTGTTTGCGGTGGAAACGCTAGAGTCTAGGCACCATGTCTGAAGGGTTACTTCTGGTTCCACGGGTACCATACTGCAAGTGTTTGGTGAAAATGGGACTTAAAAATCTGTACAGCATTTGGTACAAACATGTAACAAACAGTAACCATGGAAAAAACATCTGTAGAGCCAACATCCTATTTCGTATACAAGTGTTCTCTGACTGAATTTTTATTCCTGTCTCCTTAAAAGAGCGAAAGATTGTCGATTGTTGATGTTACTATTTTTAAGTTACATAGGTAGCATAGGAAACTGGCATAAACAGCATTTCTGATCTTGAAACTTACTTTGAAGTAGAGTTCACAGAATGAATGATTAGCTGACAAATCTGCTACATTTGGATCCATGCCACAATAACCTGAGGTGCTCTATTTGCAAATCAAGGGTCCACAGCAATGTCAGGCAAATGTGGTCTTCAATACTCTGAATTGCACTCTTTATATGAATGCACTCACATTCAGGTATTTGAATGTGTGTGTTTATGTGGTAACACACGACTGAACTAAAGAACTTCTGGGTGAGTCAGCCTGAAATACCAGTCAGGCATGATTAGATGATGTGAAGCTCGGGTCAAGGTTCTATCTTCTATCAGGCAGGGTTTAAATTGCAGTGAAACCCTTCACATAGAATAGACAGTGAGCTCCCTCCCCTTACATGACCTTGGTTTTATCCATTTTTCATGAGACAGAATGGCGGAGGGAGGAGGGCACGCTATTCTCGCAATAATTAGTCAGCAAAATCAAGGCAAATTTCTACCCCTGTTCTTACATAGGGCTTCTATCCCTGCCTGACGCTTGAGTGAATTTTATAGAACTAAGTGAGGTGGTGCGTTCACAATATCAAAGAAGGGTCTGTGTTAGAAAATAGAAAATAAGGGAAAATTTGCATACATGAATTTAAATTTATGAGTAATGTGCTCAAGCCTTTATACTTATTTTTAACATTCCTGATTTTTGCTCTGTGTTCTGTATGAAAATTAGCAGCAATTTGTGTGAAAACAAAAAGTGGAGTGGAATGCTTTTGGAGCGATAGACAGAGAACGAGAGAGAGACCCACGCACGAGGTCTTTGCAAAGCAGAAGCTGTCAACCAGGGATTAGCAGAATGAGCAGAAAACCGACAATAGGCAGAAGCTTTATATACTTTAGAAGGCAGGATTTCAATTTTAATCCACTATAAATGAAGAAGAAAGGCATAAAATACAGTCGCCACTAGTAGGCCTAAATATCCACACTCAGGAAGGTTATATTAAAAATAAGAAAGATGTGCTGAACAATAAAGAGGAAAGAAAGAAACAGAAGACTGAACAAAGTGAAAAAAATGTGGTTAACATTTGATAATACTGAAGGAGAGGGAGTATTGGTGAACACAGCAGGTATGGGCATGGCTTTACTTTGCTACAATTGATATTTCCTGTTTTTTTAAACACTGGCAGGTGTGATGGACAAATACACGAAAGCTGACTGCCTTCATTCAAAAGAGTATGTGGAGGTTGACTTCCTAAAGCATATCCAGCAAACTTTATATCCAAGACTATATTTTGGCAGTACTGTGAACCAAAAATGACGCCATTTAAAGCAGTGACTCTTCCAGCTGCTGGCAAAATAAAAACTCAGGAGGCCAATAATGAATTATAGGCCTAAATCTATTTTATATTCCATATGCCCCAAACACGTTCCCCTTTCGATTTTCAAAATCACAGGCCGAGCGTCCTTTCATCCCTGCATCATTTTTTTCACATCAGCCATAGGCTCAATTAGCCTTTTGTTCTTAGATAATAACCTCATACCACTGCCATCTGCTCACTGGCCTAGTAATTTACAGGGAGCTGCAACAATACCAGAAACCTTTGCTAGGGAATGAGAAGACACAAAAAAGAGGAAACTGTAGAAGGACGGTCACGGAAGAGTCCATGTCACTAATTTTGGACAAAGACTACAACATTTTTTAATTAAAATCTTTGGATGACGATGCTTTTCCTGGGCTTTTAGAAAAGATGTTTTTCTGCATTTTCTGCTAGGTTAAGTCAGCTCAAAATAGACCCTTTTTGTATTAGCTCATTCTCATTGCGTTCATGCTCATCACCTGAGTAAGCACATGGCCTTTAGATGGGGACAGTATCTGCCTGGAAGAATAAAAGTTTGGTAGATTGGAGTGGATACCAGATTAGGGGGTCAGCACTGACCCAAAAAGAGGTGGCAAGTGTGATTCAGGGAGGTTTCAATTCAATTTAATTCAATTTCATTGTCACATGAAATCATGTAGATACAATGTCACTGAAATGATTTTTGTGCACTCAAGACTGTGTAATAATAATAAATATATGTGAATGGGCTAACAGTGCTAGCCTGGTGCCCTACCTTTCTCACCATTGAGGCAGTAAGCAGTACCCAGGTTAGGCCCTCTGTGATATACAGTAGACACTTGAAGCTGTTCACCCTGTCTAGCGTGGACCCAATAACATTAAGGGTGGCGTAGTTCCACTGCTGCTTCTTCCCAAAGTCCACTTTCATCTCCTTAGTTTTGCTGACGTTCTGCAGTAGGTTGTTGTCCTGACACCAGCGAGTCAGGTCCTCTACTTGTTTCAAGTAGGCCATTTCATTGTTATGTATGATTAGGCCCACTATATCTGTGTTTTCAGCAAACATGATGACAGTATTGCAGGGCGTAAAATTAACACCCACCAAGCGTCAATGGCGGGTAAAAAATGAGTTTGGCATGTAAAACAAAAACACACACCTGCCAGTGGCCGATGGAAAATTTTGAATTGCATGTGGGTTTTTTATGTGCTTTGACCATTTCTGCCAGCTGTGTCAGACCATTTTGACCCTCGCGGCTTATTGTACGTGTGCCGGGAACGCATGACGTCAGCTACCGGAACCCTGGGCATTCTATGGTAACTTCTGAGCAAGATGTGGTGACACATTTCTGCCATGAAGCCACCGCCAGAAGAGGAAAAACGAAGATGAACATGTTGGATTTGGACAGGAAGAACAGACAGTTAAACGGAGTACAAATGTCGCCACAAATGTCATGGCTGACCTACGACCCCCACACCAACACGATGAGCTGCAGCCTTTGCCGCAAGCACGCCAAAGAAACACGGAGGGCAGGGTTGGATTTTCATACGAAAAACGTAAGGTAATTATTTTTAGTCAAACAAGGCACGATTTTTTTTATTTGGCTGGTAAAAAATATGTTTGGCCGGTAAATTTTTGGAGGTCACTAGCCAATGGCAGATGAGGTAAAAAGTTAATTTTACGCCCTGGTATTGGAGACTGAAGTGGCTAACCAGTCGTGTGTACAAGGGAGTACAGCAGGGGACCCATAATGCAGCCCTGGGGTGCTCCGGTGTTAAGGATGAGTGTGGAAAGGGTCACTCTCATGACCTGGGGTCTGCCTGTCAGGAAGGCAAGGATCCACTTGTACAAGGATGTGTTTAATCCATGCTCCTTGAGTTTTGTGATGAGTTTAGAGGCCATTATGGTGTTACACTTTGATGCTAGCAGGGCAACAAGCAATGATGGAGTTTTACCAAGCAGAGGCAATGCTGAAAGGGTGTTAAATTTGAATTTTTTGGAATGTGTAACAATTTAAGGACTTTCCTATTCACCCTTATATCCATAAAATAAGACCTGATCCACTTATGTCAAAAGAAGAGCATGCTGCAGCCAAAGCCTAAAAACCCAACCAGCCAGAATAGCTGCTTTCACCACCAGCCGGTGTCACAACGTGATACAGAGCTACGGGTGAGTCAAACCTGTTCCTCCCTAGGCGCAAGAAACAGAACAGACATGTTAGGTTGCAAGAAGGCCGTGTTTTCCACATTTTCACCACGTAACACTATCAGTATCAAGATGCCTCACTGCAGGAGAAAGTCACATCATATTAAGTACAGATTACACTGTCCTAAACCAAGTCAAGTGGACCTGAACATCCTGGGGTAATACACATGACACAGAACATATCTGTAACCCTAAGCCTTTCAGCTAAGACTTGCTGGCTCACTCAGGGTCATTTTTACCAGAGGCTTTCCAATTGTTTTTAATTCCGTGGAAAGTTCGAGGAGAAACATAATCCAACACTATATTTTTTCCTCTAACTGTGTAAATAGTTTTATAGCACCATAAGGTAAAGAGCTGCTTCAAATAGCTTCTGTTATGACAGCATGGCATCAAGACTTTAGCACTGACGTGGAAAACACCCCCGCTTTCAACTAGAAATTTGCTTTCTGACATAATTCAGCTTCAGAGCATGGGCGTACTGGTTTTCTCAGCATATCCAGTTCCATCAACGTCACTGTGATTGCTAAAGCACTTACTCATCTCCTGCCTATTTGCTTTGGAATTGTGTAAAAAAAAAGAAGAAGAAAAAACCTCCATCCTTGCTTTTAGAGTCTCAGTGTGAGAGAATCTGTTCTCAGGAGCATAGGTATGAAGACAGATCAAGTTTGATAGTGACTTTTAAGTACGACTGGCTATTTTTAGCATGGCTACTGAAGGGCATGGATAACCAGCATACAGTTAAGAGGGGCAGTGTGGGTAATGGTACATCAAACCTTGGCCAAAGTTAAAGATACTAACTGACATCTGACCCTTTCCCAGGATGTCCTGAACATCACAGGGGTAAAAGAAAGTGAGAAACAGTTCAACATTATTATTAAGTACTGAGACAGAGGAAGGAGAGGGAAGGTTAATTCCTGTTCAACCCAGCTTGAAGACAAGACACATTACAAGGGTGCACTCCAAGCACATGGGAGACAAATTGGATTCAAAGTCCCATCTTTCAATAAGTCACTTGACTGGGCTTTTCACTTGCTGTATAAATCACTGGGAGAGAGAAGGCTGAGCAGACACTTATGGTCTGCCTTCAGGTACGAGCGATTGTGGTGTACCAAACAAGTGTGCTGAAAACTGTATTCTGTATCTCTGAAAAGGGTTTTCAGTGCAAAGAGTCTCATGAATCTGGCCTCTGACTCACTCAATCACTCACAAACACATATCTATTGGTTCCCTGTGAGTAGATACCCTGCATGGCCTGTACCTATTTTCTTCTCTCTATGTTCTTTTTTCCTGTCACTCTGCGTTGCCCATGCAGTTCTTGAAGTTTGATAGGCATAACATCTGAAAGCACAATTGAGATGCAAATGATTCTGATACAAGTTTTTTGCGTGTGTGTTTTGTAATGTATCTATAATGTGCGTTCTTTTCTGAGCTGATGGTTAAGCTAACATATTGATTCAGACGAACTCACTTTAGCTCAGCCTAACAGTGGTAGACAGATAATATAATTTACTTTCAATGTCAATGTCGAGCATCCAATTTGGCTGAAAATGTGCCGTCAATGTGTATTTCTGTTCTCTATAAAGATGTGCCATCACAGCATCCCCTGATCTCACCAGTAAAGTTGATATGAAAAATGTGTTCATAACTGAGAAAGTTTGCTGTTCGATAAGAGGCTGTTGTATAATTTAATTCTAAAGCTGCCATGATCAATATTGTTTTATTAGCAATGAATTGAATAACTATGCGTAATGTGAACAGTGTCTGTCATTGACGGACCCGCAGAGAGTAATCACTAGACTTCCTGTCAGCTAGGCTGACTTTTATAGCATCTTTTAACTTGAATTACAGCACACAACTTTACTGTTTTGGTTCAGTCTACTTGCTCTCACCAGCATCTCATTCAGTAACATGCATCGCGTGTGGGTGGCATGGTGGTCCAGTGGTTAGAATTGTTGCCTCACAGCAAGAGGGTTCCTGGTTTGAACCCAGGGTAGGGTGTCTGAACCTGGGGTGGGGGAGCCCCTCTGTGCGGAGCTTGCATGTTCTCCCCATGTCAGCATTGGTTTTCTTCGGGTACTCCGGCTTCCTCCCACAGTCCAAAGTCATACAGGTTAATTGGTGGCCATGAGCTTGAACGTGAGTCTAGCGACCTGACCAGGGTGTACCCGGCCTCTCGCCTTGTGTCAGCCGAGATAGCCTCCAGCCCCCCCAGAAAATGAATGAATGAACCCATAGACTGTATAGTGAACATGGAAAGCATGACAGCTCCACAGCGTAAAGCCAACACATCTTGATCGCCCCCTGGTGGTCGGCTTCAATATAGGTCTCAAAGTCTCAAATAAAATTTGCTCCAAAGATGGTTTCTGTTGTTTTAGGTGGTTTTATAACACTAATTCATGTTCAAGTATTAATTTTTCTGATAAGTTTGGTTTTAATTAGTTATTTGATGCCATAAAAAAGAGGCTTGACATCATGACTGACAGCTGTGTGCAAATCAATGTGCTTGCGATCATTGGTGCTGCTCAGTCAGACGGGTGTGAATAAGCCAATGTTTGTTAACAGGTTTACTATACCAATTTTATGAGGTGAAAATATGTGAAGCTTGTGTTAAAGGGATAGTGCACACAAAAATTAAAATTCAGCCCCTCTCTAAAACTTCACCTGAGCCTCCATTGGCATATGGGTGAGTAGATAATGGCTGAATTTCCATTTTTGGGTGCACTATCCCTTTAACAGCTGGATTTGCTGCCCCCAAGTGGCCAAAAATTCAATTAACGCAGGTTATAATTTGACTTTTTACAGTATTACATATTAATGGCAAACTTAACAAGACAAAATATAATCAGAGAATTATTCCACAAAAGACACTCATGGGGTGTCCTGGTGGCCACTAACAATGTTAATGCCTTAAGTCTGCCCAGAGACCTTAAGTGAATGTCATACTTCCTTTCGCTCTTTCTCTCCTCATTTCCTGTCACCTTCCAACTTTCCAATGTCAAGTTGAAAGCAGTGAAAAGAAAAAGAAAAAAACAAAGGACTTATACTTTGTGCGTCATGCTTGCATGTATAATTTCTGTCATCTTTAGCCAGTGACTACTGATGAGTAATCCATTATATCTGCAGTTGCAACACTTAATTGCATCTGATGAGATAACTTTATGTGCAGTGTGGTTTTGTGTTTGGCAGCAACATTCAAAAACTTGTCCTTTAGGCATCACATACCCCCCGTCAGCAGCGTCAAAATTCACTCTTATTGGATTTTGGCTTTTACTGTTATAGTTACTGGGTGCTTCCCGCTGTCATCACCAGGCAGCAGATTTACACTGAGCTAGTGATAGATGTTCAAGAGATATTTCCATAGTGATGCTTTGGGTTGACAAAAAGAACATTTAAAAGATAGTGTCTGAGCAGCAAGTTATTGCTTTTATTACAGCCACTACGTTGCGACCTTTGTTGCAAGGCACACATTTCTCTAATCAAGACTTCTGCTAGTCATTGACAGTTTAAGTACATTTTCTTTCTCAGCAGCATACAGTATGTCGATATGTCCCATTCTCTTAAGCTAAAATGTGATTCAGCGGGGCTGATTGCTGATAGCCTCTGCCCTAAAGCTGTGGCTGATGGTCTATTATAAAGAGACAGGCTCCCAGAGGAATCTAGAGAACATAACCAAGCAACCTCATGTGCCCCGGGTCTGTCCTCCTGAGAGAGACACAGGGGGAGAGGGGGCAGAAGAGAAAGAGACTGAGAGAGAAAGAGAGAGGCAATTGTAAGTCTATTCAATAATGTCTGATTTCTTTTTTCTGCCTGCAACAGATTTGTTTTCATGCTTCATCATATGTGACAACATGAGAAGACATGTCAATAGGTGGCCCTGCTGGAGGCATTTTCCTTTAATTTTCAGTATTGATTTTTTTTAAAAACACAAGCCTTCTAAATGCTCCATACATACCAGAGGAGACTAATGTCTTTGCATTCGGTACTCTACTACATCATATTATATCACACTTTACCGCAGTCATCTGTCACAGTCATCAAAGAATGCTGATTCGCACAAATGCATTTTTCTATTATTAATTAAAAAATGTCATTCTCAAATTATATTTTATAAACCAGGTCAAGGGATGCACACGAATCAGAATCAGTATGTAGATTAATTATGAGTTAGAGTAGCAAATGCAGTCCCAAGCACACATGGGGAGTAGCAGAGTGACCAGAAGGATGCTAGTCAGTAAAAAGTAGAGTAACAGCCTTTTCGGAGTTCATAAAAAGTCACGTAAAAGCCTGTATAAAAAAGTTTATAAAGAGGCATAAAGAGAGATAAACTGTCCCTGTGTCTCAGGGAACAAACATTGAACTCTGCCATGCAAAGTATCTGATGGAGGCTACAGGCACGGCTCATCACTCAATTTAATGTATCTCTGCCCTGGACGGTCGCGTTTGCATCATGCTGTGTGTGGTTTGCAGTAAGGCGGGGGTCAATGGCAGGTATCTGGATACTTTAAGACAAATAGGGAAACAAACTATCTGGGGAGATTTGTTCTAAAAACACAGCTATTCTACCTATGTGACCATCTGGAATCATTGGTTGTAGTGTATGTTCAGTGATAGACATGGTTTTGCTCAGGGGTTTTTGTTAAAATCTGTCTACCAAAGTTTAATGAACTGATAAGAATAAACACTGGCAAAGTGTTTTTGTGTTAAATTAACACTGACAGTTTTGCTTGTTGAACAAAGCATTGACTCAAGGGCTTGAATGTTTATTTAAATCAGATATTTCATCATTTCATATTCACTACATTATCAAATTTCCCAAAACATGTTGTTGCCTTGTCTTTTGGGGATTTTTTTTTTTTTTTGGTAGACTGTGGAAACAAAATCTCAATTTGCCTCAGACTACTCTGAAAGAGAAGAGGGGAGTATGGGAGAAAAAAATAAGACAAAGGTTAAGAATGCATAGACAATGCTAGATCATGTCTGGCAAATTACAGTGTAATATTACAGTGTAATAATGTAAATGTACAATGAAATAGTTACTGGCAGAGCTGTGAACTCAAGTCACATGACTTAGACTCGAGTCACACTCATGTCACAAATTTGATGACTTTAGACTTGACTTGAGAAAATCAAAAAAGACTTGCAACTTGACCTGGACTTTAACACCAATGATTCATGACTTCACTTGTTTTTAAGGCATTTCCGCTTCAAAACACTTGATACCTTCTCAAAGCCCAAAGATTAGAAAGTATAGTATTTTTAAAGGTTTACCAGGAATGAATTTATTTCCTGAATCTGCAAAAACTAATGCTATTAATTGCCAGAGAGTCCACACTTAGGTCCCCAGATCCACTTTGTTTGAACCAATCTGACACCATCAAATCAAGTTGAGAACCATGAAGAGCTAACTTTACGTTACTGACCAAAGATCATTACATTCCCGTATAAAAACTACATAGTGGTCAACAGAAATGGACCGCAGTATGCACAATGTTTGGGGCAGAAATTACAGACACGACAACTTCCAACACATTTCAAGTTGCACAAAGACTAGTCAGTCAAGGCTAATATTTATAGGGAGCTAATGCTCAGCTAATGTTAGCTTTATAGCTGAGTAACATTTTAACAAACTTGCTTTAAAAATGACTGTACATTTTAAAAAGCATTTGTGATATTTGTAATATTGCTATATATTTGGTGAACCTGAAGCTGACAGAGGTGTGTCCAACAAACAAGCTAACGTAGTCTCATTTACCTCTTCAATAACCTGGCAGAGATTACGCCTACTATGAAAGAAACCGCTGCCCTCATCTCTGATTTCATGGCTGTGTGATAAGATGTCTTTCTTGGAGTTGGAAAAGATCAAATTCTCCATCAGGGGCTCAACAAATACTTTTTATAGCAACTGGCAGCTCCTGATCAATTATGTAAAGAGCCTGACCTCTCTGCCCCAGAGTGACCATCTGGGTGAGATGATTATTGAATATAACAGTTGAAATTTCAGCTCTGACAGAACATTCACAATGCACTGCAGTGGCCCGTATATGTACACTTTACTCTTTCCTAATATTATACATATTTATGTTATTTTAATTTACTTTTATTCATTATTGTTTTGTTGTAATAAGGGTATTTCTCACTCTTTTTTCTCCCCTTTGCTTTACATTAATGTCATTAGTTGTATTATTAACCGATATGTTGCTGTTCTTACTGCCATTTCTCAACCTCATATGAGGGTGTTGGTGCGGGTTCATTGTTGGAAAAACTTGTCAATAAATGGTTTTGTGACGGTTCCTAAAATGCTAATAAAATATGTATTTTTAAAAAGGCATTACATGACTTGGTTTAGAACTCAAAGTTAAGGACTTGGGATTTAACTGGTGACTTTTCAGTCTTGACTTGGCACCTGACTTGGGATTTGCCTGTCCTGAATTGGGACTTGGGTGCAAAGACTTAAATATGCTGTGAAAAAGTCCAGTCTCTGTAGGCAGCCCAGGCTCCGCAAATGGCAACAAAAACAATTTGGTCCAGGCTGCTCCAACCAGCCAGCGCGAGACCAGCGAAAGCAAGCACACACACGTGAACGCGGTGCCCAGAGAGGCAGTTAGAGCTACAGGCTACAATGAGGCTAAAAGGCGAGCTAGCTCCGTTGTGTTTGATAACATTATTGAACGTAAACAGAAGTGAAGTGTTTTTGTTGCCATCTGCGGAGCCTGGGCTGCCTACAGAGACTGGACTTTTTCACAGCACATTCAGAGGACTAGCGGATCGTGAGGAGATTTTTGCTGTATTTGACAAAAACTTTTCAAGCTTAGGAAGACTTGGAGAGCCTTTAAGACATACTTGTGACTAGCAAAACAATGACTTGGTCCCACCTCTGCTTACTGGGTACCAAATTGCTAGAAAGGAAGGAATAGGGCATAGGAGCTAACAAGGGTTTTTAATGAGTAATTACAGAATAAAATACTGAGTAAAAAAACAGTGTGGGTACCCAGTAAGCATGTTATTGGTACCAAATGCACACAGATTTGTACTAAGGTATGAAAGGGCAACCCTACTTCTTTTTTTTTTAATGAGAAAATGGTTTTCAGAGAATTTAATCACAAACACAACACAACAGTTTTTGCTATGGAAAATATGCACACATGCTTAATAAAGTGACTTAATCCCGCTGTGCTAACTGCATGTTACACTGCAACACACTTTGTGTAATATAAAGCACAAATGCAGATTATATTAATAACTGTCAGTGGCAATCAAACACCTGCCATTTAGACACTTGAATCCATGCGGAATGCAGGAGTGCCCATTTCCCTTAGAAACATTCCGCAACAAGACTAACTGTGTAAAACTCTATGATGGTGGAGAAATGCATATAAACTGTGTTTACCCTCGTCTTAGCATCTAAAAAAAGCTAGTGTTAATGCAAATTCACTGGGGATGTTTACAGATACTTTGCAAGTGGCATTCTCTCTCTGCTTTTGTCGTGTCTTCCTGCAGTTATTCTTTTATAAATTTAGAAAATATCCCATGCTGTCCTTTAGTGGATCATGGTATCCTCACATAAGCACTGTGCAGCCATCAACCCGCCGCCCACTTGTGCTAGGCAGAGCTAAAAACAAACAAACCCTCCTCTGCACTGAAGCCAGCAAAAGCATTGACTGGTGCATATTCTGTGAAACAGACAGACGAAACAAAGGTACTTAGACAGCATGGATATCTAACAACATTTGAACATGCCGCATCAAAGAAAAATCTGTTGAATAATGTGTGTTTAAATATTTTCTTTCGAACAGTGTAATCCAAATGGGCTAGAGCAAAACAGAGAGGTTTTACATGTTGTTGCAGGTTTATTTTTATACCAGTCTCCCTATATCCCACTGGACGAACACATTTTCACTTCATAAAATTCACTTTAAACATGTTTCAGTTTAAAGTTTTTACATCTTGCTGAAAACTTTTGCCGGTAGTTGCAGGGCAATGAGCAGATAATTAGTTGCAGGATGTTTTAGTTTTTTCTTTAACTGAATCCATATTGCAATGAATAATTAGTGCAGAGTGGGAATCAAGTTAAACAATCTAATTGTGCAGATTAATTGCTGTGCTGTGAATGTTGTTTAATTACCTTCAAATTCAAGGAAATTAAGGCGCTTTTGGGAGAGTTCTTTGGAGAAAGCAGAGAATACGGGTGAGGTTACAGACAGCCTTCAAATGAGAAACAAACCCCAAAACCCAACTGCAACTTACTCAATTGAAATAACCCCCGTGTTCCTCTGGCAAATGTTTTCAAGTGTTGAGTTTAAGTGAGCGCAAGAGAGGCTGAGCTGAGCAAAACACTGCACACAAGTTATCAATATTTTTTTCCCTGTTTGAGTCTATCCATCAAATATGACAGAATGTTTTGGTCAGTCAGCCAGTTAACAACCTGCTCCTGTTTACCTAGACCAAGATCTTTTAGGTTGTTTTATTAGAGCAGACTCTGCAGGTCCGTGGTATTTCTCTTCTGCAGATACTGCTACCACCTCATTACAGCCATGGCTCCAGCCAGTGTGAAATTCCCCTGAGGAGGAAGGCACTGAAGCAGAGGCCAGACAAGCCCAGATATTATTGGGTGAATAAAGACCCTATAGCTCTGGGATCATCATGTAACAAGATATTTTATGCCCTCATTAAAACAAAGGAAAAAAAGTGTAGCATTTAAAATCAATCTCTTCTGTTGTTTTTTGCTTTTTGTTGTCTCATCTGCTATCGCTTATCACCACACAGGGGTTTTTTGTGCTTTGTAATGCAACATCTTTAACAGCAGCGTAACAGATAAACAACTTTAATAGAGTTCAAAATACTTGGGAAAACGACCAGTTGTATCTTACTTAACTTAAACACCTTCATAATCATAGTATTTTCAATTACTAGTTTTGGACTATTCATATAACACAGACTTGACACTTGAAACAACTTGTTGAATTTTAAATCTCTGGCCAAACTGTCTTTATGTGTCAGTATACAACCATAAATTAAAGGGACAGTTCACCCAAAAATCAAAAATATGATTTTTTTTCCCTCTCTTACCTGTAGTGCTATTTATCGATCTAGCTTGTTTTGGTGTGAGATGTCTGTTGTACAAATGTCTTCCTTCTCTCAAATATAATTGAATTATATGGCACTTGGCTTGTGATGCTCAAAGTGCCAAGAAAATACATTTAAAAACTCAAAAGAAATGTGCAACCACCATCAGTCAGCAGCAAATCATGCACAACCCACTTACTCAAGATAATCCACAGACCTTGTTGTGAGCAGTTTCATGTTGGAACTATTTTCCCTTTACCAAACTACACCCCCCAACTGTATTAGCATGCAGAGGGAGGCATGCATCTACTTGTGGACGAGAGGCTCGCACTCAAGAGAGGATCAGATGTAAACAATAATCCCTTTCATTTTCAGATGAGCTGTAACTTTAGCAGGCTCAGTGGTGCTGGGTGAGCTAGCAGTGGCTTTTCAGGTGTTGGATATTCTGTTTTAATGCGGACTATTCCTTTAAAATATAGAGCACCATCTCTGCCAGATTTAAGCCCAGTTTCCACCAAGCAGTATTATATGGTTCAGTTCAGTTCGGTATACATTTTTTCCGTTTCCACCGTGAAAAGTTGTGGATGGAACCAATGGAACTGTTCCATCCTGTCCCTAATTTTGGTCCCCCCTCTGGTGGGGTACCTAGCACACAGATCTGGAACTAAAACGTGGAGCTGTGAACACTGCAGTCCATTGATTGGTCAATAGAGCCTGGTCACTCTTATTCAGGGTTGAGTTGTGGCTGGTTTCGGGGCTTATGTAACCACTGTTCATACTGTTGAGAGTTCTACATAAATTAGTGAACTATAATTATAAAATGAAAGGATGCTTTGCTGCCTCTTTCAGCCGCTGCAGACTGCAGAAAAAATATCTTAATTCACTGGGCTGACTGCTGGCAACTTTTAAGGTGGAATGTTTACTTGTAATGTTTGTCAATGCATGACAAATTTCAGTGACAACTTTGACCATCACTTTAGTTTTTATAATCTCTCTTGGTTGACATACACTTTTAGTCGTGAGTGGATCTTTGAATTTTTCAAAATATATATTAATTTCGACCAGATTATGTGAACTGCATATATCCCAATCCTCATTCGGAGAAAAAAAAAAAAGCATTGTGAAGTGTCGTTCCTGTGGGCTCCAGCAACACTAAACCCCTGAGCTTGCCTTAGAAGGACTAAATGCACAAACACGCTTTTTTCAAATATCCCATGGAGAGAGAGACTCACCGCAGCCTGTTTAATTTTGTTCTTAAATTGTCAGTGTGCCAACTTGTTCTGTGGATGATAAACGAGATGCAGACTGATAAAGGAGGAAATATAGTTTTTTTTTTGTTTCAAAGGTACCATATTGAAAGTGTTTGGTGGAAATGGGGCTGAAGTCTTAAATTAACACATTTCATTTTTAAAACTTTGGCACATGCTCATGAGCCGCACTCACAGCTTTTGTGTTCACTGTTGCTGGTTGATATGTTAACCAACATAAAGCAGGATGAGTTCAGTGACCAGGGAGGTTTCTTTTATCTGTTGGAGGCATGTAATGTATGATCATAACAAATATTGGGATGAAGTGGGGGGGGGGGCACACTTGATAAATCTGCCCCCAGTAGCATGTAGCAATTAGGCACTTGATCATCATGATTTATACCTCTGAAGCAGGTTTCAGTGTAGAGCAGCTTTTAGCGTGGGACAAAACCTTCATCACTGTCTTCAATCCAAACAGTCCCACTGAGCAGTTGCTCACATTAGTAAAGACAAAGAGGTTTGACCCCCCCAGGCGGCTGTGTCCTATTAAACAGACAAGCTGACAGGGCATAAATGGTGACAATTGCTATTTGTTCCTCAGCAGGAGACTCGAAAGGTGTTACATCATCTTATGAGCTGAATCACTTCCAGAGAGCGCTGGTTTTAAAAAGACGTCCTCAGAGAATTACCATGTCAGGTTTTTCAAACTGAAACAAGATGATTGTTTTCCAAAAATACTTAAAACCCCTCAGTCTCTGACAATACAAAGGAAGTTCAAGCTGCACATCAATTTTAGGATTTTGTTCTTACTTCAGCAGACAACAGCAGCAAAAATCTCAATCATGTGAAACTAAGAACAATTGAGCAAGCACACTGACTAACTCATCGGTAATCCTTGAAAATAAATCACCACAACTAGACATTAAAATGCACTTAATTGCAGAGGGGTTTGTCTGGGTCAGACCAGTCAGGGTTTAACATCATTCTGCAAGACAACTTAATGCCTGAAATCGGTATTCAAATTATGTTCATTGTCTGAGGCTAAAGTCTGTAATAATCCCCTATGACTCTAGAATATCCACTATTTATTTTTACAACAAGTTGTAACAGATTCAATTTGGTATCCTGATGTGAAAAATGCCAAATATTGACAGACACTAAAGGGAGCTGAAACACCAAATTCATTGCTTTGCTCCAAAGCCAAGTGCTTGTAGAACCAACTGGCCAGTGGAGCTAGACAAATGTGCCCTGAGGCTAACCTCAGGCTGGCTGGAAATGATCTACCTAGGGGAACCAGAGACCTAAATGTCACAGACAGTCATGGGTCATGGGTGCTGTCACGATGAGACATAAGGGGCTGCCTCTTCTTCATCTCAACAACCTTCCCCCAGTGTGCCACTTGGGCAGTGGAGAGGTGTGCTTTCACTTTGAAGTCAGGCCCAGCGATGGGTTTTGTTTTCACAAAGCTTGTCTTGTGTCAATTGCTCAGACCAGAAGGAAATTACCTCCAAGTGGGTACTAGGATGAAACATAAAGAGAGAAAATTATTCCATTGTCAGGTTAAAAAGGGAAATTGAGGGGGTAGCTCCTGACTGCATGGAAATATTTTGTACAAGACTTTATAGCACGAGCAAAGTATTGATTCAAATTCTTGTGCTGAGATGTTGACAAGGCATAAAGGACGCAGCAGTGATGAATGTTGTGTTTGGATATACTCATTTGTCTTGTGTGCATGTGTTTGTGTGCTTTGATGGAGATCTGCATCTTTTACGGGAATGCCTTTAATGTGCACATTCCATATTTATCACATGTTGCCAGAACTGATGTCACATTAAAAATGAATACGCAAATCAATACAAACAAGTAATTTGTGATAATCACTGTCATGCATCAAAATTATCCATGGGCAGATGATGACTGATAATGACTTTGAAACACTAAGCAATGCAAAAACATAATAGGGCAGTAATTCATTTTGGCTGAAGGGAGCCAAAGCTTTTTGTGTGTCATCTGATAAGTAACGCTTTGAATAAAGCAACAAGACATGAATACTACAATAACAACTGACAAAAGCCAGTGTTTGTAGCTTAAGGCTGTATTTGGTTGCAGATATGTTGTGCTGTGTGTTTTTAGTTTGTCACAAACATCTTTGTGACTCTGGCCATTATTGTGTATTAACTACCTTTGCTTAGCATTGCGATTGGAAGCAATAGAAACTACTTGCCTAAACTACCAACGCCTCTAGGGGTCACTGATTGACACGTTTCTTGTTTAATTCGTAAGCCACATGCTGGAACTACTTTTTGGCTGGGCTGGTGAATTCCTGGCATTACCACTGATGATAAAATTTTATTTAGGGAAGGAAATAATTCCCATAAAACCACAACTCTTGTTTTTACATTTCAGTTTGTGTAGAATAGTTTCACCATTCTTTCAGCCTTTATGCTAAACTTAGCAAATCACCTACAGGCTGGAGCTCCATGTTTAATGAGCAAGACCTCTTGGCATGAAAGCAAATGTGCATATTTACCAAAATGTTGTATTTTAAGTAGTTTACAGTTTACAAGATGCGTGTGTGTGTTACTTACTGAAAACATTTGGGAAATAAGTGAATGTTGCTATTAGGACCAATAATGACAGTGGTATCAATCTTTCATCTAAGGGTGCTTTCACACCTGTCCTGTTTGCTTTGGTTTAATCGAACTCAAGTTCGTTTGCCCATTAAGTGTGGTTTGTTTGGGCAGGTGTGAACACAGCAATTGCACTCGGGTGCGCACCAAAACAACTGGACAGAGACCTTCTTGAAGAGGTGGTCTCTGTCTGGTTACCCTTGTGGTTAGAACGTGTTCCGACCTCGATCCAAACCAACTGCAGTCGCATTACACATTGTTTGGGTTAAACATGAGCATGTTACAGTTCCGGAGGATTATTAATGTGCGCTTCTTCCTGTACTGCCTTAATATTCACATTCAGCACATCCAATGCATCATAACATTGTTTTCTGATTGGAGCTGTGCCTCGTTTTCAAACTGCATGGTTTGACTAAAGTCAACAATGCAAGCAATATAGTACACAATGATCAGCGCTAAAATCATCCCGCAAGTTGTCCCTTCATTGTGACATTAGAAAGTGTCACATTTATCTTGCAAGTGTACTCTTCAACGTTTTGTCTACTTCCTGGATTTTTCCCACGTGAAAATTCAAGAGCAGCTGTCTTGCGCAAGGCATTGGATCTGGTCTGCTTGTAAATGCTGCTGTGAGAACGCAAGCTAACTCTGGATAATTATGCACCTTTGTAACAAAATTAGTCCCAGACCAAAGGAAGCAAACTCTAGGTCTGAAAGCACCCTAACGCTCTACAAGAAAGCGAATGAGTGTATTTTTCCCTTGAATTTCTGAATAAAGATTTCCAGACCGACATCTGTCATCTGTGTCAGCAGCTAATTACGACCCATATTTATGTTTATTGTTAGCCAGTGACCCCTAGTGGCTGTAGTAGTTACGATGGGAGCAAATGAGGAAGTCAGGTGGCGTAGTAAAGAACGTATAAACTCTCTGCTGGAAGGAGGTCGGGGTGAATGGATGAGTCAAACAAACACAGGACTTTTAGCCAAGAGACCACTGGTCATGTCCTTTGTGAAATCCAAGGTCAGCATAGACTTACTCAATTTAACTTGAGTGCATAAATTAGCTTTCGTAAGGTACCTAACTAACGTCATGTATGTTATGTAAGTTAACTAACAATCATACCTATTTTACTCCAAACCATGATCTTTCTTCTACACCTAACCAAGTACTTTTGGTGCTAAACTACAACCATTACCGATGACGTGTTTTAAATTGTGACTGTTAGTGCGGCCATATCATTTTGGGAGTCACTGGCAAACAACCTAACCTGTATGCTATTTCTTGTTATTTATATTTTACATACATTCATACCCATCTGTACTAATCTTAAGTTAATACATACACATGTAGACTAGAATAAATACTCAAGTTGGCAGGGTTAATGTGACTCACTTTATCATCAAATGTTCCACTTGATAGCAGAAGCTCATAACTCTACACAGTGCGTCGTGCTAACCTGATATGTGCTAAAAGGGCCACATTAAAATTCCAGCCACACTCAGGGCACAGACACGACTACATCATCAGGCCAGGGGAGAGAAATCGTCCTTTCTCTGGTAAATGTTGGAGGAGAGCTTTTGCTCTTCTGAGCACAGAGAAAGGATTGAGGGATGTAAGTGGAATGAAGCACCGGAGTAACACAGGGTCACAGAGTGGATTATTGGTAGAAAAACAATAAAGCATCTTTCTCCTGTGGACCTTAATACTGATTTAACCTTATCCTAATCTTAATCTGACTGCTCTGTTGATGATTAATTGATTCATTTGTGGCAACAACATTAACAGATTTACCTTGACCATCATGAGAGCTCTCACATTTAGAAAGAATCCCTGTCTATCTCTTTTCAGGGTTTTTTTTAAATATATTTTTTAAAGCTGAATTTTTCCTCTGAGTCACCTTCCTCTCTCTTTTTCTGCCTCCACCCCCATTTTGCAGTAAGTCACCAGTAAAAAAACAGCATCTGTCTGAGATGCAGAAATATGCCAAACAGTCCCCAGCGTCTGCACAACAAGTGAAAAGACTGTTTAAAAAATAAAATTGCAAACAGGATGTATCAATGTTTGATGATGTTCTTTGCAAAGGATGCTGTAGATGTCGTATTTACATATGAAGTGTTGAAATAAGTACTACAGTGCAGAAAATACACTGAATGCTACAATGTATAAGTATATTAACTTAAATTGATAATATAAGGGAAAAAGTGCAGGAATGTATTACCTATAAAATATTAAAGCCGAAATACATTGCACTGCAGAACAGCTATGAATCACATCATTGACCCTGCAGTTCCTACAAGGTAGGCTATATGGATATGTGTGCTGTAACCACCAAATCACTGAAATAGTAAAGGCTGTCGTAACAGTAGTAGTTTATCCTGACTAGTTGATTATTAACAAAATCTCAATCCCCAAAAACTGTGATCAGGAACCATGATTGTTGTGGGTTGCTCTGGACCACATCGGCCCCAGCCTGGTTCCCATGGCCCAAAGGCTGACCTGTATAAAAACAAGATTAGTGTGAAAAATATTTGTGGGTAATTTAGTCAATTATTATAAAACAAATTTACATTTCTGAAATTCTAGTTCGAGACTTCTCTGTGGACCATTCGCTTTGACACGTCTCCCAATAGTAGAGTGGCACCACATGTGCCAGACATCAGACGGCCTCCGGTTTGATTCCTAGAGAATCAGGTCAACAAGGATCCCTCTTAAATTTACTGTATAATTAACTCAAACAACCAAATTAAAAGGGATAAAATAAGTGGCCAAGTAGAAGTTAATTCCTCTGCAGATGCAATCAATTATACAATCAAGCGTGTGTGTGGTTTCTAGCCCATCGCCAGGACAAGATTCTGGCATTGCACATTTCTGCAAACCATGAATACGTTGCATTTGCACTTTTCATTTGTATCGTATCAGCATTTCTAAAGTGATGTGATATATCAGCTGCCTATGTCATTGGGAGGTGGAGGGGATGGTGGGTGGCGTGACATCATCCTGGCTTTGCTGCCGGAAAAGCTTTTTCAGGTGCATGTGCCTGACTCCACCTGCAGGTGGATCACAGACTTCCTGTCTAACAGAATGCAGCACATGAAGATGGGGAAACACATCTCTGACTTCCAGACCATCAGCACCAGTTTCCCCCAAGGCTGCGTCCTTTGCCCTCTACTCTTCTCCACGTTTATCAACAGCTGCACCTTCAGTCACCAGTCTGTCAAGCTCTTGAAGTTTGCAGACGACGGCACCCTCACTGGGCTCATCTCTGGAAGGGATGAGTTGGCGGACAGGTGTGAGATTGACCATCTGGTGACCTGGCCCATTGAAAACAACTTGAAGCTCAACCCTCTTAAGACAGTGGAGATGACTGTGGATTTCCATAACAATGTAGCCCCACCCACCCCCATCACCCTGTGTGACTCCCCAGTTGACGCTGTGACGCTTTCTGCTTCCTAAGCTGCTTTATTACTCACAAGCTCACCTGGGAGGTGAACATCAGCTGAAGAAGTTCAGTCTGCCAAAGACAATGATGTTGCACCTCTACACTGCCATCATTGAGTCCATCCTCACCTCCTCCATCACCCTCTGGTGCACTGCTGCCACCACAAAAGACAAGGGCAGACTGCAGTGTATCATTTGCTCTGCTGAGAAGGTGATTAGCGGCAACCTGCCATCCCTCCAGGACCTGTACGCCTTCAGGACCCTGAGGTGGACAGGAAAAATTGTGGCGTACCCCTCCCACCCTGGGCACGAACTTTTTGTTACACTCCTCTCTGGCAGGACGCTGCGGTCCATCAGGACCAAAACCTCATTCCACAAAAACAGTTTCTTCCTGACTGCAGTGGGCCTCATCAACATGGTCCAGGATGCCTACTAATACTGACTCTTATACCCCTCACACTGTGATCTATACCCTTTGGTTCGGCTTTAGCTTCTAACTGTCTTTGTCTTTTTAACCTGATTTTGCTGCTGAGTCAGTTTGACATCCTAGATATATCCTTTAAATATATATTGTAGACCCTTGTGTCCGCTTCACTCTGAAATCACTCTTTTTCATTTTCCAAATGTAGCCCAGGCTTCATAAGCTGTGGAGAGAAATAAAAGAGAAGCAGGAGTCTGCTATTCAGTTTATATGTATGTGTGTGATTTATAGCTGGCATTTATGGGGTTAACTGCGCCCCCCTGAACAGACAGAGGATCAGCCAATAGTACTGCGTTATGACGCCACAGGGGGCTAATCAGGTTGCAGCTGTGCACAGCCCTCCAGTGGATAGTTAGAGAGAGAGGAGAGACCACACCGTCTGACTGCGTGCATGAGGGATTGCTCTGCGCAAAAGTTATCCCTAAGTTCAAAAAGAGTTAGCCAGTTGTTCAAAAGGGAATTTAAGACGGTTGAAATTCACCGTTCGCCGATCCTACAGAGTTTTTGGTTGCCATTTTCTGCTCGGCGGTGAGTTAATTGTGTGTTTTGAGATGTATGGCGCCGAATAAACGTGGCGTTAGCCGCGAGTTAATGTTAGCCGCGAGCTAAAGTTAGCCACTAGCCGCTAGTATAGCACCACATGTGTGTTAGCCACTAAGGTAACTGTCTATTATTGGTATCTGTATTGACTTGAGCTAATGGTTAGCATTGTGGGATAATGCAGGAAAATGCTAAGCTGTGTGTGTGCGCGTGTGGCGTGTGCGTGAGGAGAAAAGGAGAAACTTACCCTGAATGCTTATTTTTGTGTGTGTGCGTGTGCGTGCGGGCGTGTGTGAGAGGAAAAGGAGAAACTCACCATGAATGTTTATTTCATTTTTTTTCTAATATTTGATGGTAAAAGGCCTAATTTAAGTCATTTGGAGAATTTTTTGTTATGTTGCACTGGTAAAGTGAGACCTATTAAGAGAGATGAGAACAAATATTTTTTGTATGTGATCATTTGAGTTTATATAGGTCATATTTATGTTATATCTATTTTAACTTAAAGTTTATGGCCTGTATAACTTAATTTTATTGATATAAGTGATTGTGGCCTGTTCCACAGGTCAGGTTTTTTAGTTGGATATGATTTGATGGTGATTTGATGTTGGGAGAGGACATCAACACCAGTTTCGACACCAGAAAAGAGAGACCAGCAGCAGATAGCCACAAGGCGACTTCCTGGACACCTGCTGGAGGAAAGGATCCAGTGAACCGGTTGGCGGGCCAGAGCTGATTAACAAGGAACAACTTACCTTCCTCACCTGCGGTGTGGTAGGACGTTGGAATTCACACAGATTAAAGGGCCCCAACGAAATAGAAACTGAGCTCATAATAACAGAACAACACAACCGACTAAACACAACAACAACAACAGACTAAATACACCAACCACAACTGAGGACATTTTTTATTTTTTTAATTATTATTTTCGTGCGCACTTTATTATTTTTCTTGTTCATTGAATGGTATTGATGGCTTGTTGTCATGTTTTGTTATCAATGACTAAGAACATATTCTTTGCAAACTAAGTCTAGTGTGGGTGTGGTCAATATTGATGTTCCATCCTGGGCTCCATGAGCGACCTCCTAGAATCCTGGTAACTGGTCCAAGCTTTGAGTTGAAATCCGTTATTATTGTAATCGTAGTAAACAAAGAGGGGTTACACAAACGTGATAATATTTCTTCAGGGAGTGCAGTTAGTTACAGTGTAGGATCCATGCTTACTCCGACAGCTTGTCAGACCACCTCAAATGGGCGGGTCTTCGCTAAAGGTCAATTCAAAAACTGTAAAATATGTCACCTTTAATCTGTGGGATGTAAGGTGCAAGCAAGTACCAAATCAATCGTGTGTTTTGAAACAGTTGTCCTTCGGAAAGTATTTCTTTCCTTTTTTTACCAGATGCATTCTAGACTAGGAGTAGTAGTAGTGGTGCTGTGTCAGCATTCACGCTAATTAAGCCTTGAAACCAAGATCCCTGCAGTGAACTGGCAGACCACCCATCATGAAGTCAGTTGATTGAATCGAAGTGGTGAGGGGCGGATGTCCAAGGGAGAGGTTTAGAGGATAGGATTACAACTCAGTGAGTATGCATAAGACGAAAAGAGAAGTGAAAATACAGTATTTTTTTTTTTAAAAAAATCTCTCTAATGGGTGTAAAACAATTTGACAGTGAAGTGGTTCATCCTTTTAAAGACGAGACACGAGGCATTGATACCCTTTCCACTCTCCACTGAACTTCATCTGCAACACATCCTTCCTCAGTGACTCATTGATGTGCTGTCCTTCAGCCTCTGTCTTTCATTTCAAGTCCTTACAAATCTACATTCTTATGAGATCAAGTTTAAAAATGCTCTGATTGTGAAAATGTTATAAGTGTCTCGCTGAGGGAAAGCATGTGAAGTCGTATATGCCTTATAGTCTAATTCCAGACCCAAGTGAGGAACTGAGAAAATCAATCACTGATACTGTTAACCAGCAGCAATGACATTATTGTCTTGCTGACACTGCACTCACTTTGGTGTTGTGCTGACAGAGCCTGCAGCTGATGCCTAATAGAGCCTTCCTCCAATCTAGATTGAAACAATGTGTCTCCTACAGAAAATTGAATTAGAAAAAGCAATTATTTAGACAATACTTAATCATATTTATTTGATGCTTCATTAAAGAATGCTATGAAAGTAAATTTTTCTTCTAATCTAGAGTTTTAACATGTTTCACATGACCAAAAATAGGTGTTAACACTAAATGGAAGCCTTATGAAAAACATCATACTTTTCTTCACCTCATTCAATAGCTGGAGTGATGGACTGGAGTATATACTAACGTTTGGAAACCTTGTGCATAGTTAAATTAGCTCATTTAAAAAGATCTTTATAGAACATTGTTATACAACATTGAACCTGTATTTGTCTGAGCAATTTGAGTCGAAACGATTTGCATGTTGTATTTGGATCTCTTAAATCAAAACATTACATTATCCTAGGAATTTGCTCCCTCTTGACGATGACTCTTTTTACAAATGAATCTCTATTGCTCTCCTTTATTTAATAACCCTGAAAGTAAAGTACTTGTGAACATGAAATAGCAGCGCATTATTTCAAGCAGCATTTTTTTCTACCATTTCAAATGTTAAGAAATAACCTTAATTATAAATGAATCAATATTAACTGCTTGGATCTGCAATCTTTCAGGATTGTTGACACTGTGTAATATTAATACCACTTATCCCACAGACATGGATCCCCAGTGAGAATTCCCAGGGTATACTGTGACCACCCTCTGTGCATTAAGTCACTTCCTAATAGGTCTTTAATAATGTATGAAAAATTAATAACACTATGTTATTAGCAAAGGGTTCTAGAAAGGAAGCACTTAATGCATGTTATCTGTAAAAGTCATTAGTGTTCAGATTCATACATTATTTATTGAAGAATTTTCCGCTTTTCTTTGTAAAATCACTATTCATTGACAATAAATACTGTCAATCATGTTATTTGTTATATGCATCACAATTCACTAAGGCAAAGGGACTGCAGGTCATTAAAGAAGATAGGTGTGGTGTATTTTAGCCTTCAATCAAAGAGCCTTATAATCAGTGGTATGGAAGCTGGCATCAAAGGATGTGTATCAGACAAAGGTCATACTGTAGCCTTCATGGTGAATGTGTTCAGTCAGGTTTAAAGGCGTGGTTATGCTTCCTAAAGTTTTGTATGGTGTTATGGATGTGAACTATATACAGTTTATAAATAGTATGGGCATTTTTTCTTTTTGGCTTTTGCCTTTATTTGACAGGACAGATTAAGCATTAAAGGCAGAGAGAGAGGTAGGGGATGATATGCAGCGACGGGTGGCAGGCTGGAATTGAACCTGTGGCTGCTGTGGCAAGGACATTATATTTGTATATAGGATGCCTAACCTACCCACTGAGCTACTGGGCATCCATTATGAGCATTTCTGTACAGTTTATGCACAATTTCACCGATATGAAGAACCATTAAACACCATGTTCTGCTGAGACTAATGGGAATGTTTTAAATTTTTAAGGTATGTGGTGGTAAAAATCAGTATTTGATAAACTGAAATTTTAACCTGATGATGGCGCTAAATACAGATCGCAAAAGTCAGTAGGATTAAAGCTGAAAAAACATCAGTGCCACCATGGCGCAGCACGTTATGTGTCACCCCTAGCACACACTTGACGCGTTCCGTGCAGCTCATCAACAGATGGCCAAGCAAATGTATTACTACTTTTACTGAACTGTACTTCCTGCACCCATGCTTTGGCTTAAAACCAAGTGTGCAGAGCCCCTACTACACTTGATTTTTCACCTGAAGAGCCAATCTCCAGCTATGACTTGCCAGGCAATATCTTTTTGGCAATTGTCTTTATAATGACAAGACTGTGGGTCCTTGAGCTCCGGATATTTCTTGACCTCAATGAGTCTCTCCTCATCCAGTCCTTGTTACACATGAGACACAGCAACAGCAACAGAGTTCTCTTTGTATCAATGGTGAGGAGAGGAGTCCAGCTGCCATAGGAGCAGAGAAAAAAAGCCGTTACAGGAGCTGGTATGGAGAACCAGAGAGCAAGTGGGGAAAAATCCATTTAATTCAGGGGGCGGTGAGGCTGGAAATAGGACAGTGGCGTAATGTCTTGCTGCCAGTGTGGGGTTCCATCCATCCATCCATCTTCTAACCGCTTCATCCTCTTGAGGGTCGCGGGGGGCTGAAGCCTATCCCAGCTGACATTGGGCGAGAGGCAGGGCACACTGGACAGGTCGCCAGACTATCACAGGGCTGACAAATAGAGACAGACAACCATTCACACTCACACCTACGGACAATTTAGAGTTATCAATTAACCTAATCCCCAATCTGCATGTCTCTGGACTGTGGGAGGAAACCGGAGTGCCCGGAGAGAACCCACGCTGACACGGGGAGAACATGCAAACTCCGCACAGAAGGGCTCCCACACCCGGGATCGAACCGGGAACCCTCTTGCTGTGAGGCGACAATGCTAACCACCACACCACCATGCCGCCCCAGTGTGGGGTTGTACATTGAAAATAAAAGGGGGATATTTTTTGACATGCAGTGTTCACTACCGGTGTGTTTTTGGTCTTTAAAGCGTTTGATACTTTAATGTTTTGGCTAATGCGTCTTTTAGATGGTTGTTCTGGTGGCACAAAAGGTGAAGTCAAGGGGTCACCACAGTCAGTAGGCTTCATCTCTGCAAGTAATGCTCGGTTGCTACCTTGTACCTGCATACTTAATCAAGTGTGTGACAGCTGCACTCCAGTCCCTGCAATGCATGGAAACACACTTCCTTTCCTAATTCAATGATCTGATTCTTGTACAAAACTTAGGGAAGTTTCAAGGAGTTGCACAACCTATCTGACAGAATGCAAGCTCAATCTGGGCTTTGCAATTAACTTGAAAAAGAGCTTTGTCAGCAAACTCTACATTTGTGAATCTGGACCACTTGGTGTGCATACCTTTGAAACTCCCGACAGGTAGATCAGGGAAAGGCCCTCGGCCGGGTATAGAAAGGCAGAGCTGTCATGGACCTGACACTGATGTGCCTGTCAGATGGGCCTCTTGTCATCTCAGATGCTTCAGCGTGAGCTAACTGTCAATCCGGGAAAAAAAACAAAAAACAACACAATAATGATAAAACAACACTGTTGCATGAATTTATAATCAACCAGCTTTGTTTAAAGGGATAGCAACACTGCAAAGCAACATTAATCCAGCTAATCCTGAGGTGAGCAACATATTCTTGTCTGGCACTTTCATACTACTTGGGTATTTTCGGCATGGCTATACATTACCGGAGAAAAGCTGACAGTTATCAAGTAATATTTATAGGTCATTATAAGGACAGGGGTGGGCAGCAGTCGACCAGCTTAATAGCCTTGAAATAAATACTACTTCTGTGCATATAATAACCTTAATACATGACAATAATAATTCTCAAGGTGGTAGTTATAGTGTTGCTCAGTGGCAGTCCATTATATTGTAAACTGCTTGCTGTTGGATTAGATTTCATTACTATGTATTGTACAGGTGTTAATGCTGTTATGTCCACCCTCTGTATATTGTTCACATGCACAGCAGGTTCTTAGTCCGCCAAACACCTACTGCCTAAATCACTTTCACATGTGAGCGAACAAGATCCACTCAGTTTTTAATTACTTTCACCATGCGAGAGAGGATTTTCTAAATCTTTCAATTTTTCTGCCTAAATTGTCCTGTTACTCACCGTGTATGGTCCTTGAGGAAACTGCCAGACCCCTTTATCAACCAGCACATTGTGCTCTGTAGGCTTTCACACTTATGTGCCTGTAAAATGAGTGAAAATGTGTTGAGGCTCAAATTTAAACTTTGTCACTGCCGTCATTTTCCATCTCTTTGTGGTCATTTTGGGTCTCTTTGTGGTCGATTGACTTTGCAACAACAAATGTTAATGGTCGCTTAAAATAGACACTTAAGTTCACAAGCCCTGGATCTGCTCACTTAGTTATTCATCCATCCATGATACTAACTACCTCTCACCTTCTGACACAGGTGGAGGGGAGGATTAGATTCCAAGGGGAGCCTGTGCCTCCCCTGGCCACTTTTTCTGGCCACACCCCTGTATGCAGCCCAATACCTTTTAACGTGTTGTACAGTATCAATGGCCATCAAACCCTGACCTCGCCATTATTGAGTCACTCAGATTTGTTTGGTAATGTATACTGTCACTGTCCAGTTATCCGTCTTCCGTAACACATCTTTGTCAAGTGGCTGGAGTGCTGGAGGACATGGACCTTTATCCATTCCTCTGCAAAAGGTGTGTAGGGTCTCTCCTGCAGCCCACTTGGCATCAGGTGGTGTGATCATGCATGTATTTCCCCATCCCGTCATGTACACATGTATGTTAACTGTCATATAGGAAGAGCCTCTCCCCAGAGTCGATCCATGTGTTCATTTTATTTCTTCAAGGCCTTTCATTTGTACACCATACTAGCTGCATAGGTTTTCTTACACTACCCAGAGGCCCTGGACACCCATGTCAAAGTGCCATTTCAAATGTTGTCAAGACCATGACAGATAGCAGGAGTTTGTTTAGGGCCCCAGGGTGGCCAGAGTTGGCTCTGATGAGGTTGATAAAAGTCAGTATCATTTTCAGCTCTATTCGTTTCTCGACCCAGCTTCACTTTTTCCAGTCAGAAGATTTGACTGTCCCTTGGCCACTGGAATAGTATTAGTTATTTTAGTTAGGCCTGAATGTACAAATGTTACATTTTGCAATGTGTTTCTGGGTATTTATGAACATTTTTAATGATTTAGCTCAACTGAATTCTTATTCGACATCAACATTGACAGTGGAATGTTATAAACCGAGCACACTTAATGCAATGCTTTTATTTTTTTTCTCACAGGAAGTAAAATACACCTAAAATAGTCTGCTTAGTACACATGCATATAAGTTGTACTTCTTAATTAACAAGATGCAAAAAGAAATGCTCCACAGGGATGATGGTCCATGCTATTGGAAACAAGTCACACATTTTACTGCAAAGCATACTTAGTTGTACACATTCAGTTTACCTCATTGTAAGTGTTCTTTATTGTCCAACATCTAAACCTAAGTCACTGTAATAAACCTGCGACCACATTAGGACTATGGACCCTGTTTAAACGGTGTGTAGCACAAAGTCTAAAGTGCACCGTGCAGCTGCATTTAGGCGTGTCCAACTCCAGTTCTGCTGGTTAAATGGTACATAATCTTGGCGCAAAATAAGGGGCAAGAGGCAAAGGGGTTGTATTTAGTCCCTTAATTAATCATAGGTGTGTTTTGGGTGTAATGTGAATTCAACCATTCAAAGTGTCATGTCCCATTCCATTTCAAAGCCAAGTGCATCTGCAGCTGGCCCGAGAGTCTGCTGTGGATAGCGGCTCTGCTCTGCTCTCTGCCATGTTCACATTTTAGAGAATGTAATTAATATTTTCCTCATTCATGTTGTTTTATTTCATCTACTTGCACATCCTTGAGTGTTGAACAAATAGTGTGTGCAAGTTACTGTCTAAATAATGCGGCCCTTTAGGCAGCAGGAAAAGACTACAACTTTCTGACTTCAGACCAGGTTTTGTGGGTCAATAGTGCAATCGCTTTCTGCTTCCTCAAAATAGCAGTACTCCAACAATGTGCCAGATCACACCTAATTTTAAGACTTACATGCCCATGGGTGCACAGATGGGTGCAAGTACATTTGCTACTAAGACAACGTGGGCGCTGGCCGTGAAAATGACAACTGCGTTGGTCTGAAACTAGCAATGACAGTTGTACTGTGCTGTATGACACTTTGTGCTGGGTGTCAGATAGAGCCCCAAGTGCTTTTTGAGACATGACATAAATATTTATTTCAAACATAGTAAAGTGTGATCTTGAAGTTATTCAGTACTTCTGTCTGTTCATGGGCAATGATTACAACCATTCTCATGTATAAATGATCTTCTTGTAGTGACCTAAAACACTGCCAATGCCACTGCACCACTAGCCTCTTGCCACAGGACAGATATATCTATGGATTCATGCTGGTATCCTCAAATGCTGATGCAGGCATCAACTAAATCAAGTGGAAACCAGCATTGCCTCATACTATATGGACGTAATACACCTTTTTCAAGCAGTGTATTTTGAGTTTATTCTGTACATCTCTTTGGTAAACAGCTGTCATTCTCACAATTGTGACCTGAGAATTATCTTACAGGTGTATGGGTAATTTCGTTTTGATCTCATCCAATTTATGAGCAGATCTTGACAAAGAATTTCATTTGCAAGGCCTAAGTCGTCAGTTTCACAGTTTGGGTGTTTTGATAAGACTAATGGATGGTTGTCAGGTTTAATCAACATGAAACAATAGATGGAAACAGTGACATTTAGTTTACAATTGATTATGAGAGCAGTTATCAGAAAACAATCAATATTGAGTTGGTAACTTGGTGCAAACCATGCATTAGCTGTCCACAAGGGATGTCAGATTACTGTTGTAGTATAACTAAGTAAAAAGTATTCAGCTGCTGCTATTATTTATATGTAATGTATCAAGAGGCATTACAGCAACATTACTTAGACAAACTGGTTTGGTAAAAGGGTGAAACAGGACAACAGATGAACAGAGTGCTATGGAGTATGTGCTATGTGTGAAGCATGCAGAGCATCACAGTAACACAGATGGTTGCGAGACACACTCCTACCTGTGTAGCTCCTCGGTTTGTGATAGCAGACCTGTGACATAACGCGACACACACTGGAGCAACGGACATCGAAAGAGAGCAAAGGAGTGGGTAAATCTTGAAGACAGGGTCAAAATGGATCAGAGATTCACTGGTGCTCCTCACTGATATATTTTACCTCCATAAATTTTCGCTGCATAGACATCCGTCCCCAAATGTAATGTTTGGAGGTTCCATATCAGAGGGGGCATCTGTTAAAGTAGCATAGAAATGTTACTATTATGGATCTCATCCATTCACAAATGTGACATGGGAGAGCACTATTAGAGGGATATGTCCAAGGTAGGGCTCCAAGACGAGGGGTTACAGCTGTGTCAGGACAAAATCGATGCACATCGGGGGAATAAATGGGCCAATCACTCAGACGGTCAGCCATATTGAGCGGGTGGCAACAGGCCACAGGCTCATAACAGTTAAGAGACACATGAGAGAGTGCAGATTATATGAAATATGAGCCCATGGTTGCAACTGTACATTACAGGTGTGGGTCCCAGGCCACATTTTACATGGGTGTAGAAAGGTGGCCCTGAGAGCTCAGGGCTGCAGAGAGAGAAATCATGACCAAAATACAGAAGCAAGTTGCAAGTAGCTTACATGACAATAGAAACTCTTTCCAAGGGACACCAAATAGTGATGCACATGGCCAGGACATGCTTGTTGCTGCAATGGTTTTTGGCTTGTCAAGTTGTAGAAGTCAGCTATCTGTCAGTAGTGTTGGAAAATTAGCTAAAATATAGATAGGTTTTTGGTTTATTTTAAAATTGTGACTGTGTGGTTCAGATATTATTGCAGGCATCTATTGTTAACTTATTGTTAGCGTTCTGCCTATTGTTAGCCTGCCTATTCCAGTAATCTGAAAAATCACAAGCAATGTTTAAGGATGAAAAAAAGCAAATTGCTTGAGTAATAGTTCATAACAAGTCAAAAGAAGTTGCAGCTGGAGGGTATTCATAATATTCAAAATTCTTTATAAAGTACTTTTTGATCTGCACAGTAGCTAATTTGTTACACCGTATACATTTGAATCAAGGTGTCAAGGTTGTATGTTTCACACACGAGTCAAGAAGTCATTAATCTAACTGCCAGCTAATCAAAGGCTTAAGTAAAGACATTGTTCAAGGTCTGACCTTCTATGGTCCAGGGTTACTCCCTAATCATTATGTCAGTGGATTACCTGCTTTATTCCTCTCAATACCATGATTTTTCCTCCAAAAGCATTTTTACTCACCTCCCAACAGCCCCCCTGTCACTTTGACAAAGAAAAGGCCTGGAAAACTGATTACATGACACAATATACATTAAAGTTTTGATGCCCATAAGAGTCGAGGTGCTACATGCGCAATTATTCACTTACTTATGAAAGCACGTTTGGTGGCAGACTGGCTGTAGGGTTTTATTTTGTGGCTCTTCATGTAACGACCTCAGACACGAAACTGGTGGACTCAAATGCACGACTCGCAGTAGGTTTAACAAAAGTATTTTACTTGGCAAAATCAATTTAAACAAAAGGCGCTCTCAAGGAGGATATACAAAGTTCAAAACAAAACACTCACAATGAGGATCAAAAAATATCACAACTTAGAATCAAACCTGATAACATGAAAACCTGGCATCACACAGACTGAACAAGACGAACTGGCAACAAGACAAAGGGAGACAAGGACTATTTATACATGAGATAGGGGAACACAGGTGAAACCAATCAGGGGTAGACAAGGGGTAGACAATCACAATGGCGGGAAAATCACACAAAGGGAGGAAGTCAGGGTCTGAAACGAGAGTGAAAAGGTGAGTACATAATAAAACAGGAAGTGCACGACGAGACTGCACATGAGTGACTTTAACTTAACATAAAGTGCTCATGACAAGTGCACATGACAACAAAGGACTAAACATGAAACTAAACTAAGGCATGACATAAAATATGAAACACTAAACATGAACATGAATAAAATTAACATACTTGACGAGACACAACACTTCATCAGTATAGTCACGGTAAGGTAAGCAAAGGAGCAAAGTCCCAGTTGTTTTCTTTCGTCTGCCTTTGAATTAAGACACTGCGTTTAATGAAATCCAACGAGACAGTTCAAGTGGTGTCAGTGTTGTGGAGCCTTTGACATCAGTCATCAGCATTCTGTCTGTATTACAGATAAACATGAAGGAATGATCACCTGTTCATCAAAAGCTAAAGTGTACCTATCAAATCAATCCCCCCCCCTTCTGTAGCACTCAACACATTACCTATTAAACATGCATAATCACACCTTGTTGTTGTCAACCAAGAAAAGGAGCCATTAATCATTGTGAGAAGTGAAGCATACTGATGTTTGTGTTTTTCCTCGCCCAACAAATCTGAAAATACATTATTGTATGTATGTTAGGGACCAAGCAGTGAGACAACAAGGACACATGAGCTGTTGACAGAATCATGGGTTTTTATTTACCTTAAAATGATGCATGAAAAATTACACACCAAAAGATGAATAACTAGGCCTATAAAAGAGGTCAACATAACATACCTGTAGTAAATGTAACAACTAAACAAGGTGTTAACTGAACAAACTGACCTGTCAAAATGACACAAGAGGGAGCATATATAGTGGCTTGGCCAAACCAAATAATACACTAGGGGTAACCAAAATGGACAGCGACTACAACTAAACTCAAAGCCCCCCCATGACATGACAACACATGGTTTGGTCCAGTGACTTGGCTCCAGGATTTAATAGTCCTCAGCCCTCAGCCACACCTTTTGCCCCACCAGGAAGAAACCTGCCCAAACAACCATGGTAACTCAAAGACAAAGAAACAGATGATTAATATCAAACAATTTGCCTGTGTAACCTTACAAAGATATAATGTGTACATTTAATTTAACAATGTAATGCTGGGTTCACACTCCATGATATCAGCCCAATTATAGCCCGACGCAGCATCTCACAGGTTGGCTCGGATCATGAACAACAACGAGTGTCGCATGTGATAATCCTTGGTTTTATATCATGTAGTGTGTAACAGTAGACGACAACCAACGCCACGTCTGGGACGCCTCATAATGTCCCGACAGAAAGTCTAGCATGTTTGAGTTTTTTTTTTGTCATTCACGACTTCTCCTGTCACAGCCGTCACTTTGACCAATAGGAACGCAGAGCGATCAGCTGCTGTAGACAACTGTACGTCAATAACACCCCAGCCCTTTAGGTATTTCCTCTAGGGATGTTACCACACAGAGTAAAATGGGAAAAATAATAGCATGAAACATCAGAGGCACTTCAGCAACCCTGTGAGTACTTCCATTAGCATCAGGCTAGCCAACGATGTTATTTCTACAAAATGGAGGATATAAAGTACTTAAATAAAAAAAATAGTGGCGGGGCTTTCATTTACCACAACTTAAGAGGGTACCAGCTTCATTTCAAACAGACTACATTATAAACTGGCCGTTATTTATTATTACCTCTGTATTTTTATGCTTTCACTTTCAATGTTTGCCTTGATAAATTAAATGTATCGCGCCGTCATTTCATTCTCAACACTTCCTGCAGCTGTTTAAAAGTAAAAGCCCATTATAATTTCGGTTGAGCGGATCCCTTCATTTTCTAAACAGGCTTTTATTCTGAAACATTTACAGGACCTTGTGGAGGATTTAGTAACTTGCGTAGTTTGCATGTGGTACTTCAAATGTAGCTCCTGCCATCTGGTGGCACTTTACGTTACTACAATAACATTTCGGCTGGTAGATGAACAGCCATAGTGACTGAAATAATAATGGGACAAGACAACCTGATGACATCATGCACTTCGTAAAGGACGATCAGCGATGATTGGTGGAGGACCAACTTGTAGTCTGACATGTCCATCGGCCAAGTCATGGCACGATTTTATGACTCCACAATCGCCTAATCTGACATAGTGACTGTCGGAAGGGACAAAAATGTTGTGTGTGAACCTTGCATAATGAGTTTAAAGTTTGCGACTTGGGAAAACAAACATTACCATGTGTGGCTGTGATCATCACAATGTATTTCAACACTTTCCAAGGCAAAGCCTGGAAGGCCTGCCCAGCAGTTCTTGGGGTTGTTATTTCTTATATATAAAAAAGTTTTTCCCTCCATAAAAACATGTAGAAATCCAGATTGCTCTTTCATCTACAATATATATACGTTAGCATTCCTTTAACCAGTCCTCCCTGGTGCCTCTGTGTCTGCCTCTCAAAATCAGATACCATAAACCTTCCAACAACTTGTATTTATCTGCAGAGAACTACAGTAGGATGCTTCAGTGCATACAGATTAAGGTCATTGCTCGTGGTGCACTGTGACTGTGAGAACACTATGTATATCAGGTCTGCCAATATGCTGCACAGCTTTCGGAGAGGGCCATTGAATCATGGGACACCTGTGGGGGATTGAGAAAGGGCAGCTACTGCATTGATTCTGACAAGAGCCGTGTTAGACATTTGCCTGCTGAGGCTCAGGTTTTCTGGCTGACAGACGGAAGATATCTATGCTCTGTTTGATATGTTGAACAAATTTATATCACAGGACTTTTTCTGTAAATACGTGCGCAAAGCAACAGTAAACAAAACGTCTAACAGATATCTCAGAGTGATGTTGTATTTGGATTTAATCAGACTAATGGATAATATTGCTAATTCTCATATCTCATTAGCAAACTGTCAAATACTGCCTGGAATGATTTTCGCCAATTACTTTGACAAAAACTGGGAACAATCAATGGAAGAATGAACAAGGACTGTCACACTTCTTCTTAAATAAGAATACAAAATGCATAATACATAAATAATTTAAACAAACAAGACTAAGAGCTATAGCAAAACTAACATAAATAAACAACTTTGCTAACAACAAGCAATAAAAGAATACGCTATGTGCAAATATGCAAATTTAATCCTATGCTTTTTTGCACCCTGGATTGCTCTTGCCTTTTAATTTTCTCATACTCTAACGCTCTCCACTTACACTCCACTCCACCATACCCATCAATGCATGTTCTGACTGTGATGATCACTCACATTAAGGTGAACTGCATTGCCAGGACTAGGGGTGGTACTACAGACTACCTCAGACTGACCATTAGCATCAGTTCTTTGGATCATTTTACCCTTATATTCAAGGGTGGTGCCCTAGGTGGCCGCCTATGACACCTATAGGAAGATCTGCCACTGTCAGTATCTGTGGGTCTGGATCCTCTGAAGTCCACACTTCTACACTGAATATGTCACAGGGGGCTGACAAGGCCTGTCCCATTTCAAAGGCTGCTCCATATGCAGCTGAGGAATGCAGCCTTCCTTTGCCAGAATTTGGAGGACACAGTCAGTTTATCCTTTGCAGCCTTCAGTATCCCACAATCTATTGTCACTGACTGAATTCTTACACCATGAAACACCACATGAGCATGTTGTATTTGCTGTGTGTTTGCATTCAGATGGTGATCTGTCATCAGTAAATATATCATATAAACTAATGGAAAAACACAGGATATAAATAACGGGAGCCGGCCATGCTTTAATATTTGTTTTTGTTAGCAGCCTGGATATGCTGCAGGTCTGCCAGTTGTTCAAACGTCGACATTTTTTATACTGTCTGTAAACTGGTAATAAATGGTATTTTCCTGCCAATTTATGGCAGCTCTCTAGTGATAAACATGTAAATAGTCCCTTTTAAATATTCACCATGGCAACCTGAGCACACCATTTGTTTTGGTCACTGTGTTTCACATGGATGGATTGCTATATGGGTCTACTGTGCACAAGTCAAGGGGCCCATGGTGTCAGGGGGCCCCTGGCTTTCACATGCAAAATGTCACTCAGGTTCAAATGTAGGAGACTCAAAATGATGACAAAGAGACACAAAATAACTATAAAAATAGGCAAAACAACCACAAATGACTAAAAAAGCAACACAAAACGACCAAAAAAACCCCATGTCTCCTTGTCTTTGTCTCTTTGACATTAGTCAAAGAGACACAAAAATACCTCAAAAAGACACATACAACTGCAACCCTACACAAAACAACCGCAAAGAGAGACAAAATGACTACAAGTAAACACAAAATGACTAAAAAAACTAGGGGTGTCGATCTAGATCAATATATTGATTATCCAGTGTCAAAGATGCAAAGTGAAAACATCGATCCATATCGTCATCTTTAGGATACGCTTGTATTTTGAAAGTCCGTGTTGCCTTCAAACAGCGGCAGGCAGACAGCAAGCAGCCAAGAGAAAGATGATAAGGATACTTGGGAATAAATCAGCAGTGTGGAAATATTTTGGGTTTCAGAGAAAATACAGGTCAACAGACAAAGCACATGCTGTATGTAAACAATGCCATTATTTGTTTATTAAAATAGGATCCCCATTAGCTGACGCCTAGGCAACCAGCTAATCTTCCTGGGGTCCATAGACCTTAAACATTATCAAGATAAAATAGGACGTAACGTTACCTCCGTGGACGGCCATCTCACGCCGCTAACCTCTCACTACAGCAACATTAACTGCTCTGTTTTAACAAATGTTTAGCTGAAAAAAAGGTGCATACAGACTGAAATTCAACCGTGCTGTTCTGTTGGGTGACGCAGTGACTTAAACCAATGGTTAGTAAGAAATATAATAGCGTTACATGTAATTTGTTTAGCTATAAGCAGAGGAAAAAGTCTGCTAGCTGCTAGGCTAATTTATGTCATGTAAACATGCTAAAGCTAATAATGGGTGACTAGCCAAAAAAAAAAAAAAAAAGTATTTTTTTCCATGAACCTTGACAGTTATTACTGAGCTGAATTTTTAGCCTTTGTTAAATTATCTTGTTATTAATCCATGTTATATGGCTGTTAGGAGAAGTTTGCCTACAGGGCTTTAAGCCAGATAACCCTGAAGTTGTAAGAAAAAGATGATGTTTGGGTTAAAATAAAGAAAAAGATTTATTTTTTTCAGAAAGGACTTTCTGGCACAAAGTTACTTTATACCATTTGCTGTTTTATGTGTGTTAGTGGAGTTGGTTTAAAGTAAACTTTACTGCACTTCAGCGGTTACAATTATTTACATAATTTATGTGTTGTTTTTATCTTTTATGGCCAAAGCAAATAGAAGGGGGTGGCTGTGTCTTCTGTAAAGGATGTGTTAAATGGGCAGATGATATCTTTCATATCGATAACAAACCCCTAAATCGCATCAAAAGCACAGCGTGGCAGACTTTGTATTATCAGCAAATATTGTATCATTGTCCAAAGAATCGATATAATATCGTATCGTGATGAAACTGGTCATCTACACTCCTATTAAAGAAACACAAAACTTAAAAAAAAGATGCATAACAACCACAAAGAGACACAAAACCAACACAATCACCTGTGTGTATTGCTCCTGAGTAGGAAAGGTGGTGGGGTCCTTTGATAGCTGTGCCCAGGGGCCCATTGTCTAATGATCTGCCCATGGTTGTTCAAGTGTATGCTGTACTTAAGGTCCTCCAAAGGACCCACACATGGGCTGAATCCTGTGTGCTCTGTCTTTTTGAGGGTCAAGCACCTGAGTTGTGACCCAGCACGTGAATCTTACTACCAAGGACTGAAACTGTCAACTTTTTTTCTTAACGTTCGCAGTCTCATAATTGCATCTATTAAAGTAGGACTGAAACAAAAGCAGAACATGCTGGAAACAAAATGTGGGTACATTCATCTCACAAGGTGGTTTGACTCTCAGACACAGCCACATTCCTCTTAGATGGAGGTGACATGGCACACTGCATGAATAAAATAATGCACTTTATTCATAGACTTTAGTTTGGATACATTTCTACACTTGACATTTTCTAATACTTTTTAGTGATAAAAAAAATGACAAATTCTCCAAATCTTTCTCATTTTAAGGATAAGTGGAATCTAGGCTATCGCTGAGTTAGAGCCACAAAACCCAGAAGTCACTGAACTGACTTTTTTCCCAGGAGCAGCAACATGTCTCCAGCTGTATCTGATCCCTTCCAACTTGAATGAGCAGAGATCAGTAGCTATCTTTGCTGCAGCCTCAGACATTGAGAAAGAATGCCTGAATTCGTGGAAGTCTTACCAAACAAACCCCCTCAGGTTTATCAAGCTGGAGAAAAAAAGACAAACAAACAGATCACCATCTGACTGGGCTTGTATAAGGAACAGGACAGAGTGTAGCGACAGCACACTGACTCTGTCTGCCAACCAGCAATGCTAGTTCATCATGACTGAAACTCATCTCCGAGCCAATAATCTGTCTTAAACCCTAATAAACAAACTAACAAATTACTGGAAATGCTTGTTTTGTAGTCATTACTTTTGTCATAAAAAGATCTTGGTTGTTTTTTTTTAAATATTTTCTGCTGATCTGTCTTGGCATGACGCTAAATGTGTTGTCTGTTAGCTTGTTTGAAAGGAACCAAGTATGTAAATGTTTTTTTTTTTCACCATGCCAGCCAGTATGACTATTTTGGAAGCACTGAGACACAAGAGAGGAAAGAAAGAAAAAATCTGATGACTCATTTCCAAGTCTGGTTTAATTGTTTTCTCTCCTGTGTTTGTAAACAGGTAAAAATAAGGGGTTTTTTTTGTTAAGTTTGTTTTGTTTGTTGTTTTTTCCGGATAATCTTCCAGGATTAAGGTCCTTAAATAAATAAATATATATATATATATATATATATATATTTATTTATTTATTTTTTTCATTTATAACACAGTTGGAAAAGGGGTTTTGCCAGGTGAAAAAAAGTTTATTATTATTAATAACAAGTGTATTCATTATAATTATTATTATTAATTTGTTTTTTTGTTTGTTTTTTTTGTCAGGATCAAGTTCTTAAGTATTACTCATTTTGGCCACGAGAGGTTGAATTGCACCACTGTCCCATGTTTAGTCAATCCATCCATCAACCCACCCACCCACCCACCAACCAACCAACCAACCAACAGACCCTCCTTTCTTTCTTTTCCTGTTCTTATAGGCTGCTACGTTGATGTTTCCAGACTGGCTGCAGTACGGTGTTTATGGCATCGTGGAATGTACTGGTAATCCATGGTTTCTGTTTGTGGAATGATTTAGTTGCATCAACAAAGACACAAGATAAAATGATTGATAATTGTTAAATAAAACCTACTTAAATCAAGGATTATCTGACCTGGTTGGTCTGTCAAACATCAAATTCTGGCCTAATGCTTCAACAGTCGAAGTAGGACCCCGCCCTTTCTCTCTTGATCCATGTCTCTCTCACTTACCTTTTGAAAGTTAATAGAAAGTTCAGTTTTTCCACAGATTTATTCAGCCAATTTTAATTTAGTTGTGCCACTAATTACTTAGAAATAGAATTTTGCAAACAAAACCAAACACTTCATTCCAAGCTTTTCAAGGCCCCCCTCCTGTTGGGTCGCAAGGTAATCAGTTCCACCCCCCCCCCACTACAAAGCCCCTGGTAAAACCTTTCAGACCTCAATTTGAATTTTAAAAGTGTACAGATTTTCTAAATTGAAAACTGAAACTGATAAATCACACTGGTTGATTTGCAGCTGTTGTCACTCATTGTCAGCCGCATTCTTGACTTCTCTGAGAAATGAGACTCTGGGATGACAGTAATGAGAATGGAGGGTATTCACCAATAACTATGGGGACAGTGAAGAAAGCAGACAGGAAGAAACCAGTGTCAAGTAGTAATTAAATGGCTCCTCAACCTCGCATTACTGGTAGTAAGGACTGACATAAAAAAAAAAGGGGGGGGGGAAATGGCAAGACAAATGATGAACAAGCGGGGCCCACACACTTGAAAGATGTTTGAGTAATCCTGCCTCCCAAAATGTTGGCATGGAGGACTTAAGACTCCCTCTGAACACCACACATCGAATTCCAACACATGTAAGACAGATATTGTAGGAGGAAGCTCTTGATGACTTAATTGTCTCTTCTTTTGGCTACACAAAACATCACATCGAGATGGATAAACACACGTATACATACGCACACAGACACTCTTAATCTGTAAATTAATGGATTTTAACACAAATAGATACAAGCATAGAGAAGCATAACTTCCAGTCAGCTGAGGTCAACTGCAGGGAAAATATGATACCCATAATTCACTGCATTTGTTAGTGAAAAAGAATAACAACTAATGGGGCTAACGCAAAAGTCGATGTATGTTCAGCCACTAAAAAAAGATTAAAGTAATTAGTCATGACATGTTTGCTATTGAACTGCTTTATATTGCAACAAACAGAATGCTTACAGTCAATATATTTCACATTTAATACACTGGGGAAAAAAATAAAACATGAAGATGACACTTTATCAATACATGCATACTTTGGAGACTTAAGAAAATATTTGATCTATTATGAACCATGCGTATTTATTTGTTTTATATGATATATACATACAGTAATGGTGTAAATTGCGGTATCATTGAAAGTTGTCCACCCATTCTGCATTTGTAATTGAGAAATATTGAAATCTTCTGACAAGCTTTATGATAATAGTCATGCCTTTTTATGGGTGCGTTCGGAAGTAGGCATTCTGGATGCCAGAGCGCTCTATGGCACAAACTGGAAAATTTGTAAATTCTGAGTGCTGTTGGAGTGTACCCTTCTGTTATTCAGAACACGTGCCCTTCAGAAGCTCCTCCCCCCAAACTCATTGACGTGCATTGCCATGGCAACAGTAGTTAGAAGGGGTGAGCCAGCTAACTGAAAAAGCAATGTGGCAGAACCCACAGGGGGGACATGGACTTTCAGTGAGCTTTCAGTTAGCTGCTGTAGCAACTCTAATTCAGCCACAGCAAATCTCAGCGCCTGAAGTCTGATCCTGGAATGCCCTGTCTCCTAACTTTCTCTTGCCGGTAAGACAGAGCACTGCTGCTGGCCACCAGCACACTAAGACCCAGGTGCTGGGGTCTGTGGAGCTGCCATCCGCCATCTGTCACCCCCTGTGAAGTTATAAATCAACGTATTGAAAACACGGTATTTTCATTTTGCTGCTATGGCAGTGTAGGTCCAGTTCTCATGGGCAAGGATGGGAATGGGGAGAGGCAGAGGTCAAAGATGTGTGTTTGTAGTGCAGCTTACAAGGAAGGTAAGGTCACATGCATTAATCCAAATAACTCCACTGCACTGGCAGACTTGTGTTCTTAGGTCTTAGTGGCAATAAAATCCTTTGCAAACCTTGTGTGGCATACAGGGCAAAGTGATATATCGTCACCTAATGTCAGTTAGGGTTAGCCTTAGCATATGTCGCTACATTTGCTGCTGCGAAGCATTATGCAAAGAAGCTGAGACGGTTTCTCAGAGCAAGCATGCCAGCTCCAGACAATGATACTCACAGCTGACCTGCAGGTATCAGCTCTGTGAAACTAGTGTTACCCACCTTTTAAGTAGAAACAGATCAACTTCCATCTTCATGCCTTTTAAACTCTCAGAGGTCTCGCCACAGTTAAAAAGCTTCACTGATGTTAAAGTGGCTGTTTGCCCTGGCCTGATCATATCCCTTCCTTTTTATTTTTATTTGTCTGACCTTCTCCTCTGTAGCTGTTTCTCAGCCATCTCTCCTTCTTGATAATGCACTGTGGACTTCAGCACCTCAGCATGTGCTGCCAGATTTACCATTCCTCTTGATCCAACTGCCTCTCTCTTTTCTCACTGTCTTTCTCCTGTCCCGTGCACGAGCGTGAATGCTCCCTGTTGCTATGGCTACAGTAGTGTTTTGTGGCTAGGTCCGAACCACTTTGTTTGGTTACCATTTACAGAGCCAGGGTTGTTGTTTGAACACCAACCGGCTGCTCAAAGCACCTTAAGTCAAGATCTCCCTTAAAGTCTGAGTTAAGGTTTCCTTCAAAATAAATTGGTTGCATAAAACAGGGGTTCTCCTTAAGGTTTCCTTAAAATGTTTACTTAAGGATTTAAGTTTTCTCCTTATCTTGGTCATATACTTAAGGAATTGCTTAAAGGTCGTTAAACTTGCACAGTAACCAAAAGTAAGGACAAAAAAATAAAGTACATTTGACTCCATCTTAACCGCAACATGGTTGAGTTTATGGAGATAAATGAGAAAAATCAAGGCATCCCGAGAAGAGTGTTCTGCGACCAGGAGAACCCAACGGACACGCTTAATGATGAGCAAGTGATTTTGTACTTAAAATTTTACCAGATGTCAATTTCAGATTATGACCGTCTGGAACTGAATCACTCAACATTCTAAAGCTGAGCTTGTCCAGCCCCCTCACAATTAATTCAATTCATTTCACTTCAATTCAATTCAGTTCAATAGAACTTTATTTATCCCGAAGAAAATTCTTGTACCAGAGAATGCCTCAAATTACAGTAACACTAAGTATAGTAAACACAATTTTTAAGATTCACAACCAGTACCAACCAGACAACCAGTGGGTTCCCCGGGTCAGGGTCACTCACCGGGCCCAGTTTAAGAACAATAGAATATTAAATATCTGGCAAAATATACAAGATAGAAGTGTTTTTAAGGAGCTCTGCCGTTTTATGCAATGGGATCTTTCCAGTCAGTAATTGGTGAGGTATTTTATGTAAACCCTTAAGTATCATACTTAAGGTGCTTTGTGCAACTGGCCCCAGATTTTTTCCATGCACACAGAAGAGACAGCTGGCAGACTGTGAGGAGAATATAGTTGCTGAATTTGACAGAAACTGTATTGGATTAGAATGACAGACTCCACCTTTAATTCAAGTCGAAATAGCACGCTCTATTTCTCCAAACAACAGGGCTGTTGGTTTAGTGTAGAGCATCATTGGATTTACAAACACACTCTTCTCATATATATTTGATGCATTGTTTTGTCTTATGTCACATTTCATTTTGCGAGAAACTGTGTTTGCAAGGTCTGTTGGCTCTTAGATGGTTAAATAAAGACAACAATAACAGCAACATCAATAATCCTGAGTGTTGACACTGTTTGCACAGAACCCTTCTAAGCATGGTGAGTCAGAGCATTGATTAAAGATTAATAGTTAATGATACTGACCAATTATGCCGTCAGAGTCTAAACTAATTTCCATTCATTAGGAGGGAAATTAGAAAAGGTTTTGTAAAGTGAAAAAGAATCTGAATAGATGCTTTCATATGCGACAATAATGAAAATAATTATTGTAGCCAAGGGCATAAAGACAATTTTGCAGTAACAACTTTAAATGCCAGATTAGGACATAAGAAAATAGGCAGTACCTGTTGAGCTGGTGGTGGCAAGTGACAACACGGCAAAATCTGTGGTCTGCCTGGAGTCTCCCAAATCCCTCATGCTTCCATCTGGGATCCACCTGCTTGGTTGATGGTAGTGCAGTGATATTGACAGCAGAGCGTGGGCAGCAGGCAGGTGGAGGCAGTCCTACAGATCACTCACTCAGCTGTAAAGGTGGAACTGTGTTTATGAAGACAAGATACTCTCGGGGAAGACATGATCAAGCACAAGCCACGTTCCAGTATACAGTAGTTTGGTTTGAAGCACTTTGATGATACGCTCACAAGCAGCACTGACCATATGGCGGAGGTTGTTTGGGTTGCTAGGCAATAGAAGAAGGGCAGGTTCACTGCAGTCATAAAGCTTTATGCTCTAACAGGAGGGACAGAAGTGGATTTTTTTTTGCTTTTCTCAGTCAGAGTTTCTGTTAAAGATTCCCAATATTTTTGTTGACTGGGTCTGAGATCAGAGGCCAGGCGATTCCAGGAGTCAACACAGCGCAAAGTTAAAATACGCTCTCAGAGGATAGAAGCAGCAGAAGTTCTTTGTAGAAGCAGGTGAGAACAGTCGATTACTAGGTATGTACAGTTGCAGCTTTCATCGTATGATCTCTGTACTGACTTGGAACATAGTTTGCACCTCCAAGTAGGCACAGTAAAGTAACATGAAGTAGATCAAATCAAACTATTATGAACCAAGACTTAAGCTGACTTAACATTTATACTTGTGTGTCAATGTGTGTCAGCTCTATGCAGAGTCAAAGCCATAGCCTACACACTTGGCTTACGCCATTGTGAGCATTTATACGTGTGTGGTGGTGTGTCTGTCATTCTGCAGTTACAACTCCACAACACATCCATCCTTGGGCAAAAGAGGTTTCTGTATTATTTTTGTTTTCTGATTTAAATTATATATTTAGGAACAATTTGCAGTGTAATATAAACATAGTGAAAGAAAAACTAGTTAAGATTCACAATGAACAATGGAAAGATGAGATCTGGTCCAAACCAAAGCTCAGAAACTATGTTCAAATCAAAGTGGGGTTCCACACAGAACAATATGTAACTTTTAATTTATAGAAGGGACAGAGGTCCCTTTGTACCCAGGTAAGAACTGGTACCCTTCCTCCGGCTATTGAAGTGGGCAGATATAAAGGTATCCCGGAGGAGCAACGTATATGTGTTCTTTGTGATCTTGATGTTGTTGAAGATGAATATCACTTTCTGTTTCCTTGCCCTTTATACTGTGATTTAAGAAACCACCTGTTTGAAAACATTCAGTGGAAAAATCCTGATTTATTTTGGTTGTCTGAAGGTGAGATGTTGCGTTGGCTTTTTGATGAGGAGACCTTTGCCGTGGCAAGAATTATAGAAAATGCTTGGCACTTCAGACAGAGAACGTTGTACCCAACATAATAAGATGTGTCTGTTATGGAATTTGGCTGTTCTGAAATGTTTGCTTTTCCTTTTGTGGACTTTTTGTTGTTGATCTGTTATGTGGCCATCCAGGCTGTTGTTCTGTTTAGTGTCTTGTAAGCCCATATGGGCTGGGCACCACTTAGTGCACGACACTTAAATAAAATCAATCAATCAATCAATTAATCAATCAGTCAATCTGGGGAGGTGCACGTCAGTCTACAGCGAAGGCTCTATGTACAGTGTAGATTCGACGCAAAAGTATAAATCCCGCTTTACGACCTGCTTCTGGATGCCCCAAACAGAGTAAAGGTGCTTAATTGTCATGTGGACAAAGAGTAGTTTTTACAGTAATAAAGTACTTACTTTATTACTTACTTAGTAAAATACTTTTGATCTATTTTTAAAAAAGTGTTTTATCAGTGTACTCTCTTACATTTCAAGCTCTCCTCTGTCATATTCATTTCTGTTTCAGTTGAGAGAGGTTCGGAGGTCAGGAGAATAAATTCAAGAGAAAACGTGGAGCCAAAGATCATGCTACATGTAGGTCTAGACATTGTCTCCAAAACAGCATTGTTAATATGGTAACAAAGATACACACACCAGCTCATGAATTTAAATGATTATATTCCATCAGCCAACAGCATTTGGTCCAGTCTATATGGCTGGGCCACAGATGGCTTTTTGTAATTATCTAAGGCTCCTTGAACACCATAGGACAGGGTCAGCAACCTTTTCTATGAAATGTTTTAATTCGTTTGTGTTAACGACTCAGTTTTATACATCCAAAGAAATTAAAATGAGCTGCTTGGCAACCAGATTGTTTATTTGTCAAACTGTGTAGCTACACCAGGCTAGTAAAAGGGACTAGGCTTTTGATTGAAGTTTTACAGTACTTTCAAAATGTACTGATAGTCATTCTGTTGTTGGTAGTTTGTGTTGTTCGAGTTATTTGCACAAGATCTCCTCTGTCAGTTCCTCATTTGAACATGCAAAACCATGTTGTGATGTAGGCGGTTAATAAGTGAGATGTGCACTGGGTGTACCAATTAGTACAATCCCTGTCCCTGCCTTTCGCAGCTCAGTCACGCTGTGTCTGGTCTGTATGTTGATACTTACTACGTAAATGCATCCAAATGGTCTGTTGTCAGCCAACTGCGAGACGTGGGATGTCATTGATGTCCGCGCACTCTTTCATCCACAGCCCCTCTGAACACTGGTGCATTTGTCAGTGCAACAGTTTGCTGGATGTGTACATTTACGGAATGCGTCTCTCAACAGTTATTGCAGAGAGAGGCAAGTTGTTAATCCTGGATATGATGGCGTCTTTATTCAGCAGTCCATCAGACAAAACTACTGCACCGTTGAGGAAAGCCTCCTTTATGTATTCTCTGTCTGTGAATGGTTTCCCACGTTCAGCTTTGCACTGAAAAATGTTCGAGCTGCCCTCTGTAACCTGGTTTTGGGAGGTACATGGTGTTTTAAATGTGCTACTCTGCTGAACCTATTTTGACACTGCCCTTGATGACTGCAACCTTTCAGCTTTGAAGTTTTTTCGTGCTTGATGTTTGATGTTTGACACATGTGCGGTGTGGTCTGCACTTTGCCAGATGGTTGCTGGTTATGGCACCTGCGCTGTTAAGGCAGCTCAGGGACCACTGAGCAAGAATTGTGTGCTGCTTTTTTTTCCTGTGTGCGTTAATTCAGATTAAGCACATCATGTCAAACATCTGGTTTTATCTGTTTCATGTGCAACTTTGTGACGCGCAATTATGGGACCACATTAATGCCATATTTGATAATGATAATAAAAATAATCTTTATTAAAAAGCGCTTTCCAAAACAGAGTTACAAAGTGCTTTCTATGTCAATAATGAAAACAGACAAAACATGAAAACAACAACTTTTAAAATAACTGATAAACACACTGAAGTATATGTAAACTAAATAAAGAAAAGACAGTCTAAATGAACTTGAAACTCAAGTGAAATCAGGAAAGGCTCTCTGGTAAAAGTATGTTTTAAGAAGGGACTTAAAAGAAATCACTGACTCGGCCGACCTGATTTTCCCGGGCAGACCGTTCCAGAGCCTCGGGGCCCTCACAGCAAATGCTCTGTCCCCTTTAGTTTACAGCCGGACCTCTGGAACAGACAAAAGACCTCTGCCTGAGGACCTCAAAGTACATCCTGGTGTGTATGGTACAAAGAGGGTGGAGATATAGCTGGGAGAGAGACCATAAAGAGCCTTAAAAGTAATCAGTAGAATCTTAAAATCTATTCTAAAACATACTAGGAGCCAGTGTAAAGAGGCTAAAACAGGAGTGATGTGATCATGTCTCTTGGTTCTGGTTAAAAGCCTGGCAGCTGGATTCTGTACATTCTGGAGTCGATTAATAGATTGTTGATTCAGGCAAGAAAAGAGGCTGTTGCAGTAATCCAGACATGAAGAGATGAAGGCGTATAAAATTGTCTCTGTGTCTTAAAAAGTTAAAAATGGATCGTATTTTGAAATATTTCGAAGATGATAAAAACATGATTGCACCAGCTTTGTGACATGCTGCTCAAAACTAACATTTCTGTCAAACCAGACTCCAAGATTTCTTGCAACAGGTTTGATATTATCCAATAGGGGATGAGCCAAAGGCATACTTTTTGTGTAACGTGCTGGGGCCCCATGACAACAATCTCTGTTTTGTCTTTTTTGATATTCAGCTTTTAACATCAGTAAGACAGTCACTGAGTGAACACATCATTCTAGTGGTGACATTCATCAGTATCGTAGTGTAGAATTCACTTCTTTACACCCTACTAAAAAAAGCTTTGTGTGCTCACGCTGGCACATGTGTCATAGGTTGCCGACTCCTGCTGTAGGATATTGCCAATGCCAAACTAAGGACAGAGCGAAGCTGGTTTATGGCCAAATAAGGTCCAACATGAGTGTGTGAACTCTGATTGATGAGTGATTGTGAAAGGCTTGTGCACATAAACACAATGTCAAACAATGCAAAGTAGTGACTAAGGGTGTAATGATACTGTCTGCTTGGACCGTAGACTGCAGATAAAGATAGTTGATGTGACAGGTCCCCTACAGCAGTGGTTCCCAACTGGTCCAGCCACAGGGTCCAGATTTCTTCTTCGTCATAAGTTCAAGGTCCTCATAGTTTGATACATTCAGCGTCATACTTGCGTTCGGCCATATCGTCAAGCTAGTTTGCAGTCTCTGTCAAGTAGCTGTCCATTAGTCACTCACCCTACAGCAGGAAACAGCGCTTTGAAATAGAGCTCTGTGCCACAAAGTGTTTTTTACACACTTGCGGTCCATTCAGAATGGACTCGGGACCCACTTTTGGACCACGACCCACCATTTGGGAGCCACTCCCCTAAAGTGAAGCCAGAACATCTTGCCTGCTGGTGGCTGGCTGCAGTACAGGTCATACACCCCGCCTCCTCAGTGTTAGTGGAAAAGACATGACTCATCTTGAGGATCAAAGTGCACGTCAAATATATTTTTCCCAAAGATGGTTTCTGTCATTTTAGGTTGTTTTTTTCACGCTGATGTGACACTATGAAAAGGGACTTCCACGACATGATGGACAGCTGTGGCTTCATTTTTGTACAGTGGGAGGAAGAGGAGATGCGATGTCCATCTTCATATACAGTCACTGGCTCTGACAGCTAATTAATGACACTTTAAAGTCAGCCTGAAAATAAATATGGCCTCCTTCCTGATAATATTCATATTAATAAAGCATGATGTAAAATAATAAATTCATTTTCTTTTTAAAGTAGACATGAGGTCGCAAGCTGGATCAAAGGGCCACTCATTTGTTCAGACGCTTTGACACACACTGGGCTGATCTGTATTACAATTACATTACAAAGTCAATATGCCCTGTCCTTCAGTGTGCACATAAATCTTCTGTGTCATCAATGTTTATCTATCAATCAATCAATCAGACAATTAACCACCATGGATCATATCTTTCTAGATCACCTCTTAGATACACACACTTTGTAATGTCATCTCTGAAATTTACCTTGCAACTCAAACTTTTGTGGTTTTGTTAATGTCATTTACTAAACCATATGAAAATGTAGCTTACACAAAATGTCCACATTGATGGTTTAGTGATTCACCTATTAGCTGATTGACATAAATCACGCATCAAATGCCACAGCTTAGGTAACAACAAAGATGATAGGCATTTCCTACTTCATTAAATGAACTACAACCAATCCTGTGGCTCAGCAAAGCTTTGTACTGTTTGTGATTGTTATGTGTCCTTTCCATTACGCATAAAATAATTAAAAGAGGCATGTCATTTGTGATAGGCCGGTTGCAGCTTATCGTGAATTAGTCCAATGCGTCTGCTCAGCTCAGTCCTGCACTGAATTAAGATGAAAACCCCAGGTCGCTGGAATGTGAAAGCGACGCTCTAGCTCCAGAAGTAAACATAAAACGAGGCAACCGCGAGGCTTATGGAGTCTTGCAGCTGTGTCCCATAATGCCATGTTCAATAAAGTGCTTCAGAATTCTCAGGACCCCCTGACCAAATGACAGAGTGACTTATACTGGCTGCTGGTCTCAGCTAAAAAACTATCTTTCGTTCCCTCTCTACGCTTTTCTCTGCAGTCAAATCTCTCCCTCCAGCTTACTCCTTCAGGGCAATGTTGTCTCAAGTTTCTGTTCCACTTCATCTCTCTTCCTAGCATTTGCCTCTACCAGTAATAATTGCCCTAGACAAAATCCTTTTAAATGCATAGATCTGTGAAAAGTGTAGAGATAAAGGCTACTGGTGTTGGTGCAGTGAAACCCTGCATGCATGATGCCTGGAAAAGCCCTTTTACAGCGTTCCTGCAACAGCTATGATAACATATCATGTTTAAGCCCATCATTGTGGATTTAATTTCAAATCTTACAGTTGTGCATATAAATAATAAACTGAACTAACTTGTGCTGTAAGTGTGCCCTCTTAACAAGTCAAAAACTGCACGACAGAAATATTACTAACATTCCTTATTAAAACAGATTACATGTGGAACAATGCATTGTGTAAGCAAAGATTTAAACAATGAAGGATGGCGAGCATTGACCTGATGCATTACCCACACAGGTAATTACCTGAACACTCGCTTTAATCAGAGATTTAAAGTGTAATGTAGATACATTACTTCTTTTCTCTGTACACAAAGGGAAGGCGTTGACCCAGAAAGGGTCATTGAATGTGTGGTTATAGGTATGTTGCGTGAATAGGTGATGTTCTTTGAGCATGTGTGCGTCTCTGTGTCCAAGTTACAAACCCACTGTGTTCATGTGTTTATGCTTTCACACAGCCTCTCACTCATAGGGAGAATTATCGAGACTTAGTCATATCAGACAGGCAGACAGCTGAAGAAACCTTCTGCTAGGTTAATACCTCCACTTGGATGTATTTCTCTGCCCAAGGCGGCACTTAGAGTGCCAGCTCTGGTGTTCCTTTGCTGGAGTAACATGGCAACTCATTCTATTAGGAAAGAATACATTACATGTAATGAACTGCGGTGAATAACATTGATTATGATAGTGCGCCTTTGTCTGAAATGTTTTCTATTATGTTTTCGATGTTCTAAAAGTTTGAATGCCTATAAGTATTTATTATCCCCACATGATTCATCATTTTGTCTCTCTATTAACCTGTGTAAACTAATTGTGTCATTAAGAAATGTAATATCTAGTCACATTTAAATGCAACATAAAAACTAAAAGAACACAACTTACAAAAATAGTTTTGTCCCATCATTTCATACAGTATATGTTGTATTGTAGATGAAACAATTGAGGAAGCACCTCAACTACCGTAGATCTGTGTTGGTAGCCTTGGAACTCTGATCAAACACACGCAGACTGTTCCAATATTTATTCAAACAGCATCAAGCTGAATCAAAGCCCAAGGTTTCCGCTCAGGCCTTCATCAGGGGCAAACAGACGTGAGGGGTCTTATTATGTGTGTTTTGTGATGCAAAGAATGTATTTCATAGCGTCTGTGAGTGAATGGACTGCCTCGGCATACAAAGGAGGCAAAAAATGTTGAAAAGGAAAAGATATCTATGGAGGAATACAGCAGAAATACAGCAACTGCGATACCCTAAGTGCTCCGACTGGAGAAGCTATATTTTTGATTCCTCACAGTGATATACAAACGCAGTGACTTTGCTTTATAAACTGAGCCTATAGAGCAAAGTGTGCTCCTGCTTTGGCAAATAATTGCAAATTATGTATATGCGTTTTTTCTTTTTATTTCCAGAATAAACAACCTGATGCTACAGACGTAGCTATAAAACACAATCTGGTTTCGTGGAGCCTCATATATACCATCTGCCGTAATTTTCACCAAGAGGTCCGCATGTCTCGAGAAGGGAGGTTCTGCCAAGAAGCGTCTCACTCCTTCGGTGGCATCTGTTGCAGGATTTCTGACACTCCCTGTGTTAGCCTTTTCTTGTAAATCTGCCAGTAGACAGCTCATCCTGTAGCAAAGGTGGGAGAGGAACAGCATCTTTAACTTTACATCGTCTTCTTGACTCCCACGTGTTGTGGCTGCCTCAGCAAGTGTACATGCCCTACTAGGCCTACATGGCAACATCAAAATCTCATGCCATGTAACAAATCCAGTCCATAAATATACAGGCTCTCACTTCATAGCTTACATTAATCTTTGTTGCTCAAGATTATGTAACTGAGTAGATAAGATCGTTGGGTTTGTTGCTCAGTGGGTTGAGCAGCATGCTGCCGGTAATAGCAACATGCTACTGATTTTACTAGGGGACTGGCGATTGTTCAGACGGGCCAAGGTTGCAAAGCTCCATTAGTCTGAGAAATGTTTCATTGGGCTGAGAGTCCATTCCTCTGACAGCACGTTATCCCAAAAACAAGCACCCATTGCTCCAAAGTCCCATTTCTCTGAAAATAAACACTCCCTGTGGTTAGACAACCCAATCGCCAACACTGTAACATGCATGTCTTCAAACCACAAATATGCTACCTAAGCCAATAATGCTGTGGTGAATGTGTGGTTAAGTTTAGGCACAAGAAACACTTGGTAATGGTTAGGAAAATATCATGTTTTGGCTTAAAACACCCACATTCTGTGGCACTAAAGGATCAGACGGGTCACTGAAAAACACCCTATTTGGTGGCTCAAAAAATGCCACTAAGTGTCAGTAAAAACACCTGGGATTGGTGGCTCAAATGCCATTGGGAAACTGAAACTGTGAGGAGTGTATATTTTATGAGAAATTGGATTTCAGATCAAAGGGCATTTTGGGGATAAGAGGCTGTTGGATAAATGAGCTTTTGGTCTGTTGGGGCATTTTTTGGACTGGGCCATTAGGTCAATGTTATTAGCTCATTTTTGTATGCTAGCATGCTCTTACCTGATGTTAATCTTACAAACAGGAGTGAATGTGGCTTTCTTGAAAGGGCTGCATTGAGTGTTTGGATGCAGGTGAAGAGGGGAGTGGTTCTGATGGAACGTACTGCTGAGCCTTCTCTGTGTCATGAGCCCAACTCAATGATACATTATATAGAGGGTGCCCATTGGATGACTCACACACATACAACATATTGAAGCTATGTTCTTTTTTTTAGTAAGACAGGTGAAGTGACATGATTCATGTGGTTTTTCCACCACAGGGGCTATTGGTAAGACTTGTAGAACCAGAAAAACAGTGATGGTTGTAGGGCACCTGAGCTGGCCATGGAATTCAGATGACGTTTCCTATTAGTGGGGCCAATCACTGTTGTTCGGCCTAAGCAAATACAGTTTAGATGTAAAGTTGGATCAAGTGGCCCAGTAGCTCTCTGCTCCAGTGAAGATAGGAATCACAGGTAGTTTAACTGGCCTTTGGAGGATGTAGTGAAAAGGTTTTCTGATATAACTAGTAGCTATTTGTGGGAATAGTGTTGGGTTTGTCTTTTCTGGGCTGCCGTAGAAACATGGTGCTGACTATGTTGATCGAAACAGCTCACCCTAAAGTAAGAAAAACCCAACAATTTTTATTTTCAGGTGATAACTCACTAAAGAAAACACACTTATTATATTATATTCCATTTCCAAAGCAGGACAATATGGTAGTGAATGTTCACAGATGTGCTTGCAGATATTTATCGGGACTTTGGACACCCAGCTTGGCACTTTGACAATCCCGTACAAACCAGGATGTCTGGTCAACATATACAGAGCACACTACACTGTATTTGCTTTACAAATTCTTAAAATAAAAGGTTCTGAGCTCTATCCTGGTATGCATTCACTTAAAGATACATAAACACTGTGAATACACTCTCAGTCTACTGCAGGGCTAACACTTATATGTAATTTAAAGCACCATAATTTACCAGACATGCAGGATTTTGGAATATGTGAGATAATCGCAGCACCCACAGGAAACCTATGAGAAGAACATTCACTTTTTATAGAGAAAAGCAGGACCAGGATTTAAAGTTAAGACCTTTTTGATGGAAGGCAACAATCATAACTGTTGAACCACCAAACACATTTCAGAAGTAGAAACTGAAATATTTAAAACCATGAACCGATATGACTAGTGAATCTAAACCACCCAGTGAGATCCACTCAACATATTTACATTTCACACGCTGGAGGTATACTGCAGGATTTTCTATGGTTGCAAGGTGTTTTGTTTGAATAGATGCTTAGTTTATGCTCCTAATCACCTGAAGTGTCTTGTTTAGATTACCATTACAATCTCACAGAAACAGGCTGAAGGTAAAGCTTAGCCCATCCATCTTATTACAAATCTATAGCTTTCAACATTAATAGGCTTAACTCAGTATAATCCAGATTTTTCATCTCTGCTTCCTAAAACATGCAAATCCTGTTTTTGACTGAAGAAACAACCAGGGTGAAGTGAGGATCTTGTAAACATGGAATACATTTTTAATTTCTAAAGGTATAGGATAAAGTGACTACCACTTGCTACCGTTTACAGCAGAGCACAGACTTCACTGTGCAGCCATTTTAAATGTCCTCAACTGGCTTCAGCACAGCGTAGACCAAGTCAAAGTCTCTGTCATAAAGCTAATTAATGATAATGACCAATCTTATAGAATTGTCTCCACAGACTCAAACATCATGCTGTTTGTGACACTCTTCCTTGGTTTCAGGGAGGACATAAGGAAAAAAAAAACTCTCTGCTTCTTCACAGTTCCAATATTTCCCCTTGAGCCCATCGTGGTCGAGCTGTTGGCTCACCGATAAAGAGTTGTGCGGAAATAAATTAATAAGTGAATGAAAATGATCTGTCCTGAGCCAGAGGCTCTCCAGGACTTTAATTTACATGAGTACTGTATTTTGTTTGTCTCCCTGAGTTTGATGGATGGATCCCCAGACCCTGATGAAATGGAATGCATCAGTTAATTAGTTTTCCTTGGACAATGGACATGGACTCCACCGTAAGCTATCAGTACAAGATTCCACAGTGAGCGTTACCTGCATTCACTGTGTAGTATGATAAATGCATTACCAAAAGTATGTCTACTACATGTCACTTCAACGTACAGTATAGTGTTGCAATGTTTTAGCACCCGTGCCGGCAGCACTTGGGCATCTGGCCCGAGTCGTAACTGCCAAGTCAGAGTTGCTGGCAGAATCCCAGGCCGCTTGTGTTTTGATTAACAGCATACTATCTTCTACACAAACCTGTACAGTAAATATTATCCACATACTGTAAAATGCAGTCACCCATATGCAGGTCTGCTAGGAGGGTGGAGAAATGCAGAAAACAAGCAAACTGATGGCAAGCACTTACTATGAGGAGAAAGTTTTAGCAATTTGCTTAAAGAAATACTTCACACATAAAATGACCATTTGGAAATCAGTTAGTCATGCTGTGTTACCTTCAGTTCCTGAAGAAAAATTAGTTTTTCTTATATGTCTCCATGGAAAACAGCAAACACTGATTTATTACGTGATTAGGGACCACTTCAACAACAGCAAAACTATGTTAAAATATCTGGATAATATAATTCATCCAGTCATATGCTCATGTAACCGGTGGACTCTGCGTTGTGTTGATATGAAGAGGCCCAGACCGTGAATATCTTTGCAAGCTGTCTCCGTTTATTCCTGACTGCAAGTGGCAAAAGCAAAATCCTGTGTCAAACACAACCACACAAGCTCGAGCCCCTCTCCTACAGAGCACAACAGCAAATAGCGGCCATGTTACATTCAATTAAGCCCAATGAAACACAGAAAACATACCTAAAAACAACTGGCAAGAACAAAATCCTCTGACAACCATACAAACTCGAGTCCCTACACAAATTAAGTGACAGAAGATTATGTTTATGAACTTAAAAACATAGCTTAACAGCGCTAAAACATGTATATTACTAAAATAGCAGTGTTGCTTCACAACAGCAGAAGGGAAGAGACAAGGCGGGAGACACCCCTTTATACGTGGGGTACCCCCAAAGGTGAACATAGGGGTACAGAAACTATCAGACGTTCCACATATTGACTATGGAGGCCCAAGCATGTCAGGTAATTACAACTGAAACAAATTTTGTGTAATTACAACACTTAATTGTACAAATGTACATTTGACTTAGTTACACATATCACCGCTGTACAATTGACGCCGTTACACTCAGTACTACAAAAACAACCTTAATACTGGTGTCTGGCTTTGAGGAGAACATAGGTAAGTTTCACTTTCAGTTGAGTTTTAAAAACTAAGGTTTTAGCGCAAATGCATGCACAGAGCATACGACTGAATAAATGAGACTTGGATTACACTGCATGGGTTTGTGAGAGTTTGTAAATGTATGTTTTGATGCAGTTTTACTGTTGTAAAAGTTGCTCCCAATCAATATGTTTGCTGTTTTCCATGGAGGCATGCGAGAAAAAAATAGTTCTCTTCACAAATTCAAGGTAACACGGCATGACTAGTTGATAAACAAATGGTAATTTTGTTTCATTTTGGTGGCTAAAAAGCAGTTTGTCAAGAAGAGGGCATCTTCTTTAATAATGTCCTCACACCACTAAAGTGTCAAACCTAATTGTGAAACAGGTCTACAAGCCTGCCCAGATGGGATTAGTTACTGGTGGTAACCCTGTTATTTCTGAATTGTCCTTACAGTTTACTGACATGGCAAATATATTTAACATTGTTATAATGGCTCTATTTAAATAAGCCTTCCTGCACCATTTAGAAACCCATTTCACTTTAGGTAGGGCAAACAAAGGGAAGAATGGCAGGACAAATGCATCATCACACTATTGTTCAGTATTATCTGTGCACATAATCTGACAAAATATGTGATGACATGTATGTTATAGATCTCTAGAATATCATAATAAATAACATGATAAAACCTAATTATTGTATTAATCAGCTTGTGTTGCAGCAGTGGCCAGTAATTAGTGGTTAGCTCATTATAGTTACTACTCAGTTGATGATCAGCTAATCTGAGCAATGCTAATGAGTTCATGTTCCTGCCTGAACCCATGCATCTATTTAGCAGTGTTGGCATTTATGATAGACTGCATGCCTTAGATACATATATAATACATCTTATCTTACTATATAATGACGAAAACTCTGTCTGTGGGTGTGTCTGTGTGTCTGTTCCACGTTTTTCTCCTCACTGACTTGGTCAATCCATGTGAAATTTGGCACAGTGGTAGAGGGTCATGGGAGGATGTGAATGAAGCAATATTACATCAATTGGCCAAAGGGGGGGCGCTATAGCAACCGATTGAAATTGCAAACTTTGAATGGGCATATCTCATGCCCCGTAACTTCCGGTTATATAGATTTTCCACCATTTTTAATTTTTTGGAAAAACACTTAAAGTCGATCTCTTCCTAGGAAGTTTGACCGATCTGCATGAAACTCTGTGAACATAATCTAGGGACCAATATCTAAAGTTCCCTCTTGGCAAACGTTGGAAAACTTACTAAAACTGAGCTTCTATAAGGCAATGAATATTGCGGAGGGCGTGGCTCATCACATAAAGGTGTATAACATCTCAAGGGTTTCACCGATCACCACGCAACTTTGTAGGCATATGACCACACATAATCTGAGGGGACCCCTCCATTATTGACCCCATCAAACAAAATGGGGGCGCTAGAGAGCTAATTTCTTATCTAGGCCTAACCGCCATATTGATTTTTACTAAACTTGGCAGATATGTAGAACAGGATGCCTCAAGGTGACTGGGCAACTGGGTGGCGCTATAGCAACAGAAAAATGCTTAAAAATGGCTAAAATGCGACCGATCGCTGTGGCTCCCCCTGTGGACAAATGTTGTTGTTTTTCTAATTTTTGGTATGACTAAGTCATGGTATGGTATGCTGTACATAATCATGGAAACTGTCAGTGTGTCATTCTGTCAGTCAGTCATTCTGTCTGTCCCACGTTTTTCTACTCACTGATGTGGTCAATCTATGTGAAACTGCACATAGGCATTGAGGATTGGCATAGGTAGAAGGTGACAAAGCTACCAATGGATATGGACTAGTAATATAAAGTTTACAGTAGTATGTAGGCTACTTGCCACTAATGCAACACCTTCAAGAGTTCTTTATTTTGGAAGTTTTTGGAAGTGTACCTACTGAGAGAGTGTACTTGTGCAAAGGAAAGGTAGTGTGCTAGTAGGAAGTGCATTGTCTGTTACATTTTTGGGAGCTTTTTCTGAGGTTGTTGTATGATACAGTGTGTTATTACAGACACTGTACAGGGTGTCTCTATGGGCTGTATTGATATGAAGCTTCTTTTGTTAGCAAAGAAGAAGGCCTGAATTCTTGCCAAACTCTCCTCTATTTTCCTGAGAAATGCTGCAAACTGCAGTTTTGGCAAAACTCGTGGTTTCCAAAGAAATGAGTAACTTACTGTATTTTCAGGAAGTAATCATTTTTAAACCAGTGGGAAAACATTCATCCCTACACCACTGTCCATGTTCACAAATTGCAGCTTGAGGCCTGTGTAAGCAGTCCAAAATGCTGCTGGGCCAATGCAATGTTTTATGAGCAAGTGTATTACTGGAATAGATGTATCTCATGTAGTCACTGAACTCACTGTTTTGGAATCTGTAATTACTCACATTGTCTTGAAATAACTATTCTGTTCAGGCTGAAGGGCTAAAATAAGCTTTTTGACAGCTTCACCGCCAATCAAACTAAAAATAAGGAAATGGAATATTAATGTCAGAATATGAATCCTCACAGAGCTGTGAATGAAGAGAAGTTAATAGCTTACAAAGGCATTCTTTTGTTTTCATAACCAGTACTTAGTGTAATGCCATAATATTAAATATACTAAGTTTGTGAAAGCAGATACAGATGAGCAGAACCTGCTTAATATATATATAATATATAAGTTGGCAGCATTTGAGTCTAAGACAAATTTCCCTATGGGGACAATTAAGTACACTGTACCGTATCGTATCGTATCATATTGTATCTCTCCTCAAATTCAAAAACAAATGGATCTAGATCTGGGAAAACTTTAAAATAATGCATGATTATTTCCAGTTTATGTGGGAGGCAGGCATTGTGTTAATGAGTTTTGGCACACAAGCAGTGTTGTGATTCATTACTGATTCATGCACCTTTCACTGTGGAAAGACAAAATACATTTTACAACCACGTTACACTATTACCCAGGCTTATCTATATTGCAGATCTGAGTTTGGCTAATTTTCTCTGTTGGAAGTACTACAGCAGTGTGTGGTGAGAGCCAACAAAGCCCAATGTTATGTAATAATATGTAATGATTTGTGTTGCAGCAAAAAGACAAAGGTAATGTCGGCTGCATTTGCTTAATTATGGTTTGCATTTTAGATCAATAAGGGAGATATTACTTTATAGCCTAAACTGTACATTGTTAGCTAATTCATTCAGTGGAAATGCTAATTGGATTACAACCTCAGACACGAACATGCTGCTATGCAGTCTGAGGGTTGGCTACAGTCTGTAATTGAATCATTACAATGGTATAAAACTGAGCATTTGTGATTTGCTGATAAGGACTTTGCAACTTGCTCAGAAAATTCATGGATTATAAAATATTGATTATTCCTTTACCAAAAAACAAAAAGTTTTTAATAAGTTTGAGAACCCAGTAAGCTCCTCTGTGGCAAATGCCATAATGCTGAAGGCTTTGGATATAGTTGGGTTGTCATGGTTGGCATATCTGTTTAGTGCTGTGTTATGTCAGACACAATGTTTTTAAACCGACAGAAAAGATCAGTTATTCCAATCTTTAAAAATGCAGCCCAGAGGATGCATCAAATTTCTGTATAATTACACTGCTTTGCCTGAAAAAGCTTATGCCAAGGGCACCTATATAAGTTACTATAAAACATAGCCTCTGACAAGCGTGTGCCTTACTACCTTTCCAGTTTGAGATATTCCTGGACATAATCTATGGTGGCAGCCAAGGTCTAAAAAGTGTCTGGGCTGGTGATATAGGAGTAATATCTCTACTTTTTATAAATAATACTGCAACTCTGGAACTCTACTGGAGGGATAAATGCCAATTCTGTTTTGATGATTATGGCAGAAAGTCTCCCAGAAGTGTTCGATTGGGGTGTGATCTGACTGCGAAGGTCAAAGCATACGATTCACATTATTTTCATACTTATCAAACCATTGAGTGATCCCACAGGCTCTGTATGAAAGCATCTGTGTTTGTTTCTCTGCTCATTTACTCAGGTTTCTCCTTTAATTTGTGACCCATCTGTGGGTTTGGCCCAGAGTTAAACTATTATCCGTTAATGGCAGAGATGCCATTCCTGAGTCTACATTTCACACTGGAGAAATTACATGAAAGCATATGCAGCCTTAAAGATGAATCACGAAGGAGAAAGTTGCTGTTGAAAAGTATGTTAAGAACTGACTGTTACCACAGTGACCTTGACTAGGACAATCATCTTAACATCTGATTAAAGAATGGTACTCTTCTTGTGTGTGGTGAGTATGTGATGTTCATCAAAGTCTCTGTTAATTGATACAGCAGTGCCTGACATCTGGTCTTTTAAAGTTGTGAAACAGCTGTTATTTTTTGGGTTTGTCGAATGCTTTGAATCTGAATCAGCTAGTGTTAGCTGGTGTCAGGCTTTTCAAAGGGCTTGCTTTTCTTAGCTTGCATTTTTAGTCATTACATCTAATCAGGGCCACCTGCTCAAAGAAAGCCCCTTGACCAAACAAAATAACAGGGTAAGATGGCGCTATGGATAGAACACATTTTGGGTGATGAATGCAGCACTGAAAGACCACCTGACAAGTCTATAGGCAGTGGAATCACCACCTCATTGTTGAATTGACCTTACCCTAAGCCCCTCCCCTTTGCAATGGTCCATCAAGTTGTTGGAGCTAGGACGGAGCCTACTCTGTAACAAACTGCACTCTCTGAAGACATATTATCACATTTTTTGAAAACCCAAAGAGGGATTCCAGAGAGAAGCAGACAGAAGGGTCTACAATATACATTTAAAGGATATATCCAGGATGTCAAACTCACCCAGCAGCAAAAAGAGGTTAAAACTCTAAAGATACTTAGACGCTCAAGGCCGAACTATAGGCTACAGATGTAGCAGTGTAAAAGTGAACTACCACATCACTGGCAATCGAGACAGGAGACAATGAATATAAAGGGAAACCTTGGTGATTTTCAACCAGCCTTGAGTCATTGAATTGTGCGCGGATGAACAGTGTTTAGCAGACCCTTATCGGAGCTGGCTGATACTACACTAGGATTGGCCAGTCTGTGTTTGAGGGGCAGGACTTACTTAAGGTCAATTGCAAACTGAGATTTGAGATCTGACACAACCAGGTCTGTTCACTATCGAAGCTGCAGCCAAGTCTCAGGGAACTCTCATTTGACATCCCCTTATCTGTTCATTCCTAATTGTTTTGGATTCTATCCTTTTTGTCTTTGTATTGTTTATTAACCTTACAGTATGTGTAATGTTTATTATTCATTAAGTGCTGTCCTCCACCTGCTCTGATGCTGCAGTATCCCTCAGGAATCATGTTAGTACATCTTGTTTTAATGCGTCCTCTGGAGAAGTTCATATAAACAAAAGCATTTTTTATAATGGTAGTGATATATATTTTTAAAAAATCACCTGTTCCGATAGCATACATTAAATTCATAAGGAGAGTTAGAGGTTTACTTCAGTTTAATACCGTGCCTTCCGGGGTGCAAAAGCCTTTGATCTGGACATTCATCATCCAAATACATTTAGTTCCTGTATTGAGCCTTAGATTAATGAATTGGCACAGTAAGGAGGATTGCGCCTCTTAAGACCTGACCTTCAAATGCAGCAGACTCAGGATTATTCAACACTATGTAGACCATAATGGAGCTTTGTTTTAGAGCTAAACAAATGTAATTTGCATGTTCATAAGTAGACCACTTAGTGATGAACCGAGCTGATGTACAGTTCAAGTGCCTGATGCACTTTATCAAGTGATTGGGTTTTAATGTAAGATCTACAGAGTGCTCTCTCCCTTCTCTCTACATGACAGCTTTAGATAGTCATTGTGTAATGATATAATATAGTTACAGTTCTTAATCAATAAGTGAAACAAAATTAAATGTAATACAATATTGAAATGTAATAAAATCCAAATCAGTGTATAATGTAATGTCATTATGGAGATTATGGAGATGAAGATTCTGCAGAGGTAGAAAGATTCTTCCATTAGGAGAAGAGTCATGTTCATGCAGAGTGAGGGGAAAGGAGATGATCAGCAGAAATTAGTTTTTGGTTGAATCATGGTCTGAAGGTGTAGGGATGCTGCACTGTTGGTTGCTCCGTAAGATGTCGCCAGTATTTCAACTTGGATGCAAGCAGTCAGCGGGAGCCCAACCCGGTCTCGGTCCAACCTTATCAAATACCGACGCTTGGTCAGGGGCCGTCGGCATCAGATACTGACACACAGGGACACCCTTTAGCAGTGGCATCAGATACAGCGGGTGGCAGCATTTTTTGATGTTCATAGGAAGTGCTATAATATAAATAATGAGAAAGTGTCTATGGCTAAACCTAAAAATTTGGTATTTTACTGATGTTTAAAATCTATTTCAAAAAGTGACTGCATGCATTTAACAAGCAGAAACTGTATATTTCCTGTGAAAATTAAAGGTTTTTTTTTTTGAAAAGACAAAGCAACATAACGAGCATGAATTGACACACCATCCCTGAATGTCCAAACTTGATGTTGGAAGGTGTCATAGGGTGTTTTCAGACCTGAAACCAAGGTCCGGACTAAGCTAAGGAGGGTTGGTCAGGGGTTGTATTCACATAGCCTTCCAGTACTATAGATTCTCCTAGTGACGATATTCTAAGAAGAATTTCCCCTTAAAAATTTAAGTTATTCACAAAGCATCTTAGCCTTTAAGATAGCTCTTAGGGTGAAACAATGCTAGGAGTAGAGAGGAGGACTTTTAAGAGGCTAAAGAGTTTTTTAGCAGAGAATATAGATAGAGATAATGTTTGTGGTCGATGTCATTAGGGATACACACACATTTCCCACCTAAGGCAATAATGCTATAGTGCTGAAAATGAGTGTGATCACAACATTAAGATATTTGGCAACTGAAAAAATGCCACAGTGCAGCAGTGATGACTCTGGTCTGTCTCAACCTTCCATCAGCAGAGTGATCACAATGACAGTGACAACAATTTCAGTCTTATATTGTGATGTAGTGCATTTAATTTCCACTGGGTGTCCACACCTTGCAGACTCATAGGGGGGCGTGTCTGTGACAACCAATCACATCTGTTAGAAGAATGTGTCACACCTAGCAACGGGGTCAACCATGCCTTCTTAATAAGGTAAAAATTTCTGTCCCTTCCTCGCTCAGAGTTGCTAAGAGAACTTTGCTTGTTCAACACTTGAACACTAGGAGTGCATAGTAATTTTTTTAGGCTAAATAATAAGCTCTCTCACATTCACGGAATGTTTGTGGACATCTTTATCAGAAACCAAAACAGAGCTCAATTGAAGGTGAATATTGGACTTTATCCACCAGGTGCCCAGAAACACTACTGTAAATGAATTCTGATGTTACGTATTGGCTGGTGGTGTACATAGGCAACTGTTTGCTGACATGTTCATTATATCAACTTAAAGGATGACAGTTAGTTAATGTTTTGTTTACAGCCTGTTTCCACTGCCAACATACTTTAAAAAGTTTGTTCCCAGCAGTGTTTTTAAGAAAAAGTAATTCATTGCTTTAGCCAGGCTTCTGCTATTACATAAAACCTCCTGCAGCTCTCACATTGCAGTTTGAATGAAGTTGATTGCGTCAGTTAAACTATTTGTATTGCATTTTGATGCTGACCAGTTGTAAGGCAGTGCCAAGGAACCCCCATGGGTTTAATTGAAACTCATTCTTTGGCCTCTTTCTGTCATTCCCTCACATCGCCTCTCACTCAGCTATCTAATGAAGGCAGTGTGCCAGGAGAGTTACACATTTAGGTTTAAGGCATGGCATAATATCAGATGTGTTATCCACTTTTTCTTTTGACTGTCTCAGCTGCCAGAAAACACATTTGTAAGACTCTTCAAATACGAGAGAGCGTGTCATTCCTCTGCACCTGATATTTCATCTCTGGAGCCAATTCACAGAGCTCCAGGACAATGGCTTTTGGAAATTTCAAGCATCTCATTTGCCAGTCATCATTATGGGCCATAAAATCAACACAATTTCTTTGCTGGTATCCCACCTTAGTCTTGCATTGGCAATAAGCTCCAACACTATCAAATCAATCAATGTGCATCATTATGCAAGAGCATTATGCACATATATTGAGAACTATTTAAGTTGAATTTATCACACTTGAATAATTCATCACTGTAAAATGGTCATTATTATTGGTGTACATTACTCAAAAGATTTCAATGGCTAATTAATTCATATTTTTCGGTCATGTTAGTGGGGTATATCAGAGACTGCATATTTCTACCACACTAAAAAGAGAACAGAATACTAAACAGGCCTTTATATTATTTGTGAACTTTGTGACTGCTTACACAATCGGAAAATGAATAATATACTGAAAGCCAAAAAAGGCGAAAATACAATACATTAAGATGTTGCATACAAAGTCAATGGAATAAATGTAATGAACAAAAGCAGATGCTGACTCACTCTAGGAAATGCTCAATAAGCTGTCTGGGAATGCAACTCATTTGTCTGATCCCTGATCAGCGCCAGATGTATAAAGAGAAGTGGGTACAATATTGAAAGTGGGGCCCTGTTTGGCTTGGCGCTAAGGTACATAAGCCAAAAAGTACGACCTCTAATGTATAAAATTATGCGCATCTTAGGCATTGTTAGGCCAATAGAGCGAGCACACTAGAGACTTTTGCTAGCCGAGCTGCTGATGTTTGCTTGCTAAGGGGCTAACTTACCTCGCTAACTTAAATGGGAATGAGAAAACGACTGTATCGTGCAGGTTTTCAAGACTTTTGAAAATGACATAAGACCAAATGAATCAAATCTAGATAGTAACACAAGTTATTTAGTGAGGGTTGAGACACTAAACCAAAGTATCCACTGATTTATAGACGTCTCTTTTACTCACCTCGTCCCAACCCTCACCTGTGGTCATGAGCTATGGGAAATGACCGAAAGAATGAGGTAATGGAAATAAGTGGCCAAAATGTGTTTCCTCAAGAGGGTGGCTGGGCTAAGCCTTAGAGATAGGGTAAGGAGCTCAGACATCCAGAGGGAGCTTGGAGTAGAGCCGCTGCTCCTTCACATCGAAAGGGGTCAGCTGAGGTGGTTCGGGCATCTGATCAGGATGCCTCCTGGGTGCTTCCCATTAGAGGTGCCACGTCCCATTGGTAGGAGGCTCAGGGGCAGACCTAGAACATGCTGGAGGATTACATATCTCATCTGGCCTGGGAGTGCTAGATCTTTCACAATGTGTGTCCACAGTAAAATTCTTCTTGGGCCCAATGGCGTCACATGATGGACCCGGAAGTTGTAATTGCACAGTTTGACCACTATGCCAGAATGGCTTCAAAGCCCAGTGCTGTTCCTTGGGGCTTGCAGTTTATGGATAGCATAAGCAGGTTAGTCATGCTATCATTCTTCCTCTGGCACTTTTTTGAAATTTACCAAACAGCTTCAGGTGCATTAGCACCACCCTGTGGCCTGGAGTAGGGCCAACCCATATTTGCATCTAAGGTGGGGAAAGCGAGAATAATGTATTTTACCTTCTTTTTTTTTCCAGAGTATTACGCTCAAACATCAGCTACCCATTGAAGTTACATTTTTGAATGCAAATTCACATTTGCAACCAGTGATGAAGAATAAATGGCTTAGTCTTCATGGAACTCCAAGGCTGAGGATGAGTGCTACAGCCCTGGGCACACACAGTATATTACACACTTAACCAGAGAAGGAGGGCGGTAAATGTATAGTATCTATGAATTTACTGGAACCTTATAAGGCTGTGCTACTGTGGACCACATTAAGCCACCATCTTCTTGTAGAAAAAAATATATTCAGTAACATGAGTGTATATTTTTTCATTCGAAATATATGATGGGTGTATGACATTATCGTGCAAAGGTTTGACCAGTAATTTACTACAGGCAATTTTTCCTTATAGTTTGGCTTTGATCAATGTTCCTCAGCATACAGTGGTTAGATTCAAGGTCATTGTGCAGTCAGATATTCCAAAAATTAATAATCTGATTTAGCTTTTCTTCAATATGTTTAATATCCACCTGACAGAAACAGATGGTTTCTATTTCAATTTATTGACCACTCCTTTCCTGCAATGACCCATTTACACTACATGACTATCAATTACTCAAGGCTTTCCCACAGCACCTGAAAATTTCCTCAAGATACCCTGGTAAATTTTGAATTCAGTGTGAACTTGGGTTGAAAAACAGGCCACTTTGAAAATTGAAATATTTGCAAAACTGCGAATGTTGTTGTGGAGGGCTTCAAACAATTTTTCAACGATTGTCTGCATCATTATACTGTTGTCTTGGTTGAATAAATATTGTACTCTTAGACATACATATCTGTAGGTAATGGCCAGGAATTGTTCAGGCTTGCAAGATATTTTTCCCCACGTATATATTGTGTAAAAGAATGAGTCACTTCTTTTTCATTTATTTCATTTATTTATTCCTTTTGACCCCTCCCCGGGGTATAAGGGGCAGACAATAAAAAATAACATTAACAAATCAGGACAGGCGGCAGCCAATGCACAGCAAAATAAATAAAACAGAATTTGTGTACATACATACAAATCAAAGCAAATCAAGAGAAACTATTCAAGATTTTCTTTAAAAGTTTCAACAAATTTGACAAGACCTTTACTTTTCGAGATGACATTAACTTTTGAAACTTGTAAGTATTTGGATTTGCTCTATAGAACTGTCCAACCAACTCTCTTCTCTCTTTATCAAAAAAAGAACACACAAGTACATAATGATATTCGTCTCCTCAATTTCCAGTCAAACAAAGAGTACATTTCCGGGGGATATTTTCACAATCATACCTGCGCTCAGAGAGGTAACTTATGATTTCCACACCGAAACTTAGACAAACAAACTCTTTCGGCAGGTCTTAACATAATCAGATAAGGTTCAAAAGTGAAATCAGTTTTAAACAATTTATAACTATCACATAAAGGGTTACTTTGTAATTTCTCATGCCATCTCTGTAGTTCCATATCAGATAATCTACGTTCAATCATTAATTTTAAATATTTAGGGTTCATCCGTCCAGCGTCATGCCATAAGTACGATAAACCACAATCATCAAGAATATTTTTAACTTTGGAAATCCATTTACACTGAAAAATATTGTCATCATACAAAGTCTTGAAAACAATAAACACAGTCAAAGAGAGATGCTCTATTGGCCTAACAATGCCTAAGATCATTAACAATACAGTTACCCTGAGACAACTGCATGTCTGTGACAGACCAAAGATACCACCTGCAAACTTATAATCAGCTGATTAGTGACAGGAGTGTCTTATAGCCCCCTCACTGTGACCATACCATTGATTTCCACTGCTATACAGATGACATGCAGCTGTGCATTAATCCATACCACCCAAAGACGTTAGCGCCCCGAGCGGTTCACTGCATTGATTACATCAACATGTGAATGCCACAAAAGTCCTGTGAGCTGCACAGAGGTAGGAAGACACTAATTATTTCTATAGCTGCAAGGTCCAGAAGGAAAAGCTCTCCGTCAACAAAAGCTTGGAGCCTTGGAGTAGATTCTATAAAGGCTTGATGTTTACAAAAAAGAGATAACATCAGTTTTATTAAATGTAGACCATTTTCCCTACAAGCAGACACAACATGACTGCATGCCTTCATCACCAGTAGACTTAATTACTGAACGATAACTGCAGTTTATCCAAAAAAGCATTACCATGATTGTATACTCACCAACACCAGAATAAGGGCATAAAGTACTCTCATTCTACAATTGCTTCACTGGCTCATACTTTGGCTGCACTGTGGTTTCCCAAAGTAGATCACAGCCAATGTGAGAGTAATCACTGGGCATGTGAGCTGAGCATTACAATCTAACGGCAGACACAGCTCTTTTTCTGTGCTCCACCATATTTACACCAGCTCACAGACAACAGGTCAGCTGATGACAGATGTGTTTAGGGTAAATACTGTTAATTGTGGTTTACTCAACATTGATTAATTTGCGTTCACAAAGATGTGTATGTGACTCATATCAAATGGAAATCAAAAGTTCTTAGTCTACTAATATTGTTCTTAATATAAAAGAGGAAGCCAGTGGGTGTTTTAGAGAGTTCCCAGTGGGAGTGAGACAGAGCGGGAAAGAGAAACACACATTTTAGTAACAAACATGAAGCCTCCAAACCCTCGAAAAAATTGATGAAACAACATGAGATGTGGCTGTGGAAAATCAGGCTGCTTGAAGTTGTAATACTTCTGAAAAACTAGCTGTGGACTTTGGAACTGCGTGGTTGTTATCTTGCTGAGGAGCAGCGTTTGATGTCAATGTTCTTCACTTCTGCAACAGCCTGCAAGTGGACCTGAGGGCATCACAGCCTCTACAGTTTCAAACAAAACCATTAGACGGGTCTTTTCAGTTGAGGTATATTGAAAAGGATGAAAATCAATCAGACTAACTCTAAGTACTGTAGTCGGCTATTTCTGTTAGGGTTTTCCTCATCTTGCTTTTGATTGGTTTCCTTTTTAATTTAATTAAGAAATAGGATTCTACCATCAGTCTGTAATTATTTTGCACATGTCCGTGTTTTACGGTACAGCAATTTAGCCTGGAGGGTGCTATGGCCATAAATGTTGATGTGATTACATGCAGTAAAAAAAAAAAAACCTGAAATAGTTGGAGTACTGAAGTAAAAGGTTGTGAGAGGTGCAAATTTTAAAGCAAGAGATTTTTGCATGACTAACTCTTGGCATGCTAAACAGGGTCAGTCAGTGCATCCTACTATCACAGTTTCCACGGGAACACAGACACAGAGCGCTGCAGCAGCCGACGCCGCCTCCAGTGATCGCCCACACAGAACAAAGCCCGGCCATTACTACAGTGTTTTGTGTATATGTGTGCATATGTGCATAGAGAAGCAGAGAGACAGAGACAGAGCAACTAGCTGTCCATGTTTATATGGCTGGTTACCCGTATATGCAGCTGTGCACTTGCTTTGCTGCATTGCTGGTAAGTTCAAACATGGTGAACACACCCTCAGGAAGTAACTTTCCTTAAAGGGAAGGGAAGCTCTATGATGGAGAGTGGAGTTTTTTTTAGATCCTGCGTGCTCAGAGTTTGAGCACTCCTGGAGAGCAGGAGGATGACAGTGGCTGCACTGTGACTCTGCTCTACTCCATTATCCGCTAACAGACGTGTCCTGGTTATAGGACAGAAGCTGCTGTCAGACATATCAATTGCCTGCACTGGCCGCAACGTCTTAAGCTACTAAAATGTTGTTGTGTAGACCTCAGCTTTGCCTGCTCTGCTGTTTGGTTGCGCACAAACATCTTAGTCTTCCAACTATGCACTGCTGAACTAAGACAACACTGTGGTTGAAATTACACCCATTACCCTCTGGCGTATAATGTGGGGTTTTCAGTGGGACAATCAAGCCACCCAAGAGGTTTGCTCTGCCCTCACTTTGCCTCTCAGTCATCTCAGGGCCACACAGTACTTTTCAATTTCCCTTTGATTTAATCTAACCTAAAATATCTAACATTCTTTATCTTAGGGGGGAATCAAACATGGTGTAGTGATTTCTTTGTGTTCAATTTGATGGTCTCTTTATTGCATTTTGAAGTGACACATACAGTGTATCAGGGCTGCCCCTTAATAGTCCACCAAACGTTAGTCAATCAAAAAGGCCATTAGTTGGCAAGATTTCATTGGTTACTTAGCAGACAAAAAACAAAAAAACAAATGTGAAACTCCATTAGGAGCTGCACCTTGTCAAAATAACTTAAAACCTATATGACTGGACCATTCAGGAATTTGATTTGAAAGGACAGACATAGGAAGTGGCCATGTTCAGCGGCCAGACGGCAGTCACTGTAATTTTCAGGGCTGGTACCTGACATTATTACATGGACTAGTTAATAACATGTCGGGCAGGAAATCCAAAGTGTGGGATCATTTTGAGAAGGTGAAGGACGAACCCAAGGTGATATGTAAACTCATTTGTCGACTACAAACATGACGTATCATCTGAAACATGTAAGTAGCTACATGCCCATTAGCCACTTAGCACAATCATTAGTGCTTTGCCGACAGCGTCATTAACAGGCGGCTCGCTCAGTGTGTGACGTGCACTTGTAGATAAAATATAGGCCTATATTAATGAAGGTTCATTAGTACGGTTTTGTATTTCTCTGTAATGTAGCACAGTGTTAACAGTGTTACTGATACTATTCTTTCTCACACCTTCAACTCAAATCATTGTGTTGCCCCGCCCAAAATTTATAATTTAATAATTAAATTAGTATCGTAAACATGCTGGCAACTAGTCAACTAATGGCCCTAAATGAGAACTATTGGTCGACTAGGAAAATTCTTCAAGGGACCCTTGGTCAAATGGTGCTGCTCATCCTCTGTAGTGTAAAGACAACAAAACATATTTTGTTTAATGCACTATTCCTTTATGTTAATTTGGTATTGCATATACCAATGCAGCCATGGAATAGTAGATTTTTCTTTGCATATTGATGGTTTGGTCCCAGTGGTTTGAGGGCCCTGACACACTGAGCCAGCACTTGGCTGTTGGTCATTGCAGGACCGTCAGAGTGCATTTGTTGCCCTAGCCCTAGCTTTTTTTCTGGACAGTTCAGCATTTTGAGTCCACGTTGGATCCAGCTGAGCCTGTTAGTGGATGAAATCACTCTGATTGGCAGTTCAGCTCAGTGCACGTAAAGAGAAAGGAAAGTGAGAAAAGCAATGTCAGGTAAGATTTTTTTTTTGGCCATTGAGCTCTAGCAGAAATGATTTGTAATTGATTGTGTTACTGTTTGCTGCAGGCAGCAAAGATCCTTTGTTCGTTCAACATCATGTTGTGTTATTTATGTGCTGACTGGCTAACTAACATTTTGAATCCATCCTGTCGGTCTTCTGTTTTCCCTCCTCTCATGCAGTTGCAGAACATACATGGTATTTGGTAAGGGTGGGAATCACCAGAGGCTCTACGATACGATATTATCACGATACCTAAGTCATGATACTATATTAGTGCAATTTTAAATGTGTTGGGATATGCTGAGTATCGCGATAAATTATATTGTGATTTATTATAATTATTATCTTTTATAAGATAAAGTTTTCAGTCTGTTCATCTCACTTTTTTTTTGCAGCAAAATGTATCCAGTGGACAGGAAAAAAAAAATTATATAATTCAGTTCCATTTGTATTTGTAATATCAATCATTTATATAAAACAAAAATTGATACATGGCACTGTGTAACAATACAATATTGCCACACAAACATATTATGATACTATGCTGTGTCGATTTTTAACCCCCACCCCTAGTATTTGGCAATTAGTTGTAGTCTTTGGGGTGTGTTCAAGTGCAACTTCTTTGCCAAGAAATACATGATGTGAGGCAACACAACAGTCAACCTTTGTGCACACCTGTTCTTTGATATCAGTTCAGTGTATCTGGGCCTCAAGATTAATGACATAACCCACTCAAGATGTTAGCACACAATCAAGTGGACATCTTGCATCCTGGGATTTTATCTTCTTGAGTAGAACAAATTACATATTTCATTTATTCTTAGTGGATAAATTTATTTCTGATTTACTGCAATTCTCATCAGATGTGAAAGCAAAATGATTCTGATCTCAGGATTGCAATGTCATAGAGATATATTAAATTTATTTTGAATAAAGATTTTTCTTAATGTCAGTCCGCTGTGTGGCTAAAGGATTGCTTGAGCTTATGATAATTCCAGCTCCACGAGAGCGCTTCAGATTCAATCATAACAACATTATTACAGTCTGATTTAATATGGTTTGGGAAAAAAACTTCTCAAATACACTTTATGCTTTTTATTACTAAAAATTCTCTTTTGCAGTTCACCTCTTACTGATGGTGATGGCTGCCCCCCTGATAAGACTTGCTCTGTGATTTAAAAAACAAAACAAAACAAAAAACACGTTTTATATCTTCAGGTATTAACTGGCTCGGCGGACTCGCTCACTCACCCCTGTGGAGCACTGAGCACTGAAATTTGCATGTACTAGCTCAAACACAATGAACCCAATAACCCCACAGTACAGGCTGTATAAATAGCCATCATACCATAATCTGACATCAACTTTCCTCAAGTGACTTAAAGAGCAAAATGGCAAAAGGGGGTCATTACCTGCTCCGAATGAAGCCTCGTCACCTCCTCTTAGATGTGATGCCACCCATCTTATACGAGTCTTACCGCAGTGGTGGACCCCTCACTGCCAGGCAGTGGCGCTTGCTGTTGGCATCCAGCTTCCAAATTCCACTCCAGATTGCATCCTTCTCACGTCTTATCTGATGATATAGGACGTTGAGCAGTATGGGGCTCCCCATCTCTTATAGTGGTGACCATTTCAAGAAGGTCTTGGTCCAGTTGTTTTGGGGCACACCCAAGTGCGATGGCTGTTTTCACACCTGCCCAAACAAATCACACTTAGGGGGCAAACAAACTTGATTGATTGAACTGAACCAAACAGGGCATGTGTGAAACTACCCTTAGGGCTATGCTCTTTCATTCACTGGTTCATAATACAGTGTGTAACTTTTGGCATATAGTACATGCTACTAGTGTTATCTTTTCCCTCATGATGGAGAAAACACTTTTCTTTGGTGTCATTTTGAGCTTGTCTGCCATGATGCAGTATCTGAAGGAAAAGGGCAGTGACTGACCTCAAAAGAGGAACCATCATCTCGGGGCATCTGGCAGCTTGAAGTCCCAGGGTGACGGAAACTGTGAATAAGGGCACATCATCAAATAAATTAAACATATGAAAATGTCTCTTTCTCTCTCGTTTTTTTTAGGTTTTGGCTTGTACGTTTAAGAATTTGGAGCTTGTCTCGGTGTGAAAATCTTACCAGAAAACTTGTGAAGCATTTTTGGTCTCCCGTGAGTTTTATGCTCTCGGTCCACACAAGCTTCCTTTTTTCCCCTACTGTTGGTGATTTTCATTCTAATTATATCTTTGGGGCTAAACTTTCATATTTGTACCTGCTCCTTGCTGCCTATAAAGTTAATTTCATCACTCTTGAACATTTTGGACAGTCTCAACAGATTAGACAGGATGTCTGACCATATAGGTTAAGGGCTGCCAGGAATACAGCTGCTCAGAAAACTGCGCAACCTCTTCTCCGCCTCTGCTGCCAGTACTTGCAAGATAGTCTGCCATTGCTAAAAGACTTACTTCATCCTTTGTGTCTAAAAAAGTGCATTCTGACTCAAGGGCAGCAGTTTGAGTAGAACTAGGAGACGCAGTCAGGCAGCTTTTGGCAGTGATCTTTAAATATTTTCATATGCGACCCCTGAATATGTTCTAATTCACCGCAAGTGCTACAGCCTGAAACTCTGTGACCTGCCTTAAACTGATGTCATCATCTCCAGCATACTTAACTACAGATACTTTTACAGCCTCTGGAATTTGCTTTATATACTGTATATACTCTCTAAATAATCTCTAACTACAAGACAGAAAAGTTATACGTTGTACGTTCTTATTTTTCTTTAACATGTATTTAATGGAGCATGAGATGGATTGGCGGTTTGGTGAGGCTTCTGCAATGATGACTGTTGTAGTGAAGAGGGAGCTGAGCCAGAAGGCGAAGCTTTCGATTTACTTGTCCATCTACGTCCAAACCCTCATCTATGGTCATGAGCTCTGGGTAGTTACAGAAAGAATGACATTACAGATACAAGCAGCCAAAATGAGTTTCCTTTGTGGGGTGGCTGGGCTCAGCCTTAGAGATAGAATACGGAGCACAGACATCCGGAGGGAGCTCGGAGTAGAGCCGCTGCTCCTTCGCATCAAATGGGCTCAGTTGAAGTGGTTCGGGGATCTGATCAGGATGCCTCCTGGGCGCCTCCCATTATAGGTGTTCTGGGCACATTCCACTGGTAGGACGCCCTGGGTCAGACTGTGAACCAGCTAGAGGGATTACATATCTCACCTGGCCTGGTAATGCCTTGGGGTCTCCCAAGAGGAGCTGGAAAGCGTTGCTGGGGAGAGGGACGTCTGGGGTGCTTTGCTTGGCCTGCTGCCCCCGCAACCTGGCCCCGGATAAGCAGATGAAAATGGATGGATGGATGTTTTTAAACTGATTTTATGCTCTCAGCTGAAGTCACATCCTATCTTGACTATCTGAGCAGTGTTTGCCTGAATACAGTGCTTGAATGCACAAGTCTATCCATGATGTAAACAGAGGAAATGACTAACTATTCCTCAACCTGTTCTCTCAGTGACACACTTTTTCTTCACAGATTTCTATATAAACTCAAATATTATACACATAAGAAAAACACCAGCGTACCAAACACCGCACTGGCATTAAGCACCCATTAATTTACCCGAGCCTCAGGAGCAGAATAAATAAGAAAATGAGGAGTTTAATGGTGCATTAGTGAGGAGCCAGTGGAACAGGCCCTGGGCTGTGTTTTGAATAGGCAACTATTATGAAAACCAACCTGTCACACACTTGAAAGAGCAGACCAGTTGGCATTATACATTGTAATGCAATGTTTCCTCAAGGAGTAGACTGCATGCTTTAGCTTGTTTATGACCGGATGACACAAATGCCCCACAAACATGAAGGGGTTGGATGAACTCACCCTTTTGGTAAAAATAGTTATGCAAAAGAGAACTTTTAAATGAGTTTAACAAGTACAGCTATTGTGCATCTTGTTGATGTTATGTACGGGTCAGGACAGTATGACAGTATACTAAATTGGCCCCACATCATAGATGAATTATGATACTGCTGAAATATACTCAGGATTACACAACAAGCACATTTATTTATTTATATTTTTCAGTGTGAGGTGACAGCGTGTTTTGCAGTGTTTTCAATTAGTGGCCGCCGGGTTAATACATCTGGTTACGGATGTATTTCCAAACAGGTTCATTTTAACATTTTTTTGCGTGCAGGATATTCTCCTCACTTCAGTTATCATATTGATGTTAACAGCTTTGTATTCCCACATCACACAGACCTTTTTTTATATGTATACTTGGTTTGACTGATGCTGCCAGCGCAGCAACTTTACCCCTGATGGATACATCTAATCAAAGCCTCCTGTTGTGAAAACCAAAGCAAAACTTAATTTGCTTCATCCTCTCTTCTCTCTTTCACTCACTGACTCCCTCACAAATACAGAAAATGAAGAACATATTTGGTAGTTGTTTGCTGCTGTATTAATGTTCTGAATGCCGTATGCAGCATCTTTGATATAAAAATATTGATTGCTGATGCTGTAAGATCAAAATCAAAATACTTCTACCAATGGATCTACACACACTGGCTACTTAATTAGGTACACTTGTTCAACTGCTCAGTAACGCAAAAAGCTAATCAGCCAATCATGTGGCAGCAACTCAATGCATTTAGGCATGTAGACATGGTCAAGACAACCTGCTGAAGTTCAAAGTGAGCATCAGAATGGGGAAGAAATGTGATTTAAGTGACTTTGAACATGGCATGGTTGTTGGAGCCAAACAGGCAGGAATTAGTACTGGTATTTCAGAAACTTCTGATCTACTGGGATTTTCATGCACAACCATCTCTAGGGTTTACAGAGGATGGTCCAAAAAAAGAGAAAATATCCAGTGAGCAGCAGTTCTGTGGGTGAAAATGCCTTGTTGATGCCAGAGGTCAGAGGAGAATGGCCAGACTGGTTCAAGATGATAGAAAGGCAAAACATCCTGACAACCAAGGTCTGCAGAAGAACATCTCTGAACAAACAACGCGTCGAACCTTGAAGCAGATGGGCTACAGCAGCAGAAGACCACACCAGGTGCCACTCCTGTCAGCTAACAACAGGAAACTGAGGCTACAGTTCACACTGGCTCACCAAAACTGGACAATAAAAAAAACGTTGCCTGGTCTGATGAGTCTCGACTTCTGCTGTGATATTCAGATGGTAGGGTCAGAATTTGGCGTAAACAACATGAAAGCATGGATCCATCCTGCCTTGTATCAACGGTTCAGGCTGGTGTTGGTGGTGTAATGGTGTGGGGGATATTTTCTTGGCACACTTTGGGCCCCTTAGTACCAACTGAGCATGGTTTAAACACCACAGCCTACCTGAGTATTGTTGCTGACCGTGTCCATCCCTTTTGACCACAGTGTACCATCTTCTGATGGCTACTTCCAGCAGGATAACGCACCATGTCACAAAGCTCAAATCATCTCAAACTGGTTTCTTGAACGTGACAATGAGTTCACTGTACTGCAGCAACTGTGTGATGCTATCATGCCAACATGGACCAAAATCTCTGAGGAATGTTTCCAGCACCTTGTAGAATTTATGCGATGAAGAATAAAGGCAGTTCTGAAGGCAGGAGGGGGTCCAACCTGGTACTAGCAAGTTGTACCTAATAAAGTGTCAGGTGAGTATACAGCATCATTTTATATCTCATCCTTTGTACTTCTTACTTGAGCAACTGTCTTCATTAGCATCACCTTAAGCCTGACCAATTTTATGTGGGAACGACACGTTGGCTTGGCTTGAAGAGAAAAATAAATGAAGGAGACTGCAGCCTGCAGAGTATGAGGTAAACAGATTGTAAGTTAAGATCATATGCAGCATGAAACCTCAGCTGAATCTGCTTTATGTGAACACTGATGTAAGAAAAAGTCATCCGTTTTTAAAATCTATTGGTTCAAGCTTTAATGTTGGTTTATTAACCCTCACGTTCATTAATCATTTCTCTGACTGTTGAGCATCTTACAATCCATTGATCAATCCACAGCTTCAGCCATTACTTTTCTTTTACTTGCTACTGATTGGCCCAAAGGGGATATCATCACTCCTGGGGCCAGATGTTTACTGTTGGCTTGCACGTTGTGATATGACTTGATCACATGATGATCACTATCTTATGTCATTTGGCTAATTACCTAGTGGAACGATAGCTCATGTATGCTAATGATGGAGAATTAATTAAAAATTGCAATCATCTTGTTTGTCTTGTGCTGGAATCTGCTCAGGATAAGATCCCAATCACATGGTGTTTTACTAATACAGTGTTAATAGCACTCCATAAGCTAACACAATAGTGTAATGATTGGATTTTGAAAATGACATCACTCATGGGGTCGTTAAGTGTACTTTGAGTGCTTGAGTAAGATATGTAGATTGATTAAAGGTTTCAGATACAAAATGCTAGTACTCTATTTTGTTACTATTATGGTGCACAGTATTGTATTTTACTAGTTGTTTCAACTAAAATAAGGATTGAATACCTATACTTACATTTTCCAACTATTACAATGGTCAAAAACGTTGAGACTATATGAAGAGTATGTCCTCAAAATGTATGGCGGGCCTACATGTAAACAGCTGTTGTGCTTTATTTCTGCTTGTCAACATAAGTACAGTAACTGCCCTTCAAATATCCGTGAGCATTGACTGGAAAACGTGCAACTGCAGCTACCAAACAATCAGCAAAGTGTTGTTCGAGAATGCCTTGATGAATCTTACTCCACGGACATTTGCAGTTTGTAAAGCTAAAAGCAAGTGTGAGGGATCTAAAGCGGGATTTATACTTCTGCGTTGAATTGGCGCTGTACCTACGGAGTAAGCTCGGAGTGGACGGATACGCCGTATCCTGACATGCACCTCCCCAAAATCTATGCTTCACAATGACTCAGACCTCCTGTTTATTTTTGTAAGCTGAAACCATTTCTCTCGGTGGAAACAAATTCCACAGAGAAGAAACAATAAATTGTGAAGACAATAAAGCCTCCACAAAACAGCACTTTAAGTCTTGTGTGTGATTCATCCTGGCTTCATCTGAGTACAGAAAATCTCTGCTTGTCGCTAGGCTAATTTAGACAATGTAAAATGCCTTAGGCTTGTGCTCATAACATTAGCATGTTGTATTTGTTCGGAAAATGTGTTTAGTAGAAGACTGTTGTTTTGTTGATAAACCTTGTGAGTTGTAATGAAGCCAAATTTTGTAACATTACCCTTGCTAAATATTGCTGTTGTCCCTGGCTTCATGTGAATAGAGGGAAAAGTCTGCTAGCTGCCAGGCTAATTTATACGATGTAAAATGCCACAGGCTTGTGCTCATAACATTAGCATGTTGTATTTGTGGGGAAAATTTGTCCAGAAAAAGAATGTCTGTGAATGATCGGAGTTACAGTGAAACCCATTTGTGTACTTGTGTTTGAAACTGTAGCTGTTAGGCCATGTTTATTGTGTGTTTTGGGTGTGTTTTGAATCAACTAAACTCAGCCCTTTACAGAAATTCCACTGCCAACTAGTGTTTTGGAGGCGTAACTGCAGAGTGACACAGACACACCACCACACAAGTATAAATGCTCACAACGGCGAAGGCCACTGCATAGAGCTGACACACAAGTATAAATCCTGTTTAAGTTATATAACACAGAAAACCAACATGTTTGTGTTAATTCAGACACATTTTCTCTGTGCCATTTTTAAGGGTCAAATTAAGAAAAAATAATGTTCTATGGACAGAGCACAAGGTTCCAATGCTCACAGTATGATACCAAGTACTATCATTTTCACTTCAATCATTTTCACTTATTGGTTAATAAGTTAAGTACAGCACAAAATACTGCAGTAAATGTACTGTATGTATCAGTGATGTGCTTTACACATTGTCTTTTATACTCAGCCCTGTAAGATCCTGCATGCTTATGAATGTCAGTACATCCCTGCAGCAATGGTACAAAGACTAATGCCTGTAATTTTCTTCCACTTTCTGTGCTAATTCTGGTTTTATGCAACACTTTAGAGTGTACTGCTGTATCTATGTAAAGAAAGCATAATAATTGCGTCATCATCACAAATCTACATTTTCATATAAATACTGTTGTAAAGCACTGCAGCCTTGAATTAAAGTTAGTTAATTTCAATTGTTTATGGAAACAATGAGACATTATTCAATATAATCAAATCTGATGGTATAGTTAATTGAAATTTTAAAAAAAATTACAGGTTTAAAAGACTTAGCATTTTGAAAAATATTGGCATTACATATTATTAGTAGTTTAATTATGAAGGAGAAAAGACAAACTACTGTATACTACAGCTTTGTACCTTGCTGTTTTATCTCCATGAGTCTTCTAGTGGCACAGGATGAAAGCAAGAAATCAGACAATACAGAAAAACAACAATAGTTTATTTTAACCATATTTTGTGTATGAACTACAAACTCTGGTCTCTATAATCGATCTCCATATCTTTTAAAGGTCATGAAAGAATGCTTACATGAAAATCAATCTCTTATTCTTTTACAGCATGTTTCTCTTTTTCACTTTTAGAACAGGTTGTTGGCACATGTAAAATCAAAATTTAAAAAATTTTGTTTTTGTTTAGTTTTATTCTCAAAATGTATTTTTATATAAATCTACCACTAGAACAGCATTCCCTCTCAGAAAGAAAAAAAAAAGAACAAAAAAGTGGAAAACAAAAAATAAAAAGAATATTGACCAAAAAATATTTAGATATCTTACATACATGAGACAGCTCGACTAAAATGCAACAAATTTACCATTTAAATTTTCAGACAATTTACCTCCAACTAAAGGCAAAAAAGGGAGGATGGTTACACTCTCTTACATAAACTGAGCAGAACTGTGATCCACATCCCACCACTAGGAACTCAAACACAGACTAAATGACACACACCCATGTCATCCTATGGTTTACAAATGTGCCAAACTCCACAGAAGTGCAATTATGAGATAAACAGTGTCAGGGGGTGACGAAAAAGAAAGCATGTATGGGGTGATCAATTATCTGATTCTGTCTGGACTAAAATTATCTGGGGACCTCCTGTTATTTAAGATCTACCCACCCCCATCTGAGTGTTTTGTGCAGCACATTGAAAGTGAATAAATCAATTAATTCAACAAATCTCCACAATCATCTTGATCATCAAATTATCCTGAAACATCCAGTAGGTCTCCGTACCAATAACCTCCTACATTTGTACTCCATTAATAATTCCCACTACAGCTTCTATAATCCGTACCCTGACAGAGGGAGAAAACTGTGGGGATAAAAACTAAATAACATGACGCTGTTTCACACCAGACTTATTAATCAAACGATCTCTGTATTAGGTGAATTACGGAAGGTAATATGAGTTTTTGCTTAACAGATAATAGACATAGATTATTAACATACACAATCTATGCAATTATTGTATTACAAATCATAAGAGGACCCCAGGTAATATTAGTCTCATGGGAAAGGGGCTTTGGATCATTATCTTGTTGTTTAATTTAATTCTCTTTTTCATATCTTAGTCATGAGATACTGAGATGGCTACTGTATCTTATTCATTCTCCCGACCTGAAAATTGCTGACGCATTGAACTATGGGAAGTAGCTTACTTGTCTTTTCTGTCTTTTTAATTGGTAAGCACTCACTCCATGTCGGCTTTAAGTGGCTGTAAAAGGTTTATAATCATGTGATTTTGTTTATTTGTCTTTATTCTCCGATGTGGGATGGTGAACTCTTGTCAAACTCTTATCCAGCTGTTCATACTTTGTTTTAGGAAGTTCACAGTAAGGCTTGCTAGTATAATTTGGAGTGGTTTTGACCAGTAGGAGGACAGGAAGTGGACGCTGATGTGTTGTGTTGCAGCCAAATGGTGAAATGTGCCTGTTTAAAAATAAACTGAGCATACAGATGGACAGCAGAGTTGATAATTATGCAGCGGGAGTAATTTGAGAAGTTTAAGTGGATGTGTTAAAACTCTATTTTTGCTGTGAAAACCATTTACGCCTCCATTTGAATCTACTGTAACCACCATTAATCTAAGCCTTTAATAGGAGATGAGTGTTTTAAACTTGCAAGATGCTGTGAATTTTGGGTGGAGTGCCACTTCCAGCTTTAAGGTTACTCCACAGAAAGTACATACCACTACCTGTAACAGCAGTTTTTCTTTAAGAGGAATTCTTCTCTCTGTATTTACTTACTGCAACACATCGGTATAATGAAAACACAAACTGACTTAAGTTTGACATTGGCCTAACCCTTCTTTTTATTTTACTGTCAGTGGAGCAAAAACTGCCCTTACTTCCTAAAATTAAACCCTGGGCATCTCCCTAAGCACTGGACCTGACAAATGTCGGCCTAACATCTGCATTTATGGTGCCTGCCGCCATTTTTCACGGTGGGGACTTTGAAATGGTTTCCAGGGTATGGACGCCTGCAGTGCTGTGTTCATCCAAAGCCCATGGGCACATCAATTAAAATGGAAATTGTGTTGACGCAAAGGGAGAGGGAGAGAGGCAGGTGCAGCCCAAACATCTGGTTGATGCCCGATCCCACACATTCACCCCTAAAGCCTCTCACAGCATAAGCCCCGCCGCTCAGGGCCAAGTCCTGTGGTTGGCAGGGGCAGGGTGTGAATCTGGGGCTGCCAGGCACTGCCCATGTGGAAATGTGGCACGCAGATGACAGGCAATGTGCTCAGACAGCTGTATAAAGGTTTAAGCTCTTTCCTCAGCTCATCAGTCTGCTTCTGACAGCACTCAGTCCTGCAGTACTGCAGATGCTGTAAAGGGTCCCAGCATGAAAAACGGGGGGCTTCAAAGCAATCGTCTTCATATGCCACTGTACAAAGCAGCGTAAGGTAAAGATGAGGCCATGATACATTGGAAATATTTGGAGGCAGTGGACGTTTGCCAGAGTTGTAGATCATCTACATTCTTCACAAGACTTGCCTATTTTTCAGTCACAATTATGCAGATTCTAAAGTACCCATTAATGCTGCTCCTGATTGTGACCCTCAGAATCTAAATTGGTCTTAATGCAATTTATGGAATGTTCTCATAATAATCAGGCGACGTCTCAGAGAATCTGGGAACTTGAGTCAAAACAAGTGGAGATTAGGGATCAAATTTTGCATTTACATTAGGAACACAAAGACAAATGTAAGTTTCTTTCATAGTTAATCAGTAGAATTTAATTTAACTAAAATGCACTTCTAAAAGTGAGGCTCAACTTTTACAACAGCAGGACATATTCCCCTCACTTAAGATCCTCAGTCTATTGATGACAGAGCAGAGAGTGGCTAATATGTATGTGACAGATATAATTAAACAGTGAATTATGATCAAATTTCGTCACTGACAGTTCTGTCACTCACTGTAAAATAATGAACAAGTGTTCAATTCATCTCAGTTACAGATGGTCACAAAAGATTTCATCACTTAATCCACAGCTGGAGAAAATCACTAATGTGCTCTAGATTCCTTTGATACATGGGAGAAACGAGGTTACTATCTCATCTGATCCAAACACTGCAGTTTACCAAAAAAAGAACAATAATTTGCTTCAGGAGTTTTTCTTCAACAGATGTCTTCAAACAGAGTTTGAAAGCATATTAGTAAACCAATCCCGTGAAATGAGAGGAAGGAAAAAATCAAAAACAAAACATGAATTAAGTGCTGAAAAAATAATTGCAGAATACAGTTTTTTCTTGATTTAACCACGATAGTTTTTTCTTAAATAAATAACTTCTGTTTTGTAAAGACACTTTTTGAAACAGTAGACATACCCTAATTCCCAAAGTCATTGAATAAACATCACCAGCCACTGATTTGCCAAACACACGAGTCTGTTCCTCCATGTGTGAGCCACAGTCCTCACAACCAAATGTCAGTAATGTCCTGTCAGTAATGTTTTTATGTAATTCCATCAGTTTTATAATGTCTCAGTTTGAAAAAAAGTATTAGATTTGGGTCTCTTGTACATTGTCTTTTGAGCTGGCCCGGATTAACAAAGGTTCGTGCGCTGAGCTGTGTATGGAGTTGATAGTGGAGGCATGGTTGTATGCTGTCTTATAGGTGTTATAATGGTTGAGGTGCTCGTGCTCAAGAGGAGGCAGGGTCAGGTGGCCCTCCATGCCCGGGCCTCCTGTTACACAGTCCTCGTCCACATTGATGATCTCAATGGTGCGTGTGGGCGCATGGTGGTTCTGCTGGTGGTGCTGTTTGCGCATCTTGTAGAAGATAATCAGCATGACCGCTGCCATGAGTGTGATTGCAACAAAGCAGCCAATGATGATCTTGGTCGTCTTCATTACCTCATCCAAGCCGTTGAGCGAGCCCTCCCCACCCAGCTCCGTGACGGGGATTGTGTAAGTCTTCTCTGTGGCGCGGGTGGAGACTGGGGTCCGGACTGTGGTGGTAGTTGTAGAGGTGGGTGAAACAGACTCCCACATACCAGCAGAGGGAGTGGGGCCTACCTTCTGTTGCACTGCGGTGGTGAAGCCTTCATTATGTGGCGTTTCTATGGTTTCCACTGTCACTGTGGTGAAGTAGCTGAAGCTGCTGTTCTCTGTTGAGGACACATTGAGTGTGGCAGATGCTGTTGTGTTACCTGCAGAATTACTGACCATACATGTGTACGTGCCCGTGTCCTGCATGGTAACATTGGTGAAGTTCAGAGTGCCGTCATTCAGCACGGAGATTCTGACCTTGTAAGCACCGTGTGTCATGATGGAACCATTGGGTGTAATCCAGCTTACTGAGGTCAAGGAGCTGGCTCTGCATTTCAACTCCGCAGCACTTCCCTCTGTCACATTTAGGTCTGCGGGAGGCTCCACAATAACAGGAGCATAACAGTGAAAGTAGTTCTGGTCCAGCTCGCCAATGTATCGTCCCTTGTGGTGGGTTGGTGAGCTGCAGCGCGCACAGCAGCTGGTGTTTGCTGGTACCATTTCCTTAAGCCACCAGCTTAGCCAGAGGATGTCACAGTTACAATTCCACGGGTTGTGGTGCAAGTGCACCCTCTCCAGGTGATGTAAAGGAGTGAAGAGATCATGGGGCAAGAGGGTAAGGTTGTTATGGGCTAGATTGAGCTCCACTAGTGACTGCAGGTCATCGAAAGAGTTCCTTTCTATGGTCTGGATCTGGGCATGCATCATCCATAGCTTCTGCAAATGAATGAGCCCTTTAAAAGAGCCAGGTCGGATGACAGTTAGCTGGTTCCCCGACATCTCCAGTTCATCCAGCTTCACCAGGGGAATAAGGTTGGGAATTTCCTTCAGATTGCACATTCCCAGATTTAAGTAGCGTAGATTGCTCAGCCCTTCAAAGGCCCCCTCAGATATGTAGGAGAGCCGTTTGAGCTCCCCAAGGTCCAACCGCCGTAATGAGGGCACTCTGTTGAAAGCATAGGAGGGAATGCTCTCTATGGGGTTATTCCTCAGCCAAAGCTCCTTTAGTTTGGACAAGTACTCAAATGCCCCGTTTGGGATAGTGGTGAGGCGGTTATCAAAAAGCTCCAAGGTATTGAGACTGGCCAGTCCATTGAAGGCCCCAAGCTCAATTTTGCGTATGTGGTTTTTGCTCAGCTGCAGGATCTCCAGATGTCTCAGGTGCTTGAAGCTGTCCACCTTTATGACCTGAATGAGATTTTCTTGCAGATTCAGGTAGCGCGTGTTGGTGGAGATGCCATCAGGGACATCCCGCAGGCCTCGCCGCGTGCAGATGACTTTGCTGAACTGGTTGCTACAGGAGCAGACAGAAGGGCACGTCTGAGCACGTACCAGCCCTGCCACCACCAACAGCTGGAGGGCCAGAAGCAGCACAAACAAAGGGTCGGACAAGGCCCGGTTCCACCTAGGACCTCGCATCATCTGCTGCTGCTGAGAGGAGGTCATCTTGTTTAACATTCATAATTCATTGACTGGTCTTCCACTCTTTGGAATGAGGATTTGGGCTCACTGGAATGAGAGACAGAAAAGAGAAGAGATACATTAGATAATTGATCATGTTGAGATTCTCACATCTAATAATATGCACTGAAATACTCTGAAAAACAACGAAAAAAAAGGAGCATTTGAAGTTTTTCGCCTAAAAATATCCTTCAGGTTTGTGTATCTTTGCAGCCACTAATAACAACATATACACACACCCACACACACACAAACTTGCAACCTTGATAGAGCGCCTTATATCCATCTCTGTTTCTGAGCGCTCTGTCCTCCACGCACTCTCCATCTCAGTCACATAAAATAAAATCACAATGAAGCCGCCAACTACTGTGCTGTATCTCTGCGGGAGGAGGAAGGGAGGGAACAAAAGCAGCTACGACTGCTGTGTTTTGTGATTTATATTTGAGACTCGGGAGACATAAATAATAAGGAAGCTCGCCACCCACCAGTCCTTCAATCGAGTCGAGATATCTGGAAACGTCTGATTACAACTCACAGTTCCTCAAAGGCACGTATGTGACTGGAATGTCAAACAAGCAAGCCAAAATGGAACCGGGGAATTTGTTTGTGTAACTCTTTATGTATTACACCAGAGGAAACTGTGGAAATACAAACAACATATTCTTTGATTAAGACTTACTGTGCGCAAGAGAGACGATGCTATGGCAGCTATGGAGTATGACTAAATGACAGATGTTTATTTAATTGATTCGGCGTAAGCTATCTTCCTGTTTTCGACTCGATAAAACCGATATTCCTCAAAGCTGTCATGGTTGCACAGTGAGCTATGGTTTAAAAAAGGTGCCATTCATACAGTGTAAAAGACAAGCTCAAAAACAAGACAGCAAAAAAACAATGCAACTTGAGGAAGGAAAGCTAGAAATAAAACTTTAACCTGGAAAGCAAAAACATGGAGGTGAAATTTAAACCGTAAGTTTTATAAGTGACCAGAATACATATACATAAAATGACCCTGATGCAGTAATTAAATTCATAAGGACACTCCTTATCAGTCATAAATTACTACTAAGTGAGCACCATACCATATAGTATATCTAAATTATTAAGATGGGGGCTTCTGATTGAATTAAAATCCCAGCCAATCCCTCCTTTGGCTGAGAGTGGTGTGGAGACAGCCAAGAAGAATTAGTTTCTAGAACAAATTTATAGAGGGGTTCAAGTATTAAATTTCAGAATCTAGCCCTCCTGTGGAAATACAGATCTATAACGAGATAGCTTGTTACACTACTAACATTCTAATTAGCTTCAGTGTTCAGGTATGTCACCATGGTACAAGGGCGTAGCTTTCATTTCAGCATTGGGGGACGCACATATGAAACGGGTTTTAGGGGTCCTCCACCAGGAAATTTTGAGCATCAAACACTTAATTTCCTGCATTCTAATGATTTTTTTAATGCACCTATTTGTGCTTTTTCTGCATGTATGGCGTATACGTCTTTAATTTCTCAAAATGAAAGTTTGCTGCTTCCATGTTTTTATGGGGGTCACAAGTACACACGTTCTAAACAACAACACAGTACCTATTGATGTTAATGAGGGTGAATTAAACTTTCGCAAACGTATTGTCAAAGACTAGATTATCCTCCTGAGACCCCAGCTTTTGTTTGGTATGCACTTTCAATGTCTCCAAGATATTTGGGATTATAGGACTTGATAAGTATAAAAAAACGAATCATTGTCTTTGAACAGTTAGTAGTTTTTGAGAAAAAAAAAAATGATGTCCTCATATGAGGACAGTGGGTTTATTTCAAATCGTCACAAGCGTGTATTTAAGTATAAACCAGTTTATTTCAATGCCTAAACATTTGTGCAACAACAAAACTGAAAACAAGGCAATATTTTGTAACTCTATGGCTTAGGGGTCACTGTTCGTTTCAATACCTTAACTTATGACTGTGCTAAACTAAATTGCAGAAGCCTTTAGATTTGTTCATTTTCTAGCTCTGTATGAATTTTCCTTGCTCCACACTCTAAGCTAGGAATGTCCTTTTTGTCTGTAGTAACAGTCTGTCACACCTTACTGGCTTATATAAAATGCTGCAATAATACAATATCCTCCTGAGACCCAAACTTTTGTTTGTAATGCATTTTAAATTTCTCCTTCTCCTAATTTCTCCTTCTTCTAGCTATTTGGGATCAGTAGGACCTGACAAGTATGAAAAAATTAAACATTGTCAATGATAATAAGTCCCAATGTCCTCAAACTTGACGACAATGAAGTCTGAATGTCTTCAACGAGTACTTTCTAATTAACAGTGTCTTAGCTTGTTACTGTTGCTAAAATTGGTTAAATTTGTTGCCATAGCAGACTACAAACATTATTTATCATAAATAAACAAGTTTCATCAATAAAATGTGATCAGGTTTTGGACCTTGTCCACTTTTGTGTCGGGATTGGCTGCAGACTTATTTGGCAGAGATGGGTGCCATCTTGTTTTTACATGGATCAGTGTATTGAAGTGTCCACAAACAAGGACACCAAGTCTAAGTTAAGCACAATGAAGTATATAGTTAGGTAAACCCAAAATGTGATGTCTTCATATGAGGACACAGGATCTAAGGAGGATAATAAAGTCCCAATGTCCTCAAATGAGTACTTTTTAATTAACAGCATCTTAGCTTGTTACTTTTGCTAAAATTGGTCAAATTTGGATGCAATATTAAACTGCACATATTATTAAGCACAAATAAACAAGTTTCAAGCGTAACATTCTGTCAGGTTTTGCGCATTGCCCACTTTTATGTTGAGATTGGCTGTAGACTAAATTAAGGAGAATGAAGTGTGTGTTACAGCAAATCCCAAAATGTAATGTCCTCATATGAGTAATTACAGTGAATGCTGTGATGGGCATGAGAACTGTACATAATCACTTTTTGAGTAGTCCAATAACAGTCTCAACATTTTTTCTGATCATATAGCTGTCAGAATTCATCCTTACATATTATTTTCCATCATTGTCACAGAAAGCTGGATTTTTTTCCCTCCTCGTCTACTTAGTTATTGGCAGGGAAACACTCTGGGCAGGTCGGAAGTGAGTCACAGAGCTAACACAGATAAAGAGAAACATTTATAGAGTCTCTAATCTACCTGACCTGAATGTTTTTGAATGTGGGAGGAAACTGGAGCACATTCAGAAAATCAATGTGAACATGTAGAAGGGAAAAAAAATAAATTGTGAACTTCACACAGAAAGTGTCAGAGTTACAACCTGCACTGAAATGACAGTGATAAACACTGCCGTATGTGTTGTTGAGCCACAAATAGCTACAGTAAATCTGTCTGACTGTCACACAATAGGTTTTAATCTAGACACAGAGAAATCACATGAGCTCTCGGAGACAAGGGCTCTCTCGGGATGTGCTCGATGAATAAAGTGAAACAGCTGTCATTTTTAAAGAAGGTCATCAAAAAGACATGTTGTTATTTATTATCAGCAAGTCAATTGTCATTGGCGCTGCGAGTTCAGGACACAAGTTAACAAAAATTAAAAAAATCAAAAGCAGTGTGTGACATTTTAAAAGGATAAGGATTGCTGTGAATAGACCAGATTTTTTTTTCTTTTCAGCTTTGCTCTTCAAATACTGAAGGCATGTATGAACATAAGGCAGCTTAAAGGTGAAGTGGAAACATTACGAGACTACTACAGTGTGCTGACACACACACACACACGCAGAAGTGTAACAGTAATAGCATGACAGCTGATTTTCTGAACCGAATAAATCAACTACATGAGTGCTGTTGTGGGATTACAGTATTTTCTGCTTTTGTACAGTATGTTTAACACACAGGCTACACTGCAACAGCAAGCTCTTCACTTAAGAAGGAGCAGGCTATTACTGTAACTACTGATTAATTGCGTGATTACTGACTCCATTAATTCTTCAATTACAAAATTTAAATTCCAAGCAGCAAAAGCCTGCGGGTGGAGAAAGAATGTGTTTCCACGCAGGGGTCCAGGCAAATGTGACAGGGATCACACACCAGGCTGAAAATCACATTCCTTTATGGCGAATTTAATTTGTTAGGAATTAAAACCTTGCACTAAACACTTGACTATGGTACAGTATAATGTTTGTTTGGCCAAAAAGGGAGGTGTTGTGGAGCTCCAGCCCCGAGTATTATCTCAAAACTCTTCAATCTTTTATGTTTTTAAAATACTCTGATATTTGTGCCATTCAGATAACAATATACAGCCAGGTTGTTTATCTTACTATGCTGGATGTTGCAGTCACAAAAACTAACACAAATTCAGCCATTCATTCATTTTCCGTAACTGCTTATACTGTTAGGTTTCACAGGGAGGGTGGAGCAAGAGGCAGGGTACACCCTGGAAAGGATGCCAGGCTATCGCAAGGCTAACACATAGAGACAGACAACCATTCACACTCACATTCACACCTACGGCCAGTTTCATGGAGCCAGTCATGAATTCTGCACGACCTTGCAATTTTGTCCAATCACCACAACTTTACCACAAATCTGACTGCTTAAAACAGGGGAAATCTCATTTGATTGTGGAACTTCGCGCAGCATATTGATTTTCTCAGCTCTTTTTGTTGGTGAGAGATCGTTGTAATCATTTAACAGCTTGGTGTAGGATGTTAGCCATTGCTGCTGTGTTAGCTTGCGCTAACAGGGAGATCTGCTACGCCAGTGCTATGCCGAACAGCAGCGACAGCAGTTGCCCCCATACCTCTTCTACCATCACAAATGAATTCCAATTCTGTGGGAAACACCAAATCCACATAACAATAGGCACCAAATTCGAGACAGCACTGTGACTGATATTTCAGTTTTCACTTGACCCCACAATTTCATGACAAAGAAACGGCTAAAAACAGTGTAACATGCATCACAATTTTTTAGAAAAGGTGGCATGAAATCAGGCATTTCAGGCTGCAACAACCCCAAAAAGAGACAGCAAAATCCTGGAAGGACTGCTATACTATTTGAGTTGATCCTCTTTTGGTTTAATATTTAATTCAGAGTATAGAAGGCTACATTTAGTTGGCATTGTTGGGGATGTTTGATTTGCAATTAAAGCAGCCCAGATTATTTTGGCATTGATTCAAATGTAGCAGATTGGTCAACTAAATATTCCTCTGTAAACTCTACTCCAGCGTAGGTTTCAAGATGAGTAATGCTGTTTATGCCAAATTCCTACACTACTTGTGTTATGTATCTTAAAAATAGTAGTATTAGACAGTTTTTGCCTATTTTTAGATGACAGGAGGGAAAATTAGTCATCCTCGACATTTGTGGTGTTATGGTTTCAGAATGGCATGGTGGTGCAGTGGTTAGTACTGTCACCGCAGTAAGAGGGTTCCTGGTTCGAACCCAGGGTGGGGAAGCCCTTCTGTGCCGAGTCTGCATGTTCTCCCTGTGTCAGCGTGGGTTTTCTGTGGGTACTCCGGCTTCCTCCCACAGGTTAAGTGGTGACTTTAAATTGGCCGAAAGTGTGAGTGTGAATGGTTGTCTGTCTCTATGTGTCAGCCCTGCGATAATCTGGCGACCTGTCCAGGGTGTACCCTGCCTCTCGACCAATGTCAGCTGGGATAGGCTCCAGCCCCCCCGCGACCCCTTACAGGATAAGCGGTTATAGAAAATGAATGAATGTATTTGGAATGATAAAGACAGCTAGATAATGATAGATACAAAACAGGATGTTAGCTCTACAAGATTTTTTTTTCTTGGCAACTATCATGTCTTTCCGAAATGGAAAAATCTCCCTGGGAGAGCATGCCCCTGGACACTGGGGTTTGGGCTGGGCCCCAAATGTTTACAACATCTGGTTCCGCCCCTGCTGCTGACCCTGTTAGGAATGAATTATCTCTCACACACACACTCACACACTCTTATTGTTCACACAAGCACAATGTCTTTTTGCAGGTAAAATTCCATCAATAATATGACCATGAAAAATATGCTGCGCAGTTTGGACTATCCTGGATAAGGAATCCCTGTATCTTCCTCCACTATTTACTCATCCTCCTTTTCAAGCGATCAAACCTTGAACAGAGATAAACAATGAATCAGCAATCCAAATTATGGCAGCAGAAAAGATGAAGTTGATTTACAAAGCAAAACAATGCGTCCCCACACTGACAATGAAAGCAGCAAAATTGGATTTACGTAGTGCAGTGAAGGAATTAGATGAAAAGAGATAAGGAAAATGAGATTAAGAAAAGAATGCATTTTCAAACTTTTGTCCTAACAGATTATGAACTGCCAGCTGTCTCTTTGTCTGGCGGAGGGAACTAAAGCATGACCCAGATTAGCAGGACTGCAGACAATTGAAGAGCAAGATCTGCAACATTTCTGAATTCATTTCTGGTGTATGAAACAGAAACAATTCACACTGAAGCCAAGCATACAAAGAAACTCTGTGAGTGATGTCATACAGCTGTTAGGCAGCACAGAATAAGTATTACATCTTGCACATCACATCAATAGATAGCATCATGTCAATTCACATGATCCACATACATTCTATTAATCAGGTCGGTCACTCTTACAACACATGTTAAATTATGGATGCCACATTAGTACTTGTTTATACACTAGCATGGATTACCTTTTAATTTAGTCAACGCTGACAGTTTTCAGATACGAGACTTTCCCAACAATCTCACCGACTTGTCATTAGTCACCGTGTTGCCAAATTCAACTACTTAAATCCCTGCAAACTTCTTCCTGAGAACATCAGTGTTTTTGGATTTAATAAGGAAGTACACTGTTGACAACTGTGACTCTGTTGACAACCTGGTGCATTTTTATAATGCAGTAACAATGTAGCCTGGTATGAATCAGAAAGGACTAACAAATGTGCCTGTATAGAATGATGCATGCATTTCTCATTCACTTGGAGTGTAATTACAGCAACCAGCTCTTCACTCCTTTCCCCACAAACCCTCTCTGAGGATCTGCCGTCACACCACTTAAAGGTAACCAATGGGAATTAGCTTTCGCAGCCATAGAAACAACAGACTCGTCTCTTTGCATGACACGTCTAATCAATACTCATACTGCATAAATACAATGGCTGTCCTGCTGATATTGCTCAGCTCTCCTTCTTATTGAGAGTGCGTACACACTGAGAACAATGACCAGAATTTCTGGTATTTACACCAGTTGCATCTAACAGAATATAAATGATACAAAAAATGTGATTCTGGCCATCACTTTTCGATAACCTTTATATATATATATACATGTATATATAACAGAAAATGGTCCAAGAAAATATCCATTGAGCGTCAGTTCTCTCCTTGTTGATGCCAGAGGTCAGAGGAGAATGGCCAGACTGGTTCAAGATGATAGAAAGGCAACAGTAACTCAAATAACCACTCGTTACAACCAAGGTCTGCAGGAGACCATCTTTGAACCAACAAAACGTCGAACCTTGAAGCAGATGGGCTACAGCAGCAGAAGACCACACCAGGTGCCACTCCTGTCAGCTAACAACAGGAAACTGAGGCTACAATTCACACAGGCTCACCAAAACTGGACAATAGAAGATTGGAAAACGTTGCCAGGTCTGATGAGTCTGGATTTCTGCTGCGACATTCAGATGGTAGGGTCAGAATTTGGTGTAAACAACATGAAAGCATGGATCCATCCTGCCTTGTATCAACGGTTCAGGCTGGTAGTGGTGGTGTAATGGTGT
>NC_065525.1:19311779-19350791 GCF_006386435.1 Epinephelus moara | reverse complement strand
ATATATATATATATATATATATATATATATATATACATTTATTTGTATGACATCAGCTGGTGTTACTATACTTACTAATTATCTGCATTATCTGCATTAGGACTATTGGTTGATGGTTAGTTACCTAACCACTGACCCTAATAGCCTTCCACCATTTCACAAGTGGTGGTCACCTATTCAGTTAGTTATGAATGTCTCTCCACTTTACATCTCAAATGTAGTTCATGCTTGTCCTAGTCCCATGTTTCATCCTACCATTCTTTTTTTTTTTTTTTCTGGCTGAATGCACAGCTAGAATTCTGTAGCTGGTTCCAGCAGTGCACATACTGTGCTGCACAGCAGTTTCCCCTTCCTACTCCCAGCCCTTTTTCATGAGTACAGTAATTTTGGAGTCTGAATCGTATTTTTGCATTATAAATCAGCCAGAAAAGGCAGTATGAATTATTTAGCAGGGCTACAGGAAATTCTAGTGGGGCTAAAGCCCCCTAAAATAGGTCTGGTGACGCCACTGCTTGGCAAAAAAAAAAAAAAAAAAAAAAAGGCACTGAGTGATTTTCTTCTGCTGTCTTTCTGTGCTCAACAAACATTTCCTGTTTGAGTCTTTGCAAACATTTTCATGGCGTCATTCGAAAGGTGAGGAAAGTGGGAGGGGGCTCGACCTGAGGCCTTCTTCACTTGCTTAATGCTCGAGTGCCTGCTGATTATGAACTTTTTACTGAGGAGTGACAGACAGAAGATTTGGCTTCCTCACTGCATGGGATGGAGGGAGAAGAATGATGAGAGACTGTAGAATGAGGGAGAGTGTGTGTGTGTGTGTGTGTGTGTGACAGAGGGTGGCTGGCATGTACGCTATGGAGAGAGGGAGAGAGAGAAGAGAAAGAGAGAGATTAATGAGATATAAATCAAATCAGGTCACTTCTTGATAATGCCAGCAATCTTGCAACAGCTCCAAATATAAACCAGAATCCTTTATGGATTCCAGTGTGGGAGGGATACCCACCACATGCATCACAATCTTCCCCTCTTTTCTTCTCTCCAGGCTCACGGCATAAACATGCACAACATACCGTGACTAGTGCGATGCATAGATTAAATGACGGTTGTTATCATACAGTGCTATTTTTGCAGTGCACTCATTTTGCATACAGTATTTTGTCACAGTTAATCGTAAACAGTGTGTTAGGATTTCACCGGGGTGAAAACAGGACACATCATCCTCCCCTTGAGCCAGTGTCAGGGACTGCTTTGTGTCTGCTCAGACGGTTGTGTTAATATTTTGAAACTGAAAAGCAGCATGTCACTCAGTATGACTCAACTGCTTTGCTCCCACATTTGTAATTAAATATATTTTTATTAATTTATTGTTCTGTCTTCTAGATGACACATTTCCACTGCTTTCTCATCTAATTGGAAATATCACGATTATGCCTAAATGTCACTGATTGTTTGTCTTCACTAAGAGCTAAAATGTTGGGAAACATTACTTAAAGGCTAATGAGAGAGAATTATATCTCTATTTTATCTGTATTTAGAATTCTCCATCTCTTTTGTTTATTGGTCTTTCATTTATTTATTTATCTGCATGATAATAAGTTCATTTAAAGCCTGCAACACACTGACCAGCTGTACTAATAGGATTGGGTACCGTTCATAATTGAACCGATACGGTACCAGTATCTGGAATTTGGTACCGGTGCCAAACTGTACCTTATTTCTGTACTTTTTAAAGTCTAAACCTCTCAGTTTCAGCATTTTATTGAGATTTTTTTGTCACCATTGTTGCTGAGTCTGAGGTGCGAGTCATGCGCTCTCGCTCCGCCTCCACCTCAGGTACCGAAATTTGGCACCGATTCATTTTAAGTGAATTGGTACTCGGTAGTGCCGACGTGAATCTGTACCAAGTACAAAAAGTGCCGAGTTTCGGTACCCAACCCTATGTACTAAAGCAATTTATTTCAAATAACCTCCCGTGGCACTCTCCCAACAACATATCTAATGATTCCTTTAGGTGGATTTCAGTAATTAATACACAGCAGAAAGCAACAGGAATGGAGGACTAACACGAGCGCTCCCCGCAAAACGCATGTGTTAAGCTCTTTCCACATACACACAAACTATTAATAATTAACTAAATGTTTCATCTGCAGATAACCTCCTGATCTCATTCACATAGCACCAACCACCTACACACGTAAACACATCAGCAAACTTGCTTAGCAAGCTTAATATTATGTAGATGATTACTGAATATGCAGTAATTAGCCAGACGATTGCAGCAGTTATTTTGGTCAGCTCTGAGTGTGGTTGATTTGATACTGGCATTACACTACGTGCGAGTCACACTAGAGATGTGCTTGTCTTTCCCATGTCCCTCTGTTTTATGCTAGTATACACTACAGCAGTGGTTCCCAACTGGTCCAGCCACAGCATCAAGATTTCTCCTGAGCCATTGGTTCAAGGTCCACACAGTTAAATATATAGAGATACATTCAGCATCACATTTGCATTTGGCCATGTCGTCGAGCTAGTTTGCCATCTCTGTCAAGTGCCTGTCTGTTAGTCACTCACTCTACAGCAGGAAACAGCACCTCAAAATAAAAACTCTGTTCCGGAAATTCACCGTACTTCAAAATAAAGTGTGTTTTTTCCAAACTTGGCACATTTGCGAGTCACTTGAGTTCCATTCAGAATGGACCTGCAACCCACCAGCTGGGAACCACTGCACTATAGTATAGCTTATATTTAATATAGCTGCAAAAAATGACATATTCTTATAATGTTCTATTTCTGATATTCTGTAAATATTATGCTCAGGTCCCAACTGGTGTCAAACTTGAACAGCAACACACATATCTTAACCCACTAGGGACATTTATAATTATTGTTTCCTGCATGTGCAAGCAGTGTGTAACTTTGATTATCATCTGTCAGTTTGAAGACATGCTCTGTCCCCTCCAATTTTGCAATATGTAGTTAGTATCTGACTATTATAGTGTCTGACTTGCAGTGGAGTTTTACAGTTGAATCAATGAAAATACTTATGAGCTGAACAGTTTTAACAGTATGCAGTAGTAGGTAGGTACTTTCCCAGCACAAGAGGAACCATGAGTGACCTAAGTATACACTGACTGGGTGACCGCGGCCAATGCAGCACTAGCAACCACCATTTTTGTTAGCCCTGTGAGCAAAGGACAACATAAAACACAAACAACAGCTCATTTTGGGGAAAAAAAGGAAGAAGATGCGGATAAATCGACCGACATTGAAATCCATACTTTATCGAGCATATGTGTGAAGAAGGAAATACAACACAATTTTAACTCGTCAAAGTGAAAGAGAGGTCGCTATACCAACCACTGGCCAACTGACATGCTGCATTCCATTTACTTCAAAAGTTGGAGGTCTGAGCTGGAAAAGACGTCACATCTGTTTTGACCTTGTCCCAGTACAACAAGTCAGAAAATCAGCTGCTGTTAGCAATGCCAGTTTAAACCTAGTTAGCCATTGTTAGCAATGCCAGTTGATAACAATACAATACGCTGTATATTACATTTACTAACACTGTAGCAACATGTCCATAGAAAGAGGTTGGACAGTGCTGTGTTTACAACTGTTTTAATGATACAGAAACAAGACAGAGGTGCTAATAAACACTATATTACTACGTCGGTGAAGATTCTCAGTCATCCAGGTCATGGTAATCGTAAGTTCTAATATCGTAGGCAACTGGACTTGCTTGCGTTTCTTGAAGAAGTTTCGACTCTCATCCAAGAAGCTTCTTTAGTTCTAAATGACTGGTGGCCAGGTGGGTCAACGACCTTGACCCTAAGGACTCTGAAACTAAGAGCTCATGTGACCCCTACGACTCTGCAAGGGTTCCCACCCAAACAGGGTTTATAGCCTGCAACTTTGTACCAGTCATTTAGAACTGAAGAAGCTTCTTGGATGAGAGGTGAAACGTCTTCAAGAAACGCAAGCAAGTCCAGTTGCCTACGATATAGCACTTACAGTATATTACTACAGCTTTCACAACTGTTGATGCCTGGAGCAGCCATATTGGATATTGAGGTCAGGGTTGGCGAAGTTCCTCCGACTTTCCAAATCAAAAAATCCTACATTAGGGGGCACTCCAGTCGAATTATCCATCTGGAAACTCAGAAAATTCCAGCTTCCCAGTGCAAATGGAAAACAGCAACAGCAGCATAGGCGTTTCTAGACCATTTTTGGGGGTGCTGAAGCACCCCTAAATTGAATCCCAGCACCCCTAAAATTTGAGAGAATTTTTTTCTTTTTTTGTACTGTATGTCCCTTTTTAACAAGCTAGAAAAGNCTGACGTTTTTTCTAGCTAGGAAATGTTACAGGTGGTCAGTACCACTGTCCTCTGTTTGAATTGGAATGAGAGAAGCTAGCTGTTGTGTCATGTGCATGTGTTAATATCATACAGTTTATGGTTAATGTTAAAGCCAAGGTGCTACTGACTAGCTAACTGACTGGATGCCCATTAACATTATAACTCCTATTGTGCGTATTTATTATTATTATTTTGTAGATTTCAAGCACTTTTCTTTTTTGAAGTGTATTTTTATTTATGTATTTTTATTATATAATACAGACAAGAAGGAAAAAGGCAGAGACAAACATTGAAAAAGTCAATTACTGTTAATGTGTTAATGTTACATGTTGTGCATTGCATTTCAAATAAAACTCCAAAAAATAAGTCCAAGGTCCATTTTTGGTATTTTTGGTACTCACTATAGGGGGCTGGTTTACTCCAGAAACATACATACTGTTTATGTGTATGTTGAGGAGCTGCTGTATCAAAATGAGTTGTCTTCCCCCAGAAATTAGGGTTACGATATGTTTCTTTTATGATTCCAATCCATTCCTCTTTTGCTGTGGCTCAGCATTTAAATAACCTTTATCAGACTTGATGGTTTAGTCACAGACTTTCCCAAAAAGTGTTGTGCTTTTCTTTCACAAATGTGGGAATGAAATTGAGTTAAAATGTACAAAACAGTGAAATTTATCTTGGCTGGCCGGGCAGCTCTCTGGGTGCTCAGCACCCCTAAACCTCTGATCCTAGAATCGCCCCTGAACAGCAGCATGACATTAGCATTTCTATTGGCGGTCCAATGCAAACAGAATAAAAAGGTCTTACAGGTATGGTCTGAAAACACCTAGTAGTGTAACAGCTTACTGCAACATCAGTTTTTGCTACCACAACCTAATTTTAGCCTAATAGCTACAAGTGTCAGTATTTGTGTTACTGTAAAACTCAAATTGTTATTATTGTAGTCCATCACATAATTCCATCACATTCCATTCATCCTTGAAAGTTCAATATTCCATAATGTAGTATTTAAGGGGACACTAAAATCCCATAATGTGCAGTTGTGTATGAATTGTGCACAGCTGTACCCTTCTTCTTCTTCTTCTTCTTCTTCTTCTTCTTCTTCTTCTTCTTCTTCTTCTTCACAGCCTTAAATACAGATCAATGCGCTGATTCTGAGCCACCATGAAATAAAGTGTTCAGGATTGTCAAGAGAAACAAAAACTAAAGATGGTCGTACTGTAGCTCTTTTTCACTGTCTTTTGTTTTAACCAGCCAAGTGAAACAGACAAGCCGAGTACTTTGAATTGGTGCTAACTAGCCAAGTGAGACAAACTGACAGCTGCTCCCCTGCCCACAGCCTGACATGCTTCCACTCACAGCTTGTCTGTCTCATCCATAACAAGATGGTGAAATGAATTTGATTCATCTAACAAACACCGATTTAACCAGCCAATCCGAGCATGGAAATTTATTAGGAAGTTACTGTACAAATGAAGCAGCCCCCCATTTAGACGTCTACCCTTGTTGGGTGATTTCAATTACACCAGCACTAATCAACCATTTGCATATGTGTGTGCATTTCCTCCCGTTTCTCAATGAACTACTTGGTCCTCCAATAACATAAATCTAGTCCATACGCTTTATATATTTATGTGCACCTCCTGGTATTTGCTTCCTTTCAGTTTTCACTTTGAGTTTTGTGTGTCCATGGAGGAAGCAGAAAAGGTTTTTGCCAGCTCATTAACATCAGCATACAGTTCTAATTAGGAACATATACAATGAAAGGGGGGGGGGGAGAAAAAAGCCATTAGTAGAGGAAGACGCAAGCTCATCTAATGAGCCGCTGTAACGTCAGCTACAAGGAAAGGAAGCATTCTGTGTCAGCTAGTCTGCCTGTAAATGATTTTATATGAACTTGCATTCAGTAACAGCCTCCACAAAAAGATCAGGATGTGACAGCAGGACATGATTAAGATTCTTTTTGTCCATCTTGCCTCTATTTTTCTGTCTTTATTGCAGTAAAAGTATAAAAACAGGGATAAAACATGCCATAAAGGTCTCCAGTCAGAACTGAAGAAGGAATATTGCAGTTATGCGGCATGTGTTTTAACCACTCGGCCACCAGACGCCTCCAAGCAGGCTGACTTTTAATTATCACTGTACTCAGACAATGAGCTCGTTTTCTGCAGACTGCTGTGTTTATCCAACTGTTTATCGGACTGTGTTAATTTAAAAACCTTAAATGAACTTATTTGGTTCTCAAGGGTTGAAAACACAAATCCATAAATCATTGGGAGATGAAAGGGAATAGGGACTCATTTCGCCATTACTCAGTAACAAAAAAACATTGCGTGAGTCTCAACCTGAAAACATTTCCCCGATACTCTGTGCAACTGTCGGTAATACTGAGACCCATTATTAGCAGTGACAAGGGTCACATGCAATAGGGAGGGCAGACTTTGTTTGCTTTCCCTTGTGAATATTAATATAACCTGGATGGACCTTTATTTGTGTTTCTGCGTTTGTCATTTTCACCACAACAATAGGAAAACCTCTTTTGCACGCTTTGACAATAGAGACAGGAAGCTACAGTTGAAGGTTGCAGACAGCTGGGAAACTCAAATGTATTTTTTTGTTGAACCAAATCTAAGAAATGGGAACCATTAAATTAATTAAAGATCCCCTCGAGACATGTTTTAAGACATATAAAAACACTCTGCTCGGAATAATAATTTGAGTCTAATGTGTTTTACCCCCCCGCACATTACCTTTTTAGAAATTCTTAAAATCTACTCCTTCTCTCTAAAATGAAAAATCCAGAATCTATGAATACGTAAATAAGTGTAGAGTGTACAGTGTAGCTAATAGACACAATATTACCCCTTTTCAACAGTCATGCATTGCCTTGACTTGGCTTGGCTTGGCTTGGCTTGGCTTGGCTTGGCTTGGCTTGGTTTGGGCCGACAGCCCAGCATGGCAGGGATTTGCATTTCCATTACAACAGGGCTACCTTCTCGAAGGTGCGTCTTAAACTGATGATGGCTTGTCTTGATGACGTTTAAAAGCAGAGTGCTAATCCACGGCTAAAGTCCCCCGTTATTTTTGTTGCTTGTGTTTTTCCACAGCAGGGCAGGTAAAAGAATTTCACCTGTTGGAGGTGAGCTGTTTGCAGAGGTGAAGTAAGAGCCTGTTGTCTGCAGCTCCTCATCTAACATCTCACTGTGGCTGTTTCTGCTTTCTTCCTCCCTGCTCTATTACTACATTTGCCTGTATTGAAGAAAAGTTGCTAACAAAGTTCCACTGATTCAGTAATTACACATTTAATTTCCTATAAATTTTTATGTATAAACCTTTATTTTGACGCATCAAAATAAGAAAATGTTGAGTTTTCAAGCAGCAGCTTCACACAACTTCTAATACAGCTGATAGTGAACACGAAACAGTGAAATAAAGCAGATATCAAAAGTAAAAACAGGACGCAGGAGAGAAACCAAACTCCAAACCACAAAGATTCAGTGAGAAGCTGCACAAGTACTGAGAGCTGAACACACAGAGACTTTCAAAAACACCTTTCTCTCTGGTCTCCAGCAGAGAGAGGTGAGAAGTGTCTTGCAAACACGCTTGTTTTGGGGGGAGTAGCGGGGTCGTCGGGCGTTGGCTGCAGTCGGCGAGACATCAATACTACCTTCTTGAGGGCAGGTGGCCTGGCTTTTTGACCTACTCCTGATAACGTCCATCTTTGGTGCAGCTCGGCATGTTAGGCGCCTCTAAACTGACAATAGAGATGCAAATTGGCGCAGCATGGATTTACTCTGCGCAGCCAAGAATGACAATGGAAAAAGGGTTATGTCTCCTATGGAAAAGTATATGTGCAGTGGTGGTTACAAGTTTCCATTATACATTTGCACACTGGACCACAGCTGGCTTCAAACTTTAAAACAGGAAGTTCTTAGTTACTGGCTCTATAAGTTAAGGCTGTGAGTAACAACTATTTGTCATCGCATCAGTAAAGTCAGTTTCTCCAGTGCTTCCAAACATACAGTATCTCGCTGTTGACTATGACGCATCCTTCTCTATTTTTGAATGATGCTTTTGTTGGTGATGATGCTTTACGTATGAGTCAGTGTTCCCGTATCTCTGTCACCAGAGTGTGATGAGCTCTGTGTATCATTACTGCAGGGCATCACACTTGCTATTCAGGTGCAGGCCAGATCTACACGGATATGGAGCAATTGGCCACCTCCTGTGTCAGAGGATGAACCCCCTACCAACCCCCTCGAGCGACACATTTTCCTGATAAATGAGCCGCAGTAATTTCAATTGGCCTCTTCGGACAGAAGTGCCCCGACCAGGAGATCGTTTAGGTCCACTGGCCTTGAAAACACATGCAAATACACATGTGGGTCTGCATGAGCTGGTGCACAAACACACATGTATGGACATGCATGAGTTACATGCAAATGCAAATGTTCACATACATATAGTATAGGTTGAGTATCCACAGAAGTATCTATATACAGTAGTATAGCCAATGTTGAACTGTGGGCATTAGAAGCAACCATGATTATTATTATGAATTCTGATGATAGATTTCAAGCTTCTTTAGTCCGCCTTGCTCAATGTTTTCATTCCCCTTCTTCCTGAAGAAAAAAAGATTTGTACCAGCTGCACCGATTTTCAACAGAATGTGTGCATCTATGTGAGAACGTGTGTGGTGTATCCTTTCAGCATGTGAAAATCTTTACAAGCTGCGTACGTGACACTCTTCTTGTTTCACAGTGAGCAGCGTGTTGGCGGTGGGGGCTCGCGGGTGACAAGAGGTATTGATAAAATCATTCTTCACCCCCCGTGAACATTTCAGAGAGGCTGTAGGCAGAAAATGGCCGCTAACTACTCTTCAAGGATGTGGGGTAGAATGAAGTGAGTCTACTGCTGTCGCTCCGGTGTCCCGTTGAGGTCAGGGTTAGCATGCATCACTTGGAGTGTGACCGAGTCGCTTAGAGGTCATTCTGAGGCTGCGAACCCCGGACATCCAGGCAGCTCTGTGTCCCCGTGATTGAGTTTGAGGCTTGAGAGGACATGTGAGATAAGCTGGTATCTCCCTCTCAGCACACGGATGATATCTACAAACCTGAGGCCAAACCGGAGGCTCAGGAAAATATAATAAAATTAAGAGTCTGTTGTTGAATGTGTGAATTAATTCACCGGGATTCGAGTTTAGGTCTCATACACTGGACAAACACGACACATCTCTTCTCCTTCTCTGAACATATGACTGTTTTTAACATCTGCTCTCTGGTGACATGTTCAAGGACAAGTGCCTGTAATGTCTCCTTGATTGATGTGTCAGCCAGTAACATCAGTTGGACTGAAGGTCGGCAGCCAGGAGAAGGTTAGCTAATTGACAGTATGAAAAAGCAATGAGTGTGACAACAATAACAATTGTTATATTGGGAACAATGAGAGTGGGGGGACCTCTGGTGGCTCGGAAACACGTCATTACAACAAAAATTCCCTGCAGCAAATAGATCCCATACCTTCACTTACCTGAATATGGATGCTTGAGGGGGGGAATTATTATTTAATTATTATTAAATGATTTAAGGAAGATAAGCAATACATAGAATTGTGATTGTCAGCTTTGTGTTGTGTGTGTGTGTCACTAAAATGCCAATGAATAGACTGTGTACATAATCAGGGTTTAGGACGTTTTACTCAGTACAGTAATATTTTGTCATTTTGGAAGATAGTGAGACTGTGAAATATCTGGAGCCCTTTTTTCCCTTATTGATTAGATACACCCAAGAAAGATTAGACCTAATATAAAATGCTTTTTGACACCTTGCATCTCCTGGGCTCTGAATGTTGGGTCTAATTTTTGTTCTGCAGGATGACACTGCCATTGTAGTGTTTATAACCAACATTTTAAAATAGAACTTGGACTGAATAATAGGATAAGAGAGGAAAAACAAGTCTATTGAATATTTAATAACCTCTGCCTGCCACCTATACTGGCATTAAATAACTTCACTTAATATTTTTATATATTCGCCACAAAAAGTTCTGATAGTACTACAGTATATTAATGAAAAGACAATTAAATAGACAAGTGTCCACACTGTACCAGGACCTATTTTTTAACCCTCTCCCTTTACAACAATATGCTTCATATTCACACACAGGCACACGAGAGATGCTCGCAACCAAATTTCAAAGGCTAATACGCAGAATGCACGTAAAAGAGAGGGGAGAGTGATGCTTATTTTACTTGATAACATTTTAACTTTATGCAGCTGCAAAGACTCACAGGATATTACATTACAAAGAGATTGTTTTCTAATTGAATGATGCCAAGATTAAAAAAGAGAAACAGTGACGCTAAGACCCAGAAAACACAGAGAGACTCTGTGGGGAGCCATATTGTAAAGTAAGACTTGGGATAGAGAAAGTAGGACTAATTATAATGTTTTTCAGTCTGTAACACATCATCATGTATGAATACACAACTGGGGACATGTGTGGCCTGGTGTTTTTTCCTGAAACTTGTTGCCAAAGGAGGAACATTTAAGAGGAAATAAAAAAAAGAAAAAAACACTTGAATTGATTCCATTGCACCAATTCAATATCATTTCCATGAAGAAATGCAATCTCCTGCCCCACTGGGACGGATATAAAGGGTGGATAAAATAAGAGAAACACCACATGAAAAGGAGCTTTGAAGTAAGTGAATCACAAAAGCAACTATTCATGCGAGTCATATCAAATAAGATGAATGCCGTTTAGTTTTTAAAGAGGCCTGACAATCATCACTTTCATATGTGAGTTTCCAAAGCAACACGACTAAACTAACAGGCTATCAAAGAGTCCAGATTGTCACTGCCTGATTTGCTTCTGCATCAGACGTGTGAAAAAACTCCAGAATATTTACCGTGGCTGGGGAAAATAGACGCAAAAAATTAAGACAACATATGGCCGACACAGACAAACAGCATCATCAGCCTAGAGGAACAGTGGTTGCGAGTAAAAGCTCCCTGACACTGCGACAGTAGTTCACACCAAAAGTGGAGCAGACAGTGTTGTGGAAGTTACATGCATGAGTTGCAGCAGGGCTGTTCACACCAGAGGCGTATTTCTGTGTGCAGTCCAAAAGCACCTCTTTGAGAAAAAGAGAAAAAAAAGGCTTGACACAAAGGTGAAATGTCTGGTGAAAATAGACTTTTTACAGTGTGAGCAGAGGTACCAGCGTAGAAACACTGCTGAGAGTCATAAAGTTCTTATTTTTCAACTTCAGTAACTTTATGTCGTACTTTTCTTTCCATTTTCTCCACAGACTTACTCACGCGTCAAAGCAGCCACGTGTCATTTCTCATTCAGCGCCGTGCTGTGATTGGGTAAAGACTTTGAATCTCTCCCTGTCATTGTCTGTCAATCAATGTGATTTCTGAACACTGAAATACGTCAGTGACCAAGCTAATATTTATTTGGCATTTCAAATTTCACGGGCAGAAATAGGAGCAATCAATTTCGTGTTTTGAAAGAACGCAGTCACCAGAAGAAAACGTTGGCACTGTATGTTTCTGCAAGCCATAAATACATCACATTTGCACATTTGATACAAATCATATCAACGTTTTTGAAATGACATAATATATGAGCTGAGGTGGAGGGGATGAGAGATGGCGTGTCACCTAGGCGAGACATCTGTCAGGCTGCAGACTACTGCAGGGCAGTGTTCGACACCAACAAACAACAAAAGCGGTTGTGTTTGAGTGAGTCATCGTTGTGTTTCCATGAGCTTTTTAGGCTTCAAACCTGTTTTTTTTTTGTACAACATACAAGGTGAGGGTCAGGTTACAGGTAAGTGCAAACTGAAAAACAGCCAAACACGTTTAGCTGTGGTCTGGAACATTCAGCCACACTCTCATTGCAGTGCATTCTGTTTGCATTAAAGGGTTACTGTGGTCGTTTTCAACTTGGAGCCTATTTTCACATTTTTGTGTTTAACTAAGTGACTGATGAAGACAACAATTCTTTTGTGTGTGAAAGTGATCCAGTATGAGCAAACAGCCAACAGTGGCAAAACGGGCAGCATTATAACCACTGGGGGCATTTGTGCATCATGAGTTTATGTCCACTTGTTTTTGCTTTTGACAGGCTTAGATTATCATATCTGTCCGACAATTTATGAAAAGGATTCCTTTTTTCCGTTGGCAGCGATAGTGCCATGGAAAACTGTTGTGTTTTAACCAAGATTGCTGCTTTTCCTGCCAGGATTCTGCCCCTCAAATGGGGTATTTTAAGCCAAAACATGATATTTTCCTAGCCTTAACCAGGTGTTTTTTGTGCCCAAACCAAAAGATGTTCAATGTCAACATTTTTTCTCTGACTGAGACAAGGGTAATGGATAAGGGAACAGAAGGGGTTAAGGAAATCCTGTATCTAGACTTATTTTTTCCTTTTCCCCCCTGTCTGTGAACTTATCATTTCAAAACTCTTTCCTGTAACATGAAATGAGCGCTGACACTATAACATCTTTGGCTCAATAAAAATACTTGGGAAACATTTTTTTCTGGTGATATGGTAGTTTGAAATCATATTTCTGTGCAGACCACTGCACTCAGCATCACCAAAACTACAGCTGGAGGTTTATGGCATGACTCTGCACCGGCATGCATCTGCTACATATTGTAACTGAACAGAAATGTATTGCTTAAGAAACACAAAGCTATTGCCCCACTTCATAATCAACACAACTGTGACAGGGACTTAACACATAATGTCCCTATACACTATATACCTATAGTATTTGTCAGTATTCTAGCCCTGGTTAAAAACTGTTCCTGTCCAGCAGCCTTGCCTCTCTGAACAAGCTTGTATCCAAGGCTAGTGAACAAAGACACATAAAGAGCAATAAAAAAATTCTATAATAGCCCGATAGTTGTTGTTCCCTCAGCTAAATGGGTTTACATTCCAAGGGTGCCCACAATATACACACAATACCATTTCCACCTGTTAGTCATGATTGTGGATGTGTAATGGTATGGTTAGCCATCTTGTGGGAGTCATTATGTTCAATAACTGCTCTGCATGATCGTAAAACAGCCAAAGAAAGTGAGGCTATTTTAAAGGACCCAGTGCACTCTATGGCCCAAATACTGTTCCCTCATAATGTCCGCATTGTCCATAATGATTATTACCCAAGACGACCTGATAAACACTAAGCAGATTTACAAATTAGTCAGTGTGTATGGATTGAACAGAAATGTTCAGTGATATAGACTTGCAGGGTGTTCCTGAGAGAACAAGAGGCGTTCCTCCTTTACATCCCAGGTCGCAGTCCCAACTCATCAAATACTGACCCTTGGTCAGAGACCCTTGGTGTCAGATACCAATGCACAAGGCACCCTTTAGCGGCGGTGTGAGACGCAGAAGGCTGCAACATTTTTTGATGCTCTGAGCAAGTGGTGTAGTACTAAGAGCAAGAAAATCCACACAGAGTGGGAGAGTTAAACAAACTGAACTTTCCTCTACCATGTGAAACCAGCATCAATCACGTTATTTGACAACGAATAGTGATAGTATAGACATGTGTCACGTGCCGTTACAGTACGTTAATAACAAGTGTTCTTAAAAGGCAAAACATATTTTTTCCTCAACCAGACCATGGACTTATGTTGCCTAAACCTAAGGTAGTAAAACTAAATTATCTTTTTTTTACCCACATTCAAAGTTTATTTTAGTGGGAACTGCACATTTCCTGTCACAATGGAAGTTTAATTTGAAAAGACGGCAGAGGAGATACCCGCACACCGATGCAACTGGGCTAGACGGCCACAAAAAGGTCCACAGGCTGAGATCAATGCAAAAAAATTGTCAAGTTATTTAGGACATCCGTGCACAAAAAGAAAGGTGCTTGAAGTGCAAAAAAAATATATATTAAAAGGTGAATAAAAACAGCAGCAAAAGTGTCAGTTCTTGACTATCTCCAGTGCTTCCTTTGGACATATTTGTGGCTGTCCAGCCCAGTTGCATTGGTGTGCGGGTATCTCCTCTGCCGTCCTTTCTTGTTTTGTGCTAATGTACCCATGTTAAACTTTTTTGTTGCCCTAAGTAGGCGCAGTCTCACAGCTGCCTTCAGACTTTGCACTTTATTTTGAAAAGACATAATACATGGAATGAGCACAGATTGACACGCCATTCATGAGTGTCCAAAACTGATGCTGGTCAAATTCCAACCCCCTGAACAAGGGTCACTATTTGTCGGGAGTAAGAATGTGCCCGATCATTAACAACACCCTTGAACTTCTGTGATAAATAGTTTGTATCAAGGGCTCACACTGTAAGATGACACTGCTATTTTGTCCGATCTCTGAATGTCATTGAACAAACATATGACCATTTAAAAGGCACATAACTTAACTTATCAGTATTCAGAGGCTCAGGGATGAAATAGCCAAAATAGACTTGTGGAAAAAAGCACATAGTAGATTCATTCAGCCATTCATTTACTTTCCCCACTAAATCCTTTCCATGATCACGGGGGGCTGGAAGCTAATCCCAGCATCCACGGAGCAGGAGACGGAGAAACAGGCTGGTGATTTATGGTTTCCAATCCACCAGAATTAGACACCTTTGGATTGTGCTGTGTTCCCCACACTTTAAGAAGTGTAGTTTGCCGAGGTAATAAGAATGATTTATTTTGGCCAAAAAGGTCTATTCTCAGGGTGAGTGGAAAAAAAAGTCTCTCTCTGCAGCTCTTTTTAAAATGGCTGAGTATTATTTGATCAAAGGTATGAAATACAGTATACTTTCTGTCCTTTCTTTCTGACATGACAATCACTCAACGTCTTTTTTTGTCTCTTAAAGCATTAGATGGACTCGCAACAGGTGATCCAGGTTAAGCTTCTGGTCCTTTCTAATTCAGTTCTTACCTGCCAATCAATCACAGTTCCAAGGGGTTCTGGTCATCCTCATGTTAACTTCCAATCCACCGTAAAGCTGTCCCTGAAAATACAAGATGCACACAGCTATAAGAATACTTTAAAAACATATAACACATTTACAGTTACACCGTTTCTGGCTACTCCGTTTCATGGGCTCCATGGAATACAGCCCATGAATAATGCACTGTTTTGGGAAGATTATGATGTATCGACTCAACTACCAAAAATGCTTTTTTTTTTTTTTTTTTTAAACCCCCAGGATAGAGTACATCTAATTCAAAATTCTCTTTACTGTTTCTAAATAATCATTGAGTCATCTTGTTAGTTTTCCTTTCAACCACTTCCTCAGCACTCTCTGCTGATGCTGATATTTTAGTGCCTTTCAGAGCCTCTATCTAACAAGAGGAGCTGTACAGTATGCTACTGTAAGTCGGAAGAGCTCATTCCCCAGGGACAAGGGGACAGTCGAAGCCATAACTCCTCACAAACACACACGTGTAGCCTGCACACGCAGAGGCACGTACACACAACACAAGAGGACAGACCCTGCTGAATAAATTATGGGGGACAAAAGCAAACGGAGATAAAGCTCTCCATCTCGTCCGCCATCCATTAGTGCAGTGCAGGAACTGTGAGTGCAAATAAGCGCCTGTTTGATCCACTGGAACATTATTGTGTGGGCCTATCATGACCCCAACCTTTGTTTTAAGATAAGGGGTTTGCCGTCTCTGCTGCCTTGTTTATGCAGCACTGCCAGAAAGGGCTGTTTTCATACCACAGTTGCATTACGCCCAGATGATCAGCAGCTGATAAGAGACGGCAAACGTATCTCAACCTATCTAATGTACTTCTTATGACAAAACAGGGTGGGCTACTATTCGAAATAATATACTTTAAAGAAGCTGTATACAACCTTCAGACTTTATCTGCAATTCAGAGCCTGGGTGGGGATTGTCTGCACGTGGGTCTCAACATGGAGGTGGCTGAGTTGGCAACTAGCAGCTTACAGTGCTTACGGCAACAGCTCTGACAGAGCTAACGCTGCTATGTTTCTCTGACTGACAACCCTGTCCCCATTATCTGTGGTAACTTTTGTAACTGCTGTATGAGTGGATACAAACTAGGGCTGTCAACGAATATTCTAAATTTGAATTTAAATTCGAATTTGAAAAAAAAATGAACCTTCGAATGTGAAAATTGATATTCGATTGTGGAGAAAAAAAAAAAAAAACACCACCGCAGCTGTCCTCTTTGCAAGTGGGTGATGGCCTGGGCCGCTGCACTGAACGCACTGCATAACGCCAGGGCCACACTGCCCATGGAAGTGCTGCGAAGCGCAGCGCACAGAAATTCTCGCGCAAGCCGAAGCACTTCCGTTCACATCAGACGCACATTTCTCCACGCTGGTCGACAAGCGGTTCTGCTTCCAGCTGTTGTCTCTGTCACCCGGCTTGACACATTCGCTCGCGGCTCGCGCAGAAAATAGACCAGACGCTGAAACGATCGCTGCAGGGCGCAAGCCGGCCACGGATCTGCGCGGCACGGCGCAGCCGGTGTGGATGACACAATCGGTTAACATGGGCGCCGAAAGGAAACTGGCTTCGCTTCTCGGCGCTTCGAGGCTATTCGCAGCGCTTCCGCGGGCAGTGTGGCCTGACGGGTCAGAGAGGGGGTCCGAGCGAGAGGTCCGCGGTCGTTTATAACATAATGTTATAGATAATTGTTTTATGTGTTTTAATGTGTAGGTATGTAAATGTTTTCAAAGACGTTTATGTTGAAATAAAAATACCTACAAGTAGTTATGTTTCCTTGTATTAATACATATACAAGTATGTTTCCTTGTATTAGTTTGCCCTCTTGTGGACATGATGCGGAAAAAAAAAAAATTCGAATGGTTCTAACCTATGAGTTATTTTTAGAAGGAATATTCGAACGTCATTTTTGAGCAATTTTGACAGCCCTAATACAAACACAGGGCCTCATGCACTAACATGCACATGCGTTCGGATCATCCACCACAACAAATAACAGAGAAGCTCGGATTAAAACACACAGAGGAAGTGTGACTCCATTCTCTTTTTAGGACACCATTTCGGCAGTATGTCCTTACACAGCAAATAGCTGTTTGCTGCTTTATTAATGCTCTGAGTGTTGTATACAGAACCTCTAAATTAGGAACAATTAGCCGGTTGGAGTGGAATGGAACAGTTTTGGGGGCGGCTGTGGTCATCCACTCATCAGAAGATCAGTGCTTCAATCCCAAGCTCCCCCTGTCCGCACGTTGAAGCGTCCTTGGGCAACATACTGAACCCCAAATTGCTCCTGATGGCTGTTCCATTGGTGAGAGCGTGTGAATGCTCACTGAGTAGCAGGTGGCACCTTGTGTGTTAGCCTCAGCCACCAGTGTGTGAATGTGTCTGTGGATGGGTGAATGTGACGTGAGGTGTAAAAGCGCTTTGAGTGGTCGGAAGACTAGAAAAGGCGATACACAAGTGCAGAACCATTTTGCAGAGGCTGTATTGTTCGTCCATTAACTGGACCAAGAATTGACAATTCAAGTGCTATTATTATGCAAGGCCTGCCTGACTAAAACCAAACATGTATTTGTCTATATCTCAGTATTCTCCAATATCCTCAGCCTGTGTATGTCAGCGAGCCTGGGCCACATCTGGTCCTTTTGAGGATAAAAATGGGTTATAAATATATTCCAGTTTTAAATATTGTCCTAAAACAGCTGTCGTTTTCAATAATATTAAAGTAAATAGTGCATTTTGAGGACTATATGGGCACAGGTTTTGTGCTCTAGTGAGTATTTAAGGCAGCAGGACAGTGAAGTAAAATGAAGCAAAGATTTTGTTTATCTGAACAAGAGAACATGTCACTCGCTGTGACTGTGTGGCCATGTTTGTAGTTTTTAGACAATAGGGGTTTATGGCAAAGGGGAAAAAGCTTAATTAGGCTGTGGTTCCTCAGACAATACTTGTTAGCTGGATCGGTTCATTACTGTTTTTTGGCTTTTCATGAGCTTTGTTGACATCGAGGAAAATATAGACTAACACCTGATTTATCCATCCGCTAATCAGCTTTAAGTAGTATATGGTATACATACATTGAAATGTAAAACAATACAGTGACTAATAAATAAGACAAATTTGTTCACAACCTGTACAGGTAATATATTTACAAGAATACCTGGTGATGTAATTGACACAGCCGGTACACATTGTAAAAGGACATGAAGTGCAGCACAGTAAGTTAAGGATGAACTACCCAATTCTCTCTGGCTGAAACTTCACTAAGAATGACAAATTATGCCCACAGATAGCGATGATGGATATGGGCTTTGCCGTTGTAATCATTATCATTGTTGTTATTATCAACAACATCAATATTGCACCCCGCACACACACACACACAAAACACCCCCTGGCTTTCCTCCTTCTTTGACAAAACACTGCATCATTGCATTTTTCAGCGCTTGTCTCCAGCCAGTGTTTCAGAATGTGTCTAAAAGATGTATGTTCTTTCTAATTAAGAGGAAAAAACCATACTAAACCTTACACATGCAGACAGTCCGCTCTGTCAGAGACAGCTGCTGCTTCAATGCTGGTTGGGTCTTTGTAGGATAAGATATGAAACAAAGTGTGATTTGATTCTTTATACTCTTTCTACATATGCAGTGGTTTGTCATTTAAGTACAGCGTAAACCACCAGCATTACAATTTATCATAGAAGATATTAGATTTAAATATCAATTGTTTTTTAAAAAATATCCCCAATGTCCACTGCTGTTGTTTAATTACAAAACCATTTTCATTGATGTGCTGCACCGCACACCTGGATGGCAGTTTGCTCCTGTGCAGGTGTACCATTTACACAGGATAAAGGAGAAAATTGAGCAATCTAAAACTGTTGTCATTGCACATACAATCCAATTGCATCAGTTCAACCAACATATGACTTTTATGTCATTGCCACTGGCACCAATTTTGGAAGTTACACCCAATGCAGACAGACTGTCTGCATTGGCAGATTGGTCCTCTGTGTGGGGCAGATCACGGTGGACTCATTGCCTCTTAAAACTCTGACTCACAAACAACGTCACAATGTGGTTAAAAATAAATCGAAAAGAAAATCATAACACCTACGTTGCAGCAATTACACCCCCCGAAACATTTTATTGGTACTCTATGTTTTGGCATGAACACCAGGAGCACCATTTATTATCTCTTCACATCTTCAACATCAGTCAGTCCAAAAAATACTTCAAGTCGTGTATCTTTAGGAGTCTGCAGGACATCAAAGATCCGCTCAGCCATTTTTTTCTTCTCTCTTTATCTCCCATGAACTCACAGAGATAAAGTCCCTCTCTGGAAGAGTAGTAGTCCAACAAATCAAGACTAATGTCAGTGCCTTCTGCTCCAGATAGCAGCATATTTTGACCCACAGGTCACACTACATCACCCACTGGAAATGACCAGAAATGCATGTCAGGCTGAATCAATTGGCTGCACAGCCACTCGTTCAATTAAGATCTTGGGTGGGGGTGGTCAGTGTGGTTTGCAGTGTGGTAAGTACAGGCTCCCAAAGGAGCAGTAAGTGCTGAAATCAGCTCAGCTGTGCCTGCCATTTGTCATTATCTAATGGTAAATCCATCTGTGTCTGGTGGAGGGCCCTTGCCAGGCCAGATTGCTAAGTGGCCAGACAGTAAGGAAAAAAGAAGGATAGCTAGATAGTGAGAATATTAATTATGTTAAAATATACACTCTTGTTGCTAAATGACTACAGAATGGCTCTATTCCAACTAATTGTGCTGGTAAATGGAGAGAGAGATCATATCAAGAAGTTTAAAAGGAGCCATGAAATCTTTAAGGTTTGCTTTGACGTGATGCAAATGCACACAGAGATTCCAAGCTATATTCTCTATTAAAAAAAGAAAAAAAAAGTCTAAGGAAGACGATGGTGACGAGATAAAATAAATTAACGGACTTTAAAGCAGGCATTAAGATGGAATACAATTATCTGGAACAAAGAATGCAATTTTGTAATTCTCTCAATTACATGATCTGTGACTTAATTAAATTAGAATGCAGCTAAATCAGTACTTTAATATGATTTTAATTAATACACGTCTCAGCTACACCATTTGTAAGTAGACAATATGAGAGCTTACAGGCTTTTCAAGCATATTCTGTTTATCTGTGAGTGTGTGTGTGAGTGTGTGAGTTTGTACAGGAATACTTGTGTCTGCACTGTATCATGAATGTCAATAATCAGCGCCACCGACAACCAGACTTTCTTGAAATACAGACAAATATGCTGTCATAATGTGTTGTTTAGCCAAAGTGATTCAGAAGCAGAGGACATCGTTGCCGTATTTTCTTTGTTGTCATCGGCAAACTGGTGAGAGACGAGGTCTGTTTATTTTAATAGGATGACTTCATGTACTTCTTTCCAGGATGACACAAAACATGGCCGTAAACACGTCCGGTGGAAGTGAAATGGCTGTAGGCCTGAAGGATAACAGCAAAACATGATACAGCGCAGGCTGCCGCATATAGCGTCGTGTCTATCGTATCATCATTGCTATACGCTTGTTGTCAACACGTTTGTTTTAAAGAAATGCTTTTACCAATCCTGGTTAGCGCTGCAGCTTAAAAAATGCTGCACCAAAGGGATGCCGCAGAGAACGTTGTTGCAGAGTGGAATTAGTGCAATCAGGGGAGATATGGAATTAATATGTCTGATTAAGCGCCTGACTGAATTAGCATTTGGAGTCCAAAGAGAGTTCAGGCAGAAGGGGAGGGATGAGATATGTTCTGCACAGAGGAAGTAAAGGCTGACAGACTGGGCTAGGAATGAAACAGAGTCACAAAGGCAAGGAGGGGAGGAGAGAAGGTACAATGACTGTGATATGAAGCATTTAAGTGTGCATAGAAGATTCCCTTCGCTTTCCATTTCACTCAGACCAGTCTTGTCTCTTTGATTAATTACTTTTGACAAGGAAATGTTTCCTTCTCCTCATCTGTCTGGGAAATGGATCCATAGTCACCCTCCTGTCTTAGGTTTTCACCAGCATACACACCAGCTGTCAGTTGTTCATGATGGGGAAGGTAATTGGTTTGGCCCCCATCAAAAATGTTTGAGTCTTCCAAGACATTGTGATCTGTTTTCGCGACGACCCTGTCATTAGGGATGAGAGAACTACACGAAGACGCTTATATAGAGAAGAAGACGTTAAGGATGACACCATACAGGGAAATATTCAGAGGGAGGCAAATAGGGACATAATACTAACACTCAAAAGGTAGAGGGAAAACTCAGGCAAAAGGTAGTTTGAGGAGAAGCAAGGAAGATGAAAGACACAGACTGCATGGTTAGCCCCAGAGAGAGAGGGGAGTAAATTACCAATATGAAATCTCTCCCTCGAAATGTCTGACTCTCATATGAAAGGCTGGCAAAAGCCTCTGAAGAAAAATGCATGAGAACGGATGCCATGCTACCACGGGGTGATACAGGAGGCATAACACACTAAGCCAATAAGCATATGTAATGCAAATCAATGCCAAAGCAACCTGGGATTGTACAACAGGAAGCTTAAGACTAAAATCGACTCTTCTTACACTTCTAGTTAATTAATAAATGTGAGAGGAAAAGACGTGATCACTCTAAAAAAAACTGCGAATAAGAGAAATGTAGTAAAGTAAGAGAAGAGTGCAATGAATAAGTGGTAAGGTAAGGCTGAGAAATGAAACCTTGGAGCAGGAGAAAAGGAGAATACAAATCAAGACGAAAAGGCAGAGCGGTACATCGAAATCTTTTGGGCGAATGAGTGTGATATGTGAGCAAGGAAGGTGAGAGACGCACAAGGGGAAAAGAAAAGGAGTGAGGAGCGCAGTAGAATATTTTATTTTTATTATCATTAATTTCATTTCCTGGTGTGATGGACATCACGGCGAGTCATGGGGTGTGTCTGTCTCTCGGAAGAGATGACAGCAGTAGCTGAAGTGGCTTAGCATGCTGCACCATGAAGGGAACATGGCAAACTGACAAATCAGAGAGATATTCTTTAATTCTCCCCTTCTGTTCTTTCTTCAGATTTTACTCATTTGGATTTTCCAGCAGGAATTAAATAGCAGGCTTCAGTTGGTGTCCCATTTGATGCAGGAACTGACTTCTTGGTACAGTCACATTAAGCTGTTTTATGATGAAATGCCTGTGTCTAACTATGCTATAAAAACCAACTCTGAAAATCTGGATCATTAAGTGTTTAGGCAGTAAGAGCGTGCAGACTAAACTGCATAAAATATTTAATAGTTTGTTGTGTCAGCACTTACATGGTTACTTCAGTTTCATTTTTTCTTTTTGTTCTGTTATTGACAGTGCCTACAGATGGTATGTTGGTTGGTCGCTCAGGACCGATATCTTAATAACCACTGGCTATATTGCTGTGACATTTACTAGGGATATGATACCCAGGGTATGGTTTAGTTGAGTTTGGTGATTCCCTCCTCACCTCTTGAGTAGCACTACTGTGACGTCAAACTTATCTATGGATATTCATAGTGCACAGAGGATGAATCCTTAATTTCTTAGAGACCCTTTGACCCTTCCTCTAGCATTAAGATCAGGTTAAAGTGTCTGGCTGATCATAACAAATGCCAAATGTTATATACATACTGTATATATACTGCCGTGAAATTTACTAAGCGCATATATATACACCAGTGGATGAACCTGCTCCATTTTAGACACCTAAGATGCTTTTACACCTGTCCTGTTTGGTTCAGTTCAATCCAACTCAAGTTCTTTACCCCACTAAACCAAAACAACCAGACCGAGACCTTCTCCAAGAGGTGGTCTGGTGCAATTCGTTAGTGGTGAGAACGTGTTCCGACCTTGACCTTGGGTTAAACAAGCATGAGCATGTTTCAGTCCTGGAGGATTATTAATGAGCGCCTCCTCCTGTACTGCCTTAAGATGCATATTCGGCCATCCAATGCATCAAAACATTGTTTTCTAGTTGGAGCTGCGCCTCGTTTTCAAACTGTATGGTTTGCCTAAAATGAACAATGCAAGCAATATAGTCCACGATGACCAGTGCTAAAATCAACCCGCGTAGTTGTTCCTCCATTGTGACATTAGAAAGTGTCAGGTGTATCTTGCAAGTGTACTTTTCCGTAACGTTTTATTTACTTCCTGGATTTTTCCCACGTAGAAAATCTGACCAGTCAAGAGCAGCTTTCTCACGCAAAGCATTATATCTGGTCGACTTATAAATGCTGCTGTAAGAGCATGAACCAACTCTTGGCAATTATGCAACTTTGTAACAAAATTAGTCCCTGATTCGGACCAAAGCAAGACAACTCTAGGTCTGAAAGCACCCTTAATAAATTTTTATCTGGTCCTACAATACAATTATAACCTGGAAATCCAGATACCCCGCCCCTAGCAAATTCTAATTTGTGCTGCACGGGGATCTGGCCCCAACGAGCAGAGCCCGCTGAACAAATCAGATTAGTCTATCTGACAGAGGCGGGCTCTGGGCGGGTGTAACATGATGAGGATAGCGCTGCGCCATAGGAGTCGAAAAGTAAACAGCCAAGATGGCAGCTGCCGAAGGACCGCGTCCATTCAATTTAGCTTTGGAAGAAATGCTAAGTCAACTATACTTATCTTTTTCCTTGAGAGAGGAACAGAAGACTGCTTGAGAAGCCTTCGCTTCAGGAAGAACGTTTTTGCTGGTTTGCCGACGGGATACGGCAAGAGCATAATATATCAGTTAGCCCCACTGTTCGGCAAACCAATGGGGCTAACTGCGATGAATACGTCACCTTGTTTTTTGCTGTGATTGGCCATCGTGCTATCCAATTGCGTGCGGCGGCATTTGAAATGCCTCAGTTAGTGCTGCCCCTTGGGTAGGAAGGGTGTATCGGTGAGGGCCAGACTCAAAATCTTTCTAGATTTGAGTCTGGATTTCCAGGCTAATACAATTAAGTTTTTAACTTTGAATGTAACACATTAAAAAAACTAATTGATTATTCTAATCTAATCTGCCTCGGAATATTTTGTTCCCAAGAGCATGAATCATGTTCCCAGGTCTCTTTTGTATCCCGATCTCACTGCTTCCTGAATAGACAAAGTTTAATTATATACAATGAAGGATTTTTCTGAGAAAACAATGTATAGACTCAGAAGTAATCCCTCTCAGTCATCCCTTATGACCCACTAGATGTGTGGTGGTGTATTAATTTGCTGAGACTCTGCCTCTGCCTGTATTTCCTTATGTTCTTATTTTCTGAGTTCGGGACATTTGTTGGATGTGTTATCCCGCAGTGCCCAGGTGAGGTCAGGCCATAAAAAGGTTGTGACGAGGTGCCAGACTGTAAGCAGCAGGTGTCCTAGAGACAGCAAGGAAAAACAAACTCAAATATAGCAAGGAAAAACCCAAAACGAGAGTAAATCTAGGGTAATTTTAACTGATTGTTTTCTGGTACTACCATGCAAATAGTCCCACTTTGACTGCTCTCAAAAGGATGAACCCTTGTGACCCCATAACCTTTCAGCTTGTGCCACCCTGTGCTAACTTCACAAATAGATAATTTCAGGAGGCATACTGCATTAATCACACTATAAATATACTCACGATTCCAAGGAGATACACTATTTGATTTTATTGATCTCATGAACTTTCCCATCACATTACCCTCAGGAGAAACTTAGCATTAAAATTCATTGTTTCATCATCATCAAATGCTTTCAGATAGCATGGTATAATGAACATTACATACTCTAGAGACGGCTGCAGGGCTTGAGACTTCAGTGTTTGTTTTATGTGTGCACGGGTGTATTAATTTGTATCTACACCATTGTCTGTGCATGCTTGTGTGGATGAACCAAGCGCCATGTTTTTTCTCAATAAACACATCATTAAATCATTTTGCTTTAAAAAATCTAACCTTTCACTTTTTCTCAGCCTCAAATAGGAGAGCCCAGAACAAAGGCCAGCATGACACCCTCTTAGTGCATGCATGTCTGTTTTCACATACTGCATCAGTTCTCCACCCTGCTTTCTGAAAATCCATGTGGACACATTTCATTGGGATGTGCAAAATCACACAAAAGACTTGTCATCAGGCCACAGCTACCACGCATGGAAGAGAGTGAGCATACAGGAGTGTTGCTACCCCATTCCCTGTTGGGCTCAACACTTGGGAACCTAAGCGGATTTACAGTGCGGTATCAGCAGAGTGTTCATTGCAGGTATCAGGAGTTGAAGTTGATAGTAGAGTTAAGAAAGGAAATGCTGACATGCTACCAGAGGAAGGATGTAATATGTGGGCCATATTATGATGCTGAACATTATCATGCTAAAGGCATGTGATGGGAATGAGAATGAGAAAAAAGGGGACGAGAGGAAGTGAGGAAGTGTATAGAATATGTGTAAATCCGTTTCTTCCTCGAGACAAGTTTTAAAGCTGTTGCGATGACTTTGCGAGTCATGTTCAATGTAGAAGAGGAAAATGTTTGTATAAGATGTTCATAATGTTAACATGGCGGCAGTAGCTCAGTCCATAGGGACTTGGGTTGGGAACCGGAGGGTCGCCTGTTCAAGTCCCCGTCCGGACCAAAATATGGAGCGTGGACTGGTGGCTGGAGAGGTGCCAGTTCACCTCCTGGGCACTGCCGACGTGACCTTGAGCAAGGCAGCAAACCCCCCAGCCGCTCTGATCGCCTGTCATGGGCAGCCCACTCTGACATCTCTCCACTTAGTGCATGTATAGGTCCAGTTTGTACATGCGTGTGTTCGGACCTGTGTGTAATTGACAACAAGGTGAAAAATTGAATTTCCCCTCGGGGATTAACAAAGTATATAAAATTTAAAAAAAAAACAACAACAATGTGAATTACCAGAACATGAATTTAGCTGTTTTGTGTAGACGTATCTTACAAGCACAAAGCAGACGATCAAAAGCAGACATACACACAGGGGACATCCGTTTCTCCACAGAGCTTTTTGCAAGAAAGCCCAAGGAGAAGCATCAGATAGCAGGGAGCACTCGTCATGCACAATCGGCCATGAGTCTCTCTCTTGACGAGGCCATCAGCCTTACAAGGCTTTCCAGAACAATCTCGCGCCAGACTAGCCTTTAGCTTCAGTGCCTGGCAGCACCAGCTGCCATGCTCTGCCAGTCGTGCTTGCACAGGCAGCGAATGCTCCATTGCGGAAGAGATAAGTAAATGTTACTTACTCCGTATTGTACTATGTACCTTGACACAGGCTGATAACGCAGGCTTGAAGCAGACAGCACTCAGAGGGCGGAGGTAGAGTGATGCATCTAATACTTCAGTATATGAGTCATCGTGGAGCTCAATGTGCTTAAGTGGGGAGGAATGAAGACAGAAAGGATGATGCAGGGTGAGTGTTAAGTCTGTTCCTGAATTGTGGTCACTTTATTTGTTGGCAAAATCCTCTCTCTTGGGCTGATGGGCAGACTTACATATGAGAATATTTAAAATAGAAAGCAGAATTGCACTGGTCTGTAATTGGAAATGATTTCTAATATGTATACAATGAATAAATTATGTGCGCTATGTAGCTAGAGTGGGTACATGTCCATGAATGTGTTGTGAATTAATATTTTAAGTACCGTTTCCTTACGCAACATGAACATGCTGTGGTCATCTACATCCACAGTACATGTGGACAGAGTGACAGTGTGTGAAAAAAGACCGAGTTAAAGAGGAGAGACAGAGAGATAACTACATGGAAAGTGAACACTGCTCTTGGGAAAGCTCTCTTTCTCTCTCAGAGGAGAGGGAGGTCGTCTGAAGAGGTTATTTATTTTTCATCTGGAGATGGAAACTGAAGAGCGGTGGGGAGAGCCCCAGCGGAATTACTGACTGGAGATGTACCCTCCTGGGGCTACTGTCTCTCTCTTCCCCCCTCTTTCTCCCACTCCCGCTCACTTTCCATCTCCCACCTTTCTGATCTTCACCAGAGAGCTGCCACTGTCTCTCTGGGAGATGGGGGTAGAGGAGAAGAAAAAGAGGAGCCGCTCATTCTCGATGCCATCTTTGCCTGCCTCACAGTCAAACTTGATTCATCCCACACTCCTGTGGTCTGCAGAGCTCTGCCTGGCTTTGCTCAGCTGTAACGGTGTCGAAGCAAGCCGAGCCGAGTTGTTCTTCAGGCTCCTCCCAGGCTTGTCTATCTCTATGTGGGAAGCAATGCTTCTTATCCCAGCCCTCCTCATTAACAGCATTCCCATCACACACCAGTCATTAAAAGAGCCACTTGTCCTCCCCCATCCCCTCTGGTGTTTTCCTTTCATCATTCCATTTCTCTGTTCGGATGAACCGACGGTGTGAATGTCTTGGCTGACACCTTTACTCCACCAGGACCAGAGTGAATTATTGGGAGGCAGAGAAGTGGGGCTACATAATCTTTGTAAGGCTGCCTCTCCATGGCCTGTTCCAGGCATTCTTACGTTGTCATGGGAGCCCATGAAAGGCTGCCTTTGTGCTCCGTATTTCTCTTAATGAACAAGGGTGTCAAATGCATCCTTATATTCAGGTCATTTGGGAGGTTCCCCATAGCTGCAAAAAGTCAAGATACTAAAAATAAGAGTGCTGCAGAAAGTATGCAAGGGAGCTCATACTTTCAGACCGATATGAGGCAATCCCTTCCCCTCTCTACCGCAGGGAGGGATCCAGGCCTTGTGTCAGAGCAGGTTTTCAGCAAGCACATAATTAAGATGACATTGTTGCTACAGTACAGTAAAGTGCTCCTCAGCAGCAAAGCTCCTCTGTAAGAATCCTCACCTGGCGAGTGCGTGGTACCCCACGAGTTTGCCATTTCCACATGACTGTCTTCCACATTCTGACTGCCATGCCACTACACAAACCCACTCTGCTATCTTATTTTATAAACTGGATAAAAACAGGATGAGTAAACCATCACATGCTTGTACATTTCTATGGAGGGGGAGAGACAGGGTGTGTGAGAAGAGGGGGGGGACTAATAGAGGACCTGCTGCAAGAGTAAAGTAGGGTTTGTATAGGGACACACTCTTCATTATTCCTCAAATAGAAACAAGCCTAGGCTCTGCTAATCTCCCTCACAACAGTAACGAGAAAATGGACTCTGCTTTTGCTGCCTCTCAAAGCCACGAGCTAACAATGGATGTAGGAGAAATCAAATTTGCAGCCCCCACGCGATAACCTCCTTATTTTCTTTCTCATTCCTCTGCCTGTCCCTCCCTTTGCCTTCCTCCCTCCCCTCTATCTTCCTCTGCACTCCATCCCGCGCCTAGTTAACTTCATTGGTTGGAGGGGAAGAATGCTGAGGATGCAGGACTAAGGAGAAACCAGCATCAATTAGACTCTAAAGTGCACTTTATTTTTTTTTGTGCCCCCCCCCCATGCCAAATTAAATTAGGCTATAAATAAAAAAAAAGGCGCAATGGAAAAGCAATGAACTTTAATTATCGACGCAGAACCTCAGCATGGGTCATTGCTCACTACACTCCAGTTCACCGTGTGCTCTCACACTGCACATGTGCTGGCTCGGGGCCACTGTTTTGATCTGCTCCGAGGCGTAAATTTCACAAAATCAGCCTCACGTTTCATGATCAAACCTATCCAATCAGGTATCACAGCTCAGTGCCCTTCACATGGTCCATCATTTAACTGCATCCAGATGAACTGTCTGTATTTGTCACTGCAAACATCCTCTAATTATTTGCAACATAGAAGAAATCGTACATATGCAAACGATACAACATGTTCAGAGGAAATTGAGTAATTATTTAACAATGTATGAGATAATGAAAAGCTTTTCAGTCTCTTCTTACAGTATGTTCTTTTCCTCACTTGGTTAGCATACACAGTGCATGTAACAGAGGAGATCAAACTGCTTTGATAATTCAACTGAGAACACTAGAGACACAGTGGGAAACAAATTAAACATGATAACTAAGACTGTGCTTCCCCCCATGTGGATTGGATAGATGGGGTAACGCCTGTCTGCGAGCAAGCGAGTCACAGGGAGGGGAGAGAAAGTGTGAGACAGCAGCTGTGATTCCCCTCTATTTCTCTTTTTGGGAGGCCTGCCAGGTCAGATGGCATGGCACAACGTGACCTGTGTAAAATGTTACTACCATTCGCCAGCGTTTTATCTTTCTATTTTGAGTGCGCAGTGTAAATTCTCACCCGTGCTGAAATATATGTGGAAGGTCTGCATAGAATGGAAGCAGCAGCAGCAGCATTGTGTTTGAATCCACCCGTCGTCCCTGCGACAGTAAAGTGTCAATTGAGAGCTTAGAAAACCTGAGAAAATAAAATGGCTGAAGGCATATCCTGACTAAAGAAGGCACCGTGTTGCAAGTCACAATAAAAAATGAAGGTTATTAGATTTGTATGCTTTCTTTCACATGGCATATGGCTGTGTAACGGCCCACCTCCACCAAATAACAGGTTTTTGAGGATTATCACGTAAATCTATGATTTTGTTCCGTATATTTTATTGGGTCTGATACCAGGAGATTGTGCGCAGATTATCAAGGTGCATGCAATGATTTGGGTTTCTGAAATTAATCTAGATACACCGTGATTAAAGTTATTTGGCTTCATCAAAATGGAGCACTTGAGGATATCAAGGGCATCAAGCAAAATAAGAGCAAAAGAATTAAAGAGGGAGCGAGATGAGAGGATAAAGTAGGTCATCAGTCAAGTGTTACAGGTCAACAGATAAGCCTGCAGAAATATCCTTGTTTACATGCTGCTTTCACATGCGGATATTACAGATTTTTATTTTGTAGTTAAGATCATACACTGAACTCACGTTTTGAATTAGGGGAGAGCCAGGCACAACCTAACACTTTTTAATTTTGTCTAAATGTTATTAAAGCTGTCTGAGATGAATTATTTTTTCTTTTGTTCTCACAACATGCACATATTTGCTACAAATGAACAGTTACCTTTCTTCTACAACTGCACTAAGAAGTGGCGGAAGTGAAATGCTACAACGTACCCTATGGGTGGGGTTAATTGGAACACGCAGAGGGTTAGCTGTAACACTTGCTGGAAAAGTCTGTTTAACACAATTCAATACATTTATTTCTATATACTATAGGTTGATACTTTTTATGGATCTATTTATGATAGATATCCAGACGTACATCCCTCATCTAACCATTAATGCTTCATGAATGGAAAGACCAACACATAGGCCGATACATAGTATATGTGGATTCTCTTTTCATCTGTGATAGATTAATGGATAGATGTATGTAGACATATCTCTCCATCTACATCAGGGGAAGGATGGGTATCCATTCATGTTTGTCTATGATTGATATTCAATGGTTGGACCAATGGATGTGCATAGATTGGGTAACCTAGATCCACATGTCAAAAGTATTGAATGTATGAATATTGACAAGACTGTGAAATTATGTGTCAATTAGATACCTGACAAATTACAAATACAAAGTATATCTCATTCAATTAAGGTTAGTTCAAACTGAACAGAACTTTGAAGTGCAATAAAAGAGAAAATGTGCTAACACCGTGCTACGACTAACCCTGCTGTGTGGAAATTTTACCAAGCCTCGAGAACACTTGCTGGGAGTTGCTTACATAGTTCAAAATGGTGCTACGTTTTAGGCAAGAAGACAGTTATTAAGATGATATAGTATGGTTGGATTCGGTGACTTACATAGACAGCTCAGTAAATGAAAAACAAGTATGACAAAGAAATTTACTCATGTCTGCTGAAAACACTCTTTGTCACTAAACTCTGCTGAAACACATCCAATCTCTGTGGATTTTTTTGGGTCAATGTTTGGTGGTATTGTGGTCAACTGGCCGGAAGTACAAAAGAATTGACCCTGTGTAACCACTTAAGAAATTGGCGTTACAGTTTACCTCCCCATATGGTTGTGCACCGCTCTCCCCATTCATGTAGGCTGCTAGTGGGAGGTAGAAAACAACACCTTATAATATAATGCAGTGTAATATACAAACTTCACTAACTTTGGCCAGGGAAATGAAGCTAGATTTAATACTTCTTCATAGTCTTGACAGAAAAGAACATTTTGTTCTATTTTACAGCAGGGGTACTGGCGTGCACTTTGTATGTAAGACTAGACCCTAACCTCAACAGTTTGAGTGTGACTGAGTCATCATACAACACTTTTCCGAACAAGTCTTTAATCATAACAATTAATAATGTGGTAGTTTAATGGCTGTCTTGGGTCTTGGTTTGTATTTGATAAATGTCACTGCCCATTCAGAAGATTCTTCAGTAGATTTGTTAGAATGCATTGTGCCCTAATTTGTGTTTATCCGTGTGATTCTGTTAGTCTAATTATTTCTTCCTTTTCAGTGGGATGGTAACCAATAGCAGAATGCAGCCAAACACTATGGATTAATCTCAAAAAGAGAAATAAATCAGATGAGGTACCCTCCTAAGAAACGTAACAACCCTTGCTATTCTCACTTATTGGTGCCGTTTAATACATAAACTAAACAATGCTTTTACTTAAAGGTTCTGTATGTGACATTCGGATCATTGATGTAGCAGCAAACCACTAGCAGAGAATGAAGTCATGCTCCCCCTGCGTGTGTTGTAATGCAAGCCCCTCTGTGGTTTGTTGCGTTGAGCCAGTCAAGCCACAAGAGAATGTCAGTGCATATGTGTATTCTACTGGTTAGCTCATCACCACCATTTTGCATTGTGCTGGTTACTGCTGGTATCGTGACAGTGTTGTTGTGGAAGCAAATACATAGTGCCCACACAGCACTTTCCCCTTGGTTACTGCGTTAGCTCTGTTAGCACTGTTGCTGTTGTTTAGCACTGTTTATGGAGCTGCTGGCTCAGCCACCTCATACACTCTGAGTTTCGCATAGAGCCCCTTTAAGAAACCAGCAGTTACCATTCAAAGGTGCTTAAAGTGAGATTATCTAACTTTTTCTGAACAGTGGCCCAACTGGCTCATCAGATGACAGGAAATGTTAAAATGTGGTGAAGCAGTAGCACTTAAAAATAAAAGTCATACAGCCAGCAAGCTGCCTCAGTAAAGTCGGGTACCGTAAAACTACATTTAGTAGCCAAGGCTATTATTTGCTTAAATCACTGAAATCAACGGGACTATATTTAGGACAGGCCTTCAATTCCTTTCGCACAAAACTGTTGCTCAGCAAAGATTGGAAATAATTAAACCAGTGTCAATATTACTTGTATAAAAATGAGGCTTCAAATGATATATCAATTATGAATCATTCGTTTGATCTAGCTCTGAGAGACAGCGCATCAAAGAGAGAAGAGTTACGGCACTCAATGATTACGGCACCCCGCATACCAGCATAACAACACTTTATCCTGTTAAAACATCACTCACAACTTTTTATGAAAAAGCCTATTGGTGCTTTTAATCTGAGGACCCTTATGGACTAAAGGAACATGAATAATTTACAGGGTAATTGTGGAATGAGCACATAATCTGAGGTAGCCAACGACCTGATTTTAAACATCTGAAGAACTACAAAAAAAAAAGATCTGCTTGGCAACCAGACCAGCAGTCTAATTGAGACAGGCCTTTATTTGTCAAAATGTCAAAAGGGACTGGGTTTTTAATTGACCTATAGCTAAGCCCCGCCCTCAAACGCAATGAGCCAATCACAGTGCGTATAGCCATTCCTATGCACTCGGACATTCTCTGCCTGGACGTTCACTGAAATGCATTACAGAAAGTCAGTTTCGTTCGGTTTTATGAGCTTTTTCGGAGATGTGAAGTTTAAAAATGGTCAAACGGTGTGCATGGGGTACATGCAACTCCGACACAAGGTATCCTGAGAGGCTGGGCAACGGGGTGTATTTTTTACACTTTAAACCACATCTCAACTGAGAAAAGTGTCTCCTTTGGACAAAGTTATGCGGTAGACCACGGGTCCATGTCATTGGTTCGACATCCCATTAGTCCGACTGTCCGCGGTGCTGAACGGCTTGCGGCGGGCGTATGGTGCGCCGCGACCAGCTTGAGGCGGAGCAGGCTCACGGCTTATGTGTTTGTCACTTTCTTTTTCATTTTAACCCACACCATGATCTTTTCCTGACCCTAACCAAGTGTTTTTTGTGTCTAAACCTAACCAGACCTTAACCACAGGGTATCATGATGATTTCGGAACGGACTTCGGAACAATGAGTTTAATATGGTCGGAACAATGGGATGTCGAACCAATGGGCAGTTCCCTAGACCACAACATTAACTCAACGTGAATAAGATTAACATTAACGTTAGCTAAAGTTAGCCTAACATTAGCTCCTAGCTGCATTGTTCATCGTGTCAGCTTGTTTGCTGGGAGTTCATTAGCCTTCTAGTATTGTACTTTGGTGATCATACATCATTGTTAGCTGTTGTCCAAAGGGCTCTAGTTAAGCTAACGTTAACTTCTGGAGCTTAGCTTCATTAACTTATCTGTAATCGCAGAGATAACAAAGGTTGGCAAACGTTATGCTGAATGATTCAATGTAAATACTGTAGCACCAAACTAACGGAGAGACACTCTTGGTACCAAAAAAAACCCTTAACTTCAGTGGCACTTTGATGCACCAAAAATCATCAATTGCCTCCTGCGAAATGCCGTGTACTGTGACACCTGGCATAGCGCCCGTCACTGGATGTTGATTTTTTTTCCGAGGGAGTGGAGGGGGGCGTGGCTTAGCCATAGGTCAATTAGGACTAGGCTTTTAAATGAAGTTTTATGGTACACATAGATTTCTATCTTATGTTTGCTAAAATTTGCCACCATGAGCTACTGATCACACCAGACTCAATAAAATATACCAAGACTTTATTGTTTGTGAATTCAACCACTGATTTGTAAAATAATGGACGTTCTAATTCATCTATAAAAAGTTAGATTGTTAAAGTTGAGTGATATTGCCAACTATTTTAGAGCTTGCACCAGTTAGCTTCTGATAGGTTGTGTTTGAAAGGTAGATTTTCTTAGGTTCACACAATATAGACTGTGACTCAATAAGAAGTAGTGCCAGGCTGAAATCCATTTTGGTCACAAAGAATTTCTGGATGACTCAATTTTTAACTGCAGAGACACAAAGATCCTTACAAGTCCACCATCAGCCACTTAGATTACCTTAGAAAACATGTTACTATTGAAACTCACAGTCACCAAAGAAACTGTTTCAATGAGCAGGAAATGAATCAACCAATGCCACCCTCCCTTTGCACATTCTCACACTCACGCACCGCCTCTGATTTCCTTGTCGAAATAGGCCTGTTATACAATTGAATTATGGTGAATCATTATTCGTTGGTGTCGTCTCCTGGTGGTTTACATAACCAGGATGTAATAATAGAACGAGTGCGCGAATGCTCTCCTACAATACTACTGGTGCTCCCTGACCAAGAAACGGTGCTCAGGTTTGTAGCTCTATTTTGAGAGTGAGTCAGGCAGAGAGCCATAGAAAGAGAGAAACAGACAGAAAGAGAGATGGAGAGAAAGAAAGAGGGTGGAGAGGCGAAATGAACCGAAGAAGTACATTTCCCCTGCCACATGCCTGCCGCTCACCCTGCCGAGTCACAGGCGTCTTGGCCTCTGCGGTTTTACAGATGCAGAAATGTCTCAAGGGCTTGTATATTTAATTTGGCATCAAAAAGCACGGATCAAAACAGCGGAGTACACAGCTTTGTTTCCAGATTTGCTCATGAGACAGGGTGCTGTTTCAGTTTGAACCCAACACATACCCCATTAAGGGACGGTGCCGGAGCACTCAGTGCTACAAGCTCTACGCAGCACTCAGATCTATGTCTGCAACACAGCATCATCAAGAGAGTGTGACTTGAGCCAGTAATGAATTCTTACATACGGCATCTGTGAAGGGACCCATCAGACACAAGCACACGCTCGCAGTGTAACTATGCAACTCATTACAAAGCGGACAGAGAAGCCTTGTAGGTTCTAGAGCGCTGTTAGATCCCCACACAAATAGGCTCACACGTTACGTTAAAACACACAAATCATTAACATTTCTTGACCTTCTATGAAAAAATACAACAATTTAAAATGTAAGATGATTTAAAAATTCAAAGCATGTGTATTTATATAGAACTCCTGAACAAATTTGGCGACCCTAAACCTTCATTCTTGACAAATTACTGGCGGACAAATAACAGAGCTTCAGCTGGAGATGAACAAAAGCCTGACTGAGGGACACGCTCAGCTGGCAGACATTTAACTTTAGCTGGAGACCCCGGGAGTGTGTGTGTGTGTTTGTGTGTGTCTGTGTGTGTGTCTGTGTGTGAGTCTGTGTGTGTGTGTGTGTGTGTGTGTGTGTGAGTGAGAGAGACTTCATGTTAGCAGTCACATCACATCACAGTTTGCAACCACATTGATTAAGAGAGTCACCATGCAGACTAATTTGGACATGGAGCAGACTGAACAATTACTGACAACCGCTTTCATGTGAGGACATCAGAAGACTCTAATGCTTATTACACTTAAACACCACCATACTCTCAGAGTTTTTTTTTTTTCGTTCTCCAATGCAGCTTTCAATTATTTTATTCATGTCCCACTCGTGTAGCCACTGGTGAATTATGCATTTTGTACGCACATATGTGTGATTATATGTATGTAGACATGTGTAATCAGTTCATTTGTGTGTGCGTATGTGGGCATGTCTCTGTGTGGCTAGAGTAGGAGAATTGAATGTCAGTATGTTGTATGTAGTGTATGTGTGTGTGTGTGGGTGTTTTATTTATCTCTCTCTATTGAGGATGCGGCCCTTTGAGAGACTCAAAGCAAATTCTATTGTAAACCCAGAGCTACTGAGGGACTGCGAGAGCCAAAGTCATCCATCAGAGCTGGACATATCCCCCATATGCAAACAAATGAATTAGAGCACTTGCCTCCCACCGGGCCTACAACACAGTAGAGCAAAATAAGGTGCAAGGGTGTTAGGAGAGGTGAAGGGATGCCATATAATAAGCTGGAGATTAGAAAACCCTCTTGTGGCGCCAAAGCGAAAGGACAGGCAAATATAAGGATAAATGAGGAATAAGGTCAAGTGAATTGGTTCTGTGAAAACGAGAGGAGGCCAAGACAGAGCGTTAAAACTCTTCACCTCCTCTGAAGTGTATGGCGCTGAAGACAGTGCGGCTGTAAGATCTGTGGTTATCCTTTAAAGGGTCTGTAATCACTGGAAGTGGGTGCACAAGAACCCCCGACTGCACACAGCTTCGCGTCGCCTTTTGCGGTGCTGTGGTGCTGTCGTCCTCTAGGAATGATTAACCCAGAAGGGCTTAATATAGAAAGAGAGGAAGAAATAGATGGGAGAGAAGGATGAGAGGGAAAGAGAGGGAGAGATAGAGAGGAGGGCAAAGAGGACATTATTGTATTCCGTGGAGAGTCTACTCTTTACCTCTGCACATCAAACCATGTTCACCACCGTTTAGCAATCTGTCTGCTAATTAATCATGCACTGTAATCAGTCAGAGGCACTGAAATACTCTGCATGTTTGTGTGGCTGTGGGTACATAGTGTGTGGGGAAACAGGTAGAGGCAGGCTGCATGTCATTTACTGCTGCAGTGTTCCTGTCTGTGGCTAATGTTCATGCAATCAGGCTTTGACATTTAGGGTATGCGCCGAGGTTAAAGTTTCCATTCTGATACGGAAAATACTGCTCCTTTTCTGCTGTATTGTTAGCCTCAGAAATCAGAGCCATGAACAATGGATAGTGTATCTCCTGATTGTGGCAAAGTATGTAATCTACAAGGTGAAAACGGGCGCAGTATTCATGATGCTGATAATGATCTCCAGAGTGGTGATATCACAGTGATTGGAGATGGATTGACTGCATTGCCACCAGGGCGAGCAATCATGTCTGCAGCTATTCTGGCTAATTGTGACATGGTGGCAGTGGCAGCAGGGGTGGGCTGGGTTAGCATCCGACACAGAACTCCAGCCAAGCCTGCTAGCTCACATACAGCCATCAGCGCTAATCTCCCGCTATGTGCTAACAATAGCGCTGATGTGCTTGCTTTCTGGAGGAGCTTTGCTCCCTCCCCAAGCCTGCCTTGTTTGTGCGATGTCCCAGCAGCCAGCCGTCTTTAGCTTTCCCATTACTGAGAGAACAGTGGAGCTGAAATCAGCCGGGGTATTGTCGCTCCCCTGGAATGGCTGCGTGATTGAAGGCACACAGGTTACCAAATTCAGCATCGCATGAGCTGGGAGATGTGGAGGATGTGGATAAACAGTTCTCTAAACCAATTACCTCGCATAAAGCACATTGAGATTAGTGAAAGAGAAAAGTGTTAAGCAGGGAAGTGGAGATGGAAGAGGAAGATACAGTGTTTAACATAGTGGAGAGTTCGGTGAGAGAGACAGAGAGAGAAGAAACTACAGGGGTTAGACAAATAACAGGAATACCACTTAAAACAATGTGAGTCAGCAGAAAATGGTGACGGTAACACGTAGAAACAGATTCCTTTTAAACATTTACTTCCACAGAAAGGTGGCTGAGCATATGTGCCTTCTCCATCAATGCTCTGCCTTATAATCATAGTGTAGCTCCACTTGTTCATGCCCAGTACTATTTCCCACTGAGCAGCTCCACCATGAGGGGAATACTGCCTTTCTAAAGGGCACCTTTACTATATATATTCCTGTTAGGGGGTCGCTGGGGTGCTGGAGCCTATCCCAGCTGGCACTGGGTGAGAGGCGGGTACACCCTGGACAGGTCGGCAGACTATTGGGGGTCAAACATATAGAGACAGACAACCATTCTCACTCAAATTCACACCTATGGGCAATGTTAGAGTCACCAATTAACCTAACCTGCATGCCTTTGGACTGTAGGAGAAAACCGGAGTACCCTGACACAGGGAGAACATGCAATCTCCACATAGAAGGGCTCCTCTACCCGAACCACCCAAACCCGGAACCCTGTTGCTGTGAGGGAACAATGCTGACCACTGCACCACCATGCCACCATATATGGGCCTCTACCAGAGGCCTGGGAGTTTGAGGGTTCTGCGCAGTATCTTAGCTGTTCCTAGGACTGCACTCTTCTGGACAGACACCTATTAATACATACTTTCAACATATTGTACCACAGTAGCCAGAACTGTAATATTATTACTTTCAATAATGTTGTTGTAAGCTACTGTTATTACCTGCATCTCTCTCTCTGTCTCTCTCTCTCTCTCTCTGTCTCATTGTGTCATGCGGATTACTGTTAATTTATTATGCTGATCTGTTCTGTACGACCTCTATTGCACGTCTGTCCGTCCTGGAAGAGGGATCCCTCCTCAGTTGCTCTTCCTGAGGTTTCTGAAGAGGGATCCCTCCTCAGTTGCTCTTCCTGAGGTTTCTACCGTTTTCTTTCCCCGTTAAAGGGGAGTTTTTCCTTATCCGCTGCGAGGGTCATAAGGACAGAGGGATGTCGTATGCTGTAAAGCCCTGTGAGGCAAATTGTGATTTGTGATATTGGGCTTTATAAATAAAATTGATTGATTGATTGATTGACACAGACCTTCCAAAAAGTTCAACTTTTGTCTCGTCAGTCCACAGAATATTTTCCCAAAAGTCTTGGAGATCATCAAGATGTTTTCTGGCAAAAATGTGATGAGCCTTAATGTTCTTTTTGCTTAGCAGTGGTTTTCGTCTTGGAACTCTGCCATGCAGGCCATTTTTGCCCAGTCTCTTT